>NC_135156.1:17159256-17488006 GCF_050948215.1 Halictus rubicundus | reverse complement strand
GTTACGCCCGCATTAGTTTTGTCCACCAAAAGTATAGATCCTACTCCAAACTGAACAGCAGGACCGTACACCATTAAAGCAGTCTCTAGGTACAATCCGTGGAGTCTCAAATTTAGATAGGGCTCTTCTCTTCCGTGATTGAGGCTCACCAAGTGAAACGATAGCTAAGAATTCGTACACGTTATTAGAAGATTCGTGGCACGATAATTAATCAGAGCAAATTTTCATGCGCGAATACCTCTCCAATGGCAAATCTCAGTAACAATTTGATATGATTGCACGGAGACACGTTATCATCGAATCCAGACAAATGTATAGTTTTAGATAATTGTTCCAAATCTTCCTCGCTGATTTCCGAAGACACTACACTCCTGTCGACAAAAATATCTCTTACCGACCGTATACTTGCCATCGTCTTAAGAAATAGTCAGCCAACGATGTATCGAAACATCTGTTTTTGAAGTTAGTATTAAGTCTTACTTGGTTACCTATCGAGTTTCTGTTTCTGCACATTACTGGTCAGCAATTCTTTGGTAACGTGATTGAACTTGTTTTGCAATGTTCCAATCGATAGCATGCACACACTGCGTTGGACAGTCTTCAAATGTTTTATCGTCACGACGACGGCGTCGGGATTCTTTTTCGTACCGTACTGCTTCCAATTGAAATCACACTTTCTAAAGTTTTGCTGATAGGTCAACAACAATAAATTCAAAAAGTGAACGATCATTTGTATCTTGTTCTCCGACAGATTGAACTTGATGCTCGAAATCGAAACGTTCACCTTGGTCCTGTGAAATCGAACATTGCAATAAGCTTGATTGCGATTCGATTCGAACTGTAAAAACACACCTGGGTAGTTGATGGTACTCCGGTTTTATACTGTACGAGATAGTCGTGTTCGCTTGTATCTTTTGCACGAAGTGGCACTCGGAGTCTTTTCGTTTCCTGGCTGTTCTCCAGTCGTCTCCTGTAACGTATAACGAGGATGTTAGCTGCGATCCAAGTGTACGGGCACAGCAAGACATACCCGAGTGGCAAAACAAAACTTGTGCACCGGAGAATACAAAGTGTATTCTATCGTAAAGCAATTCTTCTAGCTCCATGAGCGTGGCGTCCTCAAGCTGCAAGTTGGTCGCTTGAAGTTCGTTGGACACACTCACGTTACCAAAATCCAGAACAAGAACATGTCCACCTCTAAAATTCCTTCGTGTACAGGCTCAAACCACAATTATGTTACAATCTAAGAAATGTTTTATATCGTACGCACTTCTGTATCGATCCGTGTTCGGGAAACACGATGTACGGTCCTTTAATGTCAATTTTGAAACTGATTCGTAGGGTTTGAGAAACGATATTGTCCGCTAAAACCAGAAGGTTCCCTTTCATGTACTCGTAAAGCTTGTACATCCATAGAATCGTGGTTCGAATGTTCGCGTCGTTTAGTTTAAAGAATTGTATAATCTCCATCGCGGCATGCTGAAATAAAATTTTAATAAATACATGCGTTTTCATATACTTCGTACGGTATATACCACATTGCAATTACATGGTAATAAGTAACTTCGATGGGCTCGAGTTTTAAAGATACGTCGAAAGTTGGATCCACGTTTTCTCCATTTTTCTCGAAGTCCATTGCCAGGAAGTTAGTCGACACGTTGTCTGAACAGAAAAATGATCGAAATCGTAAATCGAATTTTAACTTGTATGGATAACACGTTCAATTACCTGTGAGAATGTTGTCTACAGTGATTAGAGGCACCAGATCACCTTCTGGAGAAACACCTTCCACTACGAAGCTCTCGGCTCGAGCAGACACTTTGAAAGCAGACATGATCGGTTGCACCTCAATGCTGGTCAGAAACTGTGTCATAGTTATAACAAATATTTCTCTGTCGCTGTTGTTGAGGAAACTCAAACAAGCGTTTGCCAAAGTGAAATTGAATTTATAATCTGCAATCAAAAATTATCCTTAGTGTTCCTAATATACCTAGTGTATTAGCATACAGAAATATGATTGTACCAATAGGTTGCGGTAACTTTTCGAACTTTATCTTCTTCTCTAATCCATTATTGGCATTACTCTGAGATAATTTTTTGGTTTCTTGCGCATCGATACTCTCAACGTTCGGAGTTTGCCCTTCTAAGGATGAAGACGCGTTCTCCATATTCTTTTGTATCGAGTGAACGCCGCTCAAGTCATGAGACTTCTCTTCCATAGTTTTATTTTGCAATTCTTGTCTGGCGTGTTCTCTGGCGATTACTATATTCAGTATCGTCAAACAATCTTCGTACTTCTGTAAATCTAATTTCAGTTCCGTATCGTTCGGCCTCAATAAACTCTGCAGACATGTTTCTTTATACTTCCTGTAGCTTTTCCTGTGTTCGGCGATTCTTGTCCAAGTGTAGGGTTTCACGTTATATTCCAGAATCGAATTGTAGGCGTATTTCCACCAAGCTGACGGATTCTTTAGCAGAGCTTCGTTTGGACGATGCTTCATATAAGGTCTATAACATTATTGGAGTAAATAAAGACATATTCATATTCGAAGCAAAATAGATTTTAGGACACATACTTATTTATAATTGCGCGCTCCAGCGAATCGTAAAGATGGCAAAATGTAATGTACTGCTGTTCAGTAACTTGCATCGCAACGTCGTGCAACACTATATCGACTAACATACGACATGTTTGAGCCTCGTTTCCTTTGTGTATGATCACCTTTATTTTTGCCGTGAAAGGTTTCAGAACTGAAACACGATCAAAATGATATTAATTCTGAACCATTGAATGAAATGGAGTGTACCCTACAAAGACACACTTGTTTGTCGAAAACACTTCCTAAATTTCTTTTAGATATATAGCTCAAGCTTGCTAAGTTTTGAGACACCCTAGTGTGTCATTGCAGGGCTGACAATGAAGCATAAGAAAGAACATACGAAATTGAAATTCCTTGTCTCCAACACCAAAAGTTTGTAGAGATCTATGCATAGTATCTTTCCACTCTAGGACAGCGGATATGTCCCAGTCACACCTGTTGCTTGCGAGACAAGACTCAGTGTCATGGTCCATGTACATGCTTAGAGATTCTGCTCTTACTAATTGATAAACTGTGTTCACATTGTTTCCACAAACACCAGGCTTCCATTTGCTAGAATTTATTTGATAACAATAACGAATGTTTCGCGATACAATTAAATATCTTGAGGAAACGATTACCTGTTTGTAGTCATCACAGATATACTCTGAATACAGACACCACATGCACACAGAGACCCGTTTAACTTCTCTTCGTATCTAATATGTACATTGTTGATAGTAATTTGAAAGTTTTTTGTTACCGACGTTAATATGTTGTCGAAGAATTCTAAAAATGATTGAGCGTATTAACAGCTGCATGGTAAGTGGAATTTAACTGTATAAGCTACCTGCTTTATGAGGTTCATGTTCTTTCAGATCTTCCAATATCTTTTTCTTTTCTGCCCTTATTAATTTCTTTTGTATCTCAGCATCGTAAGCACCGTGAGCAGCAGGTACTGCTACTATGTACACATCCTTGAAAGTTCAAATTACAATGATAAGGATACAATTTGCTGACTGCTAACAGTTAATAAGGAGACCAAAGAATCAATTTTCTACCTCAATGCAGAGGATAATGGGTTGAGAAAATAATCCAGACCATGGGATCTTTAAAACGATCTTTCCTATAAGTCCTAATTCTACCCTGATGGGTAGACCAAGCTGGTACTGGAAACAATCGTTCGAACTGTGACTTTTCCATGAAAAATTGAAATAGAGATTTCGAATAGGGTACACAGGAGAAATCTTACCAGAGCCTCGGGTTTTAATTTAAGATCGGTCAAACAGGTATCGCCGGAAAAAATGCCAACGTTAAATTGCTCGGTATCCAAATCTTCAACGTACTTGCCCAGGAGCCGGTTCAGAAACGCTGCTATGGCACCCTCGAACATCGTTCCGCATTTAACTGAATCTACCGCGGTTGTTTACCTGTCGCGTTCAGTGTGACACTGTTTTCTAACACGGGTTCCTTTCATAACCTTAAGAAATTCGTAAAATAAATTCCGTCATGCGCGACTCCACGACAAGGATTTTATTGATCCCCCCGGGCTCTCCTTGGGATTTCGCTCCGGACACGTTCAACGTGAACCTGTTTCCAACCACCATGGACGACTTCGGTCCAGTCCATTCATTGCCATATATTTTTCTTTAATGAATACAAATAAAATATAGATAAAATACAATTAAAACATTCGAACGTAATTCGAATTCGTTGATCGTATTACCGAAACTGAAGAACGATCTATGAAGCTGGCGGGCAAATACGGAACAGTATTAAACAATAC
This sequence comes from Halictus rubicundus, assembly GCF_050948215.1. Lineage (NCBI taxonomy): Eukaryota > Metazoa > Arthropoda > Insecta > Hymenoptera > Halictidae > Halictus > Halictus rubicundus. The sequence goes on along the minus strand of NC_135156.1, from coordinate 17,483,641 downwards.
CACCAATCTATAATAGCACTTGTTTATTATTATATCGTACAAGATTGATCGTTTTAATTCTTGTATTTACAATTACGCGTTACACCTGGTGAAATTGATTGCCGAACGAAACAAGGTGGTATCGGTAATTACGATGCGTTCAATCTCAAAACGAGTTTTGATAATTTGATAGATAGTGACTATGATCGTGCTCGCTTATAATCACAATGGCGGCGTTCAACCGTTACGATTATTAACAGAGGATCTCGTCTGTACAGAAATGTTTACAATAGCGAGAGAGGCGAAACTATAATTGCACACTTGTTCTTATGGAAACTTCTTAAATAAAAACTAAGCAGCCGCACTGATTCGAACGAATTTCAAGTTTTTTTGTTTCCCTAAGCATGGCCTACCTACCGTTGTAACGATATTTTTAAACGATTCTATTATGATTGAAAGAATGATCTAAAAAAATGGTATATAAACGCCTAAAATGCGTCATGTAACGACATTTAAGTATTTATATATACATAAATGTGTCTGTCTGTCTATATATGTATGTCTGTGTGTGGGTGTATATTACATGATCGTTTTCCTATAACTGTTCTTTTAAACGTTTAAATGTTTCGTTTCTCCGGTATTGGGATCCACTAAAACTTTCTCCTTACAGCTATTTACGGTCGAACTGTTGCCGAACGAATTGTTATCGTTAAGGGGGAAGAATCTTCCGTCTTGATATTCTTTAAACAACAGTTCCGTCGACTTCTGTTTCTCCTCCTTTCCATTGTTGGATGGTTTCTTCATCGTTAACGTTAAAAACTCTATGATTAGATAGGACTCAGGCTTGTAAAGTCTAGTGAAATGCAGCCTGATATGTTCGCCAATATTCTCATCTTTCCTCGGTCTGTAATCGCAATGGGGGCAGGACGGTGTCACACGGTCTATACCGTGGCGGCGTTTATGAGAGTCCATGGCGTCTTTGTCGCTGGACGAGAAGGGACAGCTCTGGCAGCGTAACGTCTCAGTCTCGTCGTTATGCGACACGAGTATGCCCTTTTTCTGCATCAGTATCAACGACTGTTTGTCCTGATTGGAGGCTTGCATGCCGCCGTAGTTTAGCATCGCGGTACCGTTCAAGGACACCGTGGCCGACGAGCTGCAGGACGACTTGAGAGTCTTCCCCGAACGGGACACGGACGCCACGTTGTCGGAGACGGTGTCGCTGTCGATGATGATCGTGTCGTCCTCGAATTGCCGGCGCGAGGCTTGAGCCTCCGCGTTCGCCTGGTGCTTCTTCACATGCTGCATATAATTCGCGTAATATTTCACGGAATAGTCGCAGCTGTAGCAACGGTATCTCTGTTTCGCGCCGTGCAACGTCAGATGAACCCTGTACTGTTCCCGTTTCTCGAACGCGGAGGGACACTTGTGGCATTTATACCGTTTCTCTTTCAGTATGCCGTTTCTCAGGTAACCGGGATAGACGAAGTTCGGGTTGCCTCGCATGAACAGCCCAAACTGAGGGTCGGAGGCCGGCGGCGACAGATTCGCGGATATCTCGCTGGTCTCGTTCTGTCGCCGGTGAACCACTTGGTGTTTCACCAGATTCTGGGCAGTCTTCGAGGAGTAGTCGCACTCGGTGCACTTGAATCTGTTGTTCGATCCGTGCAGCGTCATGTGGTACTCCAAAGCGTCTAACTTAAAGTAACGGGCAGGACATTTGGCACAGGTGAACACTTGATTCCCGGTCCTCGGTTGATTCGGATTGCCGACATTGTTGGAGCCGTTGTCCGTGGTCTCGGAGATCTCGACGACGATCCACGCGACCGTGCAACTCTGATTGCTCGAATCCTGGCTGCTTGCTTCGACGCAAGCCGTGGTGGGAGGTGGGTATCGCTGGGAGTAACCGTACAGAGACAATAGCTCCTTCGTACGCTCCTGATATTCCGTTGAGTGCGCTTTCTGATGGGCCGACAGATGAGCCTGCTGGCGAGCGGCGTACGAACACCATTGGCACGAGTACGCTAACTCTGTGCAATGGTACCGCAAATGGATTCTCAGTTCTTTCTCGTAGAGGAACCGTGCCGGGCATTTGCTGCAACAATTCACCAATCTGGAGTCGCGCAGATCGGGCTCCGAACCTAACGCGGGAGTATGTGCAAATCCAAGAAGCGTGGTCAGGTCGCTCAGTTGCTGTGAGTCGGGTCTGGTGTTGTCCACCAAACAGTGAACGGTACCCAACGACCCGGAATGCATTTCCGTGTGGGCGACCATAATTTCTCGACGGGTACAGGTAAAGCTGCAGTCCGTGCAAGCGATCACGGGCCCTTCACTGGGAGTGTCGACGTGCATGGTCTCGTGATCACGGACCTCAGTGAGTCTAGAAGACACGTAAGGACAATGACGGCATTTCAACAACTTCACAAGGGTGCCGTCTGGTCTAGACACCCAGACCAACGGCGGGTCTGGCAGTGATCGCGTATCCAACAGCAATGGCGGCGGTGCATTGGCGTTCTTCGAGGCGTTCGATATGCAAGTCACGTTGTTCTGCGTGGTTATGTGGATTACCTGTTCCATAGACCTGTCCTGTTTCATACGATTGTTACCTGAAACGAGAAACAACGAATAAGCAACGCTCAGCAAGACCAAAGGGTGCAGCAGACTTACTGTTATCGGAATTAGCCTGTTGCCCTTTATATTTACTCGATGAAAGATTATAGTCCGTACTCTGTTGGTGCACGACCGCGAGCTCCTCGCCGTGGAGCCTAACATGATCCAAAAGTTCCCTGCAACGATCAAATACTTTTTTTCTCTGTCTTTCTTGAAAAGTATACAGAGTTGATTTTCGTAAAGCATTAATCGATACATACGCTTTCGTGCTGACGTAATAGGGGCACAGATAGCATTTGAAAATAGCTTCCAAGTTGGGCCGATGATGGACTCTATGTACCGATAAAGTTGCAGCGTCTGGCGCGGAAAATGGGCAATCTCCGCAACCGAATGGATTCTACAGAGATTTATAATTCGAGTTAAAGTACGGTTACCAATTCTTGGCAGAAAGCATTCGATCAAATAGACCACCAGAGAGCATGGATAATTTTTCTTTGACGAAAGGAATCGAACGTATTATCAAATTTATTCTGCTGTATTTGTTTAATACGTATGTATTCGGCATTTTAATCGAATGTTTCCTGCCAAGGATAGTAGGCACGTTGGTCCACGAACTAAGCTTACTTTCTCGTCTTCGTTGCGTTGCTCCGATTCATTGTGGGACTTGACGTGCAACGATACGGTCTCTCTGTTCGAATGTCTGAAGTTACAACGTTTACATTTCCACATGGTACGTTTATTGTCTATGGAGAGCGTAGTGGAAGTGGATCCACTCTGTCCGTGTGGTGAGATCAAGTTATTTTTTAGCAAGGATTGACCACGATTTCGAGCGGCAGCTTTTAGAGGAGGCGGTGGTCTTAGGCCAATATTGATAGTGTTAACATTACTTCCTTCGCTCGTGGACACAATCGAGAGCGGAGTGGAACTACATTCCGGCGCTTGCAAATACTCGTTGCTGTTCATAATCAACAACTTAGCCGGTGGCTCATCGGAATTACTCTCTTCCACGCTACGCTCCTCCATATTTTGCTCGTCCCATGATTGTTGCTCGACCTAAGGAAGGACAGAGACGGATTACATTCGATATGGAATCGTTTTGATCATGTACGCGCGAAACGTTGATGTTGTGCGGTGAGAAATGGACTCGGTAATTTGCTAACACGGTAGAAAATCTAATCGGCACACTGAGAATTTTCTTTGGAAAAACTGAAAGTCACTTTCGAAGCATCAAAAACATTTAGACGATTATTCTATATTTATCGTGTCGGTTTCAATTACTAAGAATATGCTTGTAATTTCAATAAAAATATGAAATCATAACACCAATCAAGTGTCCAAGCGCTCCGATAATAATCAATTTTAGTTCCCATAGAGAGAGATATATATATATATATGTTCTACAGATAGAACAATTTTAAAGGATCATCACTGGTGCTTGTCGTAGGTTTAAGACAAAACAAAAATAATCGAGCAAGATCAGTGCGCCTAGAAAAAAAGAAATGAGACGACAAGCACTGTTCCGGTAATCAACTAATATGGACTAGCTCGGCTTAATGTAAGTGAAATTAGTGCTTTCACCTGTGCAAGATACTTGTTATACTTGGAATAATTCCGTCGACCGGTTTCATCCGTCATAAGTACCCTGGCAGTCATATGAACTGGATCTTTAGCTGCTTTAAGTTTAATATGTTTTGTGATGTCCCACCGCCAGTTAGAGCGGTACGCGCACAGGGAACACTCGAATGGCTTCCGATTTAAATGACCGACTATATGAACGTGAAAGCGACTTGCGGTGGATGCCCAAAATGGACAATGCGGGCATTTGAATACCCGGCGGCCACTTGGATGCGCTGAGGTGCCTTCAACCTGACAAAAGATTTTACTGCCTTTATCAAAATAAACTGTTAAACCGCGCTCGAAACACAATGGCTACGGTCTCGATCGCCATAAGGGAAACATTGAAAGCACATTCTTAATAATAAAAAGATGTATGTACAAAAACGTAAACAAAGAGGAACAAAAAAAAAAAATAAAAAGAAGATATCGAATACAAACATTAACAACAGTTTACTATAAATAGCATTGCACACTTAAAATAATTGATCGTGACTTCAAGCTGAAGTATGCGTTCTAAGTATGGAGTACGAGTACGTTCCAACTTTGTCATATTGAATTATTTCCTATATCCGGAATGTTTCTATAAAATCAAATGCGATGAGCACTCTATCGAAACACCGAAGACAAAGAAAATATTTCGAATGATAAAATCGGATCGGGCACTCCACAAGGTGCTTGCAATCAAAACACTTAATATAAAAAAAGTTTAACGTGTGTATAAGATATATACATATAAATATATATATACAAATATATATATATATGCTATGTATATAGTCAGATCTGTTGACTCTCGTATTGCAATTCGTCTATTCATTCGTGTGCGTGTGTTCATTTCATTATTCCATGTGCACGCGGTTAGATAAAGTATGTATTGTATATAGATAGATTATTTCTATAGAAACATCATACCGATGATCCAGAAGAATTGAGTCCACTGAGATTTACGTCCCAATCCGTTTGCGCTGGGAATGCATATTCACCGCGATACGAGGTCACACGTAGTTCTGAACAATTCGATAATTTTTCTAAGCTACTGTCTATGGACGAATCGTTGCTCGTCGAGCGACAACACTGCATATGCGCTTGTAGATCAGCCGAGTTTTTGCAACGTCTTCTGCACTTTGGGCAACGCGTCGTGCCCACAGACACGCTGAGAGCAGTGTGGTGTGTTTGTTTGTGACAAGCCAGCTCCTCCATGCTACTAGCTTTAAATGTACACCAGCATTTCAAATCGTTCGTGGTACTTACTGCTACCTCCGCCACTCCGTTATTTATCGACGCCGATGTAGTAAGCTTTTCCTTTAGCTTATCAAAGAAGGACGCATTTTTTTTTTCAAACAAATCTGCCGCGTTATTTGCATCCTTCTTTATGTTGTTGACCTGTTGGAAGTACGTTCGAATCACTAACAAACGAAAGTCCATAAAAAGAACGAATCAACGATCGTGCGTAACAGAAGAAAACAAGGTGACTAACTTCTTTATTCCCATACAACTTAGCCAGTTCCGTGTCTCTGGCAATTTGAGCAAGTTCCGGCCGTACTCTTACACGTGGAACTTTTAACAGTGTTGTGGACGATCCACTGGCAGTATTATTCGATTTAGCAGGACTCAAGGGAATCAACATTGGCAATGGTTTTCGAGACTTGTTCGGTGTAACCGGTGCATGACACTCTGCCAGGTGTCTTTGCATTTCCGAGTCCCAGGCGGTAATGAACTGGCAGCCCTTCTCCTCACATTTCAACGCTATGCATTCTGCATTCGCTATTGCACTTCTTTTATCTTCCATGGAATTCATCGATTGATCGGACATAAACGAGTCGCCGGGACTTAGGGACACCGTCGTGCTTCCGGATATGTGAAGCGCATCCCGGAAATCGCTCGCGCCCACCTAAAACCATAAACCACATATAAATTTCGAACGCATCCAAAATGTATCAATAATATTTATCGACTACAGTAGTGTACCTGATTGTAACGCTTAGGACTATTTCTCGGCTTACGCTCAAAAGGTGCATTAGTCTTGCGATTTGTCTGTCCTACTGGTGGCTCGTGATGATTCGTCTCGTGCACTGTCAAGCTTTGCCTGATGTCAGCTGTGAAATTGCAAGCACGGCACTGAAAAGCTCCCCCCCCACCGTGGTTCCTAGTGTGTCTATCCAAATTCCACTGTAAAAAACGTGTTCACTGTGTTATTACTTTTTCTCAGAAACAAATGATCTACCGCATTCTATGGAAGTTGCGTTAACCTTGTACGGTGTACGAAAATCACAGGCGTCGCACTTGATCATCGGCATGGAATGATACTTCACGTGTTTCGTGTAACGAGCGCGTACATGCGTTACGTAGGAGCATTTCGAGCATCGAAAGAATCTCCTTTTCAAATGATGCACTCTCTGGTGGGTTTCGAGGTCTCTCGAATTTAATGCAACGTACGGACACATCGAACATCGATTTCCAGCATCACGTGCGAATTTCCCCTGGAAACCATTATGCTCCTTGTCAAGTTGACGTTAACTCAATTTCTGTTATGCTTTAATCTTTTGAACGACGAAAAACATAAATGTACCTATTAAATTATTTATATTTTGAAATGAAATTGTTCAGAATAAAGTATTAATTCTATTTTATGATTATAATTTCATGATTATTTATCACGAACTTTCGTTACATTACACTTCTATTCGTGGAAGCGAGAAAAGCAATTAAAATCTCCATATTACCGATTCGACGTCCCCCCGTTCGAAACGACAAGAACGACAGCGATGGTATACCTTTTGTTTGTGCTCCTTTTTCAGATGGTCGAGGTAAGCCTTAAGAATCGGAAGAGGCTTCGGTGGTTTGCAGGTTCTACATTCGTAGCTCTGCGAGGACCCGGTACAGTCGACGAGGCCGTCCTGTTCGCCCTTTAAACTGTCCTTCGCGGAATCATCATCGTCTTTCTCTTCGAACGAAAGCTCCTCGGCGGAGGTTCGCGACTGTTGCTCCTCCATCGCGGTCTCCTTGAGATCCTCTTTAAGGTTACCTTCTTTTAGTTTGGACTGCTGAGGTCGCGGACGAAGTGCACGCACACGGGGCAGCCTTCCTGACATCTTGGACGAGGCTCGTTCTGTCCCACGTACGTCCTCCCGTGTTCCTGTCGCGCATCGGGAATACTCTTTTAATTCCCCTCAGCCTCCTCCCAGGGCCCGAGTATCTCGCGACAGGGTAAAAAAAAGGAGAACGGCATTCACTTCTCCATCGGTCTACACCGTTTTCTCTTTCCCGATGACATTAACGTGACGAGCCCGCTGGCCTACGGTCTACGATCGCGTACGCACATCTCCCCCCCGCCCCTCGCTTTATCTCTCTCTATCTCTCTCTCTCTCTTTCCTGTTCACGTGTATGTGCCTTTAAAAACGATTTTCCGCCCCGGGACTTAAAATTCGTCGGATTCTCGATATCCGAAATTCGTTTCGCAGGGAACATTTAGAATCGAGGACCCCGTGGTGCACCTTACGGAAATACACGATTACGGGAGCACTACTCGGTGGTCGCGCGATCTACACGCTGCACGCCGCCATTTTTCTTTTCGTTCCCAATGAAACTCTGACGAAGAAGACACCGAAATTCTCCCGCAAAGGAATGCTCGCCCGAGAAAATACTCGTCGAAATATCGATAACGAGAAAATTATATTTTATTTTTAATAAAGTCTCTCCGTCGTGTCGCGGATACCTACGCTTCACGTTGATACGCTGGCAGACAAGATCGATCACTGGAAACTAGTACTCGCGTGTTCGTAAGATCGCGATCGTATCGATGATAAACGGATCTCTATCGAAAACATTGAGAATAAATATTCCCGGTAATTCGGAGAGCCTGCGTTTCGATACTTTATTTCCGATAACACCCGTTACTCCGAGCTCGCCTCTATCAGCGTCGGCTGTATATTTAGTTGTAGTCAGAAGGAAAGCAATTCGGTTCCTCTTATCGGAGCAATAACCGGTCGCTGCGAGTAAAACTTCGTCGAACGGTCGGCCTTTCCTACTCCCGACATCCGGTTCACATGATACGGCGGCCGATCGCAGCGAGTCAGGGTGTCGTTGGTGCATTAATCATTTTCATGCGCATAGATTTCTCGTCGGCGATCCGCTTTGCTCGAAATTAGCGGCGATATTCAATAAACCGTGTGTAATCTCCGAGTAATCTCGGTTTCGGCAGCGGCAAGGTGTACGCGAGCAACAGAGAAAGAAGAAGAAGAAGAAGAAGACGATTTCCGTTTCTCCGAGCGATTTCCGGTTTACAGTCGAACGACCGCTGCTGTTCGACAGGGACGGGCCATGCACAGTGGTGTGCGTGTCTCGCGCGAGCCAACAGAAACGGGGAGGAGAGAATTCAATCCCGGATTCGCTGATAGAAAACAAACCTCGAGCGAAGCGGTTAATTCAGTTGCAGTGGTAGGTTATCTTCCGGATTACCGTTGGAAATAGGTACGGGCAGATTGATAAATTCCGAACGATGCGCAGAGCCGAACGAGAGAAACGATCACCGGATTTACCATCGCGACGTCCTACGATTTCGACGCCCGAGAAAATCGGATACGCTGGTTGGACCCTCGAGCTCCCTCCCTTCTCTCTTTCTCTCTCTCTCTCTCTCTCCTATATCGCTCTGGTTCTCCTCCCGAGCCACCGTGACCGCGAGGGCCTCGATACCGCTCGTGTTCCTCTTATTGTTTTCTCGAATGCCCCGTAGTTTATATCGTCGGAAAATAAGTACCTCTTCGTCGTCGTCGGCGTTTTAACAGTAGCCGACGGACCGGAGGATGAATCGTACAAAGACTACGAAGAGACCGAGCGTACCAGTAGCCCCTCCCTCCTCTTTAACCAACTCGGACAGGAACGACGCGACGGCGAGGCCGAAGTGGCGCAGGTCGGGCGCCATCTGCAATTCCAATTCGGTTTCTGATTCTGGTAACCACGCACAGTGTCCTCGTACGCCCCCACTTCCTCCGCCCTGGTCTCATCCTGCAGCCCTCGGGCTCGAACCAGCAGGAGCTCAGCCTGACTAAATATTTGTCGACTATATAACTTCGTGTACACACACGACCATTTCCGATCGAATATTTTTACTATCTTCCATCTTCGATCGTTTACTCGATAAGTCTTTCCTCTTTTTGCAAACGGAAACGCGAAGCCTGAACTGCAAACAAACAACTGTCTCTGATCATTCGTGTACTGATAAATACTTTCAATAGTCGAGCTCTTCTTGCTGTTATCGACGTTGATGGTCGATTTACTAAGGATAATGAAATTTAAGAAATGCTTATTTTGTCAATTTTTCTCGTCTAGAACTATTTGTAAATATATTTGATGAGTATATATGAGTACGTTGGTAGTAAAAACCCACCGACAGAAGCCGGGGGCCTTCGAGATACCATAGTTACGTCTATTTAGCAGGCTAGAGAGTATATATGAGTATATATACTCATTTAAATTTGCTAACACGACGAGCAAAAAACTGTTGATCGACCTGGTATATCTGAATTGGAATTGCTCTGGTTTTCAGTCAAATTGTTAACGAATATTTCTATAGTTTCATAGAGATACTATTTTCCACGACGTTTCGTGGTTGTGGTTTAAACACGATATAGTTTCCTCTTCTTATAATTTAGCATCTACGCGTCCTATATTGGACGTTGCAATGCTAACAGATTAGTCATTTATTTGTTCTACATTTATGGTTTTTTTTTCGGGTAAAAATATTTTCTCGGATTAGGTATTCTCGTTATAAAAGTGAAAAGTATTTCATTCACGGCGCTGATCGTATTGGCGTAGGCGTTTGCCGATAAGTTACACGTGTACGGCCTGGTACGGCCATAGAAGCTGACCAGGTAAGTATATGTATTACCGAAGTAGTTCATCCACTTATGTATAATGTTTAAAGAGGATTAAATAAATAACATAAAAATAGTTATTGAGAACTTTTGTAGATATGTCCTTTTACTGTGATAAAATAACGTGTAACAATTCTCTAAGAGACACGTGGCAAAACATACAAATAACATGTACAGTCATGGTAATGCATATTTGCATGGAAATCATTAGAAGAAAAAGAGAATAGGTGCCCAAGGTATATATTTCTTACGACAACAGTAATTAATTACTGTAATGAAATAAGAGATGTATATGTATTCATTTATTTCACACCGAACGATTAACCTAAGAAGATGTAACTATAATAAATGTAGCAGTGATTCAAATTATTCGACTGTTATTATAAAAATATTTATTTCCGAGAATCTTGTGCTAACGACAAGTGATACTTATTATGGAAACACAAAAATAGTATGATCTTTCCATATGCTTCTTGTTCATTTTTTTTTAGTGTTCTCTTATGATAAGATAAAATATCTCGATAGAATGTAGCTCTACGCCTCTATGGTCTTTTGATATCGACCGAGCGTTAAACAAATAATATGTTTTTATATAAATGAGCACCCAACGGTTTGTTCATTATTTTGTCGAGCCCGAAGTACTATCCTTATTTTTAATTTTGCATAAAATTGCAAGGTAATTCGAGTAATAATAATTATGAAATCTGACAATATATCCGGAAAAATTATATAAAATTAATTAATTATTTTGTTTTACGGAATGTGTCTTTCTTGAAACTTATAATCATTTTTTGTTTTTTAAAAATTAAAATTGTAGAATCCTCGGTTTGTCGCGCGGCACGTAATAATTATTGTTAGCATGAGGGGAATCACTGGTAGGGTGTTATTCTGCATAATGTGGAGTAAAAAATATAAACAATTATATATTTGATTTCATTTACAATTATTTAATTACAGATAACGAAAGAGTAACAAAAAGTGCAAATGTACACAATGTAAAAAAGTATATTCTTCCAATATAAATTTCCAATGATAATTTTTAATATATTAATCTGGATTTGTTACGTATACATATATATATTACTATTCCATATCTAGTTTTATGCCAGTTGTTTATACACTCTTTTCCCTCAACCATTAATCCGTGTCGTTTCTTTCATATATCTTTAATACTTTGATTGTATATCAAAAGAATCACCGTTTAGTCACTTGAGCTGCTTCTTCAAGTTGTCAGCCAACTTGTCCATAAATTCGAATGTTTCCAAATAATCGGATCTAGTAACATTGTTCATGCCTTTAATACAAATCGCAAGATCCTTGGTCATAAAACCTGACTCAATAGTATTAATGCAGACTGCCTCTAAGGTTTCTGCAAATTTCTTTAAAGATTCGTTGTTGTCCAATTTCGCACGGTGAAGCAAACCTTTAGTCCACGCGAAGATCGATGCGATCGGGTTGGTTGAAGTCTCTTTGCCTTGTTGGTACTGACGATAATGTCTGGTAACTGTACCATGGGCAGCTTCGGCTTCCACCGTACGACCATCTGGGCAAATTAGAACCGAAGTCATCAGACCCAGGGATCCATATCCCTGTGCTACAGAATCGGACTGAACGTCTCCGTCGTAATTCTTGCAAGACCATACAAAACCACCCTCCGACTTCATTGCATACGCTACCATATCATCGATTAAACGATGTTCATACCAAATCTTCTTAGCCTCGAATTGCGCTTTGTATTCCTTATCATATACTTCCTCGAAGATGTCTTTGAATCTGCCATCATACTTCTTAAGAATTGTATTTTTCGTAGAAAGGTACAGAGGATAGTCTCTAGAAAGAGCATACTGGAAAGAGCTGTGGGCAAAAGCATGAATGCTCTCGTCTGTATTATACTGAGCTTGCGCGATTCCAGGTCCCTTGAAAGAATGTACTGTGTGCTGAATTTTTTTACCATCGTCTCCAGTCCATGTGATTTCAAGTTTGCCTGGTCCAGGTACTATGAAATCGGTCGCTTTGTACTGATCAGCATGGGCATGCCTACCGATAATGATCGGTTGACTCCAACCAGTTACCAAGCGAGGAATGTTTTTACAGATGATCGCCTCACGGAAAACCGTGCCACCCAAAATATTTCTAATAGTACCATTAGGACTTTTCCACATTTGTTTCAAATTGAATTCTTCCACTCTTTTCTCATCTGGTGTAATAGTAGCACACTTGATGCCTACGTTGTACTTCTTAATAGCTTCCGCGCAAGCTACAGTAACTTCGTCTTCGGTTTTATCTCGGTTCTCTACGCCTAAGTCGTAAGTATGCAATTCAATGTCTAAATATGGTAAAATCAGCTTTTCTTTGATAGAATCCCAAATAATTCGAGTCATTTCATCTCCCAGGATGTCGACGACAGGTCCAGCCTAAAATATATCATAATGGAAACAATATAAAGAAAACTTATTTAAAATTATGGAAAGTACTTAAAATACGAAATTTTGTCTTATAAAAAAGTCGAAACAATTCGTCTTTCGACCGAAATTGAAATTTATGGCGATATAAATGTATTATGTACATGTATATATAGTTATATGTGTGTGTGCAGATATATATAGATTCACAAGTGTCAGTGACATAGCATTACTAGCCAACCGCTCACCTTTATTTTAGCCATTGTTACGGATGAAGCACAAAATGTCCTTACGAATGAGTGTGCGGTCTGATCGTGAGCCAGCCGAACTTTTGGCGATAATATTCGCGAGAATGTAGCACTGTTACTAGCGGTTTCGATGCTCGCTGCACTCCTTATGAAATGCAGATTCGTTCGAATGAAACGGTGGGGCGAGAACATGGCAGCCTTAGCAACGTATCCTACTTTTTCCTTTCCTCTGTTCTCGAGATCTTCGATGTCGTACGATCAAAAAATCTTTATCTATTATCTTCTTGACCATGAAATTTAATTACTCATACGTTATCGCGTCTCTTTCATACATACAGTTATTTTCGACAGTTTATCATAACAGGTTCATCGCACGAACGAAATATTCACAAATTCTCTAAATTTCTTCCGCTACTTAATCTACTGTATTTTACAAAGGATCGTAAATTCTGCATCAACGACCAATGAGTATCTGAGAACAATTACATCATTTGATCATTTTTGTTGAGCAGCAAACGAAACATAGTGCCTTTTATCTATGAAAGAATTTCATGTAATCTGTGGAATTTGAACCACGATGAGCAAACAATATTTGCGTGCGAAAATTCAAATGTTCTAACTGTGTTATTCTCGACTACATAAAATATTTGTATCGTCGCTCGTATTTTCGATGGAAAAAGTTGCGGACATCTGCGAATTGATATTTTGCAACCGTGTCGACAAACAACTTGGTCAACAAAACGACTGTAGCATAAAATATTAAAAGAATTTAAATGATTCGTGATCGCGTAAATAATGTACAACATGTCTACGATCATTGAATATTAAATATGAATGATGGAACATTTATCAATGGAGATTAATTTCTTCTATGTCCTTCGAATTTGCATTTCGCAAGCGTGTAAAACTTGATTAAATACAAGGTCATTGCGAATAAGTTGTCTATGTACCCAAATAAACGAGATAAAAAAATTCCATCAGACTTATTTGAAGCAACTAGATTTTCTAAAATAATTTACTTTCTGCCTGACCTTTAACCTTTTACATCCTTAAACTTCAAGTGTTTAATTCATTATATAATACTTGTAAAATGTAAAATATAGGCTGATAACAGTAGTATATAATGATATATCCATTGTTACGTAGATTATAATTCCAAAAGCAATAGTCTTGTTTTTAAATTACAACACTTTCATGTTCATTGAACACCTCGTGTGCAATGCGAAATTATCGATTGTCAGTAACATTATGCACCATCTAGCGACATTCTCGTGAAACGGCTAGAAGATTGTGCACTTTGCCGTAGATGGTGCCATAAATATTTCCAAATGTAAACACATCATAATAAACAATTCATAACACGTATAACGTTGATTAAAAAAAATCGTAAGAATAAAAAAAGTAAATAAATACTCTATTCTTTACAGCCGTATCATGCAAAGAGATGAGACGATCAAAAATTAGAAGTTCTACTTAAACCGCAAAATTTCTATTCAAATATTTCCGCCATTACATTAGAACTTGCTGTACGAACCTTGGAAAGAATAGATTTTCATGCAGTTAAAAGCAAAATTACGCAACTATGACGATAGAACGAATAATTAATAATTATTTGCAAAGTCTGTCGAAGCGTATGAATATGCATTTCAGTTACAACTCCCATCTAAGAAAGGTTAGAGAGGTTTAACTTTCATGTGTGAGGTTAGGCCGACAACCTCTTCCAGTTGATGATGAAATACTGTACCCCCTGTAATGACTTTTCATTTTGAGAATTACTTCTTTTGTGTTAGTGTTAGAAATGATTCTGCTTAGGCGATTGTTTATGAAAGGTATTCTATGTCAGCGTTTAGAATATCGTAGTTCGACGATTAAACATAGACAGATATTTTACACGCCCTTAACGCTGTCGAATCGAAGTAAGGGGAAAACATGTATATTTTCAACGTTAAGATATCACAGCAACAACACCGTACAGATAAATGTTTTAAAATCGACCGGTCGTAGCACGGTGAAACCAAAGAAAGTGTCGGAACTAAAAAATCTAATGATGTTAGCTGCACCTGAGAAATGGCGATTGGTTGGTGCCATTACATTTTTATTAGTCTCATCTGCTGTCACAATGGCAGTGCCGTTCTGCTTAGGAAAACTAATTGATATAATCTACACTAAAGACACAGAGGGCATGAGGAAAAATCTGAATCAATTATGTATTATACTTTTCGGTGTATTTGTTGTCGGAGCTATATGTAACTTTATTAGAGTGTATCTGATGTCTACGACAGGGCATAGGGTCGCTCAATCTTTAAAAAGAGAATTGTACAGTGCAATATTACGTCAAGAAACAGCAATGTTCGATAAGCGTAGTACAGGAGAGCTAGTTGGCAGATTGTCCGGTAGGTTCTTTTGGTTTCTAAAACAAGAGAAAATAAATAAAACATTGACTTATTATCAATCTGTTCGTTCTAGGAGACACCCAACTCGTTAGCTATGCTCTAACTACTAACATATCGAATGGACTACGTTCTGCCATAATGACTATTAGTGGAATGTCCATGATGTTCTACGTTTCACCTACATTGGCTGGCGTCGGTTTAAGCATAGTACCACCGATTGCTGGTGTAGCCATAATCTATGGTCGTCATTTAAAAAAGATTTCTAAAGATATACAAAATAACGTAGCCACATTGAACACGATAACCGAGGAAAAAATTTCCAACATAAGGACGGTCAAATGTTTTGCCAAAGAGACGACTGAAATCAAACGTTACAATTCCCAGTTAGAAAATATACTCAGAGTATGTTATAAAGAAAGTTTGCTCAGAGGAATATTTTTTGGATTGACCGGTTTTACCGGAAATGCGATCATTCTCTCTGTATTGTATTACAGCGGAGTTATGATCTCTAATTCTACTATTACTGTCGGAAGCTTAAGTTCTTTCTTACTGTACACTGCGTACGTAGGAATATCATTGAATGGATTATCCTCATTTTACGTTGAATTAAATAAAGCACTAGGTGCGAATACACGTATCTCTGAATTGATACAAAGACATCCAGAAATACCTATTCAAGGTGGTAAAATCTTAGAGAGGGATTTGTCAGGTGATATTGAATTCCGAAATCTTAATTTCGCTTATCCTACGAGAAAGAACGAACGTGTTCTAAACAATTTCAATTTAACGATTCAGAAATCTACAGTAGTAGCTGTTGTCGGTTCTTCGGGTTCTGGGAAATCTACGATAGCTTCGCTTTTATTGAGGCTTTACGACCCAGACTCGGGACGTATACTTTTAGATGGTCATGATCTCAGATCTCTCGATCCCATGTGGGTGAAGTCACAAATGAGTATTGTTTCTCAGGAGCCAATCCTATTTAGCGGTACAATAAGAGAAAATATATTGTACGGAGTAGAAGATTCAACGAATTACGAATCGGAAGTCGAAAATGCTGCAAGAGATGCATACGTTCTACAATTTACAAAAGATATGGCAGATGGATTGGACACTACGATCGGAGAAAAAGGTGCTACGCTCAGCGGTGGACAAAGACAAAGAGTTGCTATTGCTAGAGCACTGTTGAAGGTAAAACTGATTTATTGATATTATTGATTATGTGATTATTATTATGACCTAAATTCGATGTTTAAATAATTCTTTATTTAGCAACCAAAAATACTAATTCTGGATGAAGCAACGAGCGCATTAGATGCTGAAAGTGAACATTATGTACAAGAAGCTTTAAAAAATGCTATTAAAGGGCGAACTGTATTAACAATAGCCCATAGACTTAGTACGATAAAAAATGCTGATAAGATTGTAGTTATAAACCAAGGTCAGGTAGCAGAGACAGGAACGTACAAAGAACTGATGAATATTGATAATGGCTATTTTCATAAATTGGTTCAACATCAGACTTTCGCATAAATTTTACATATGGGTATTGAACGTGTTAGGAGTTGAGTAAAATCTGGCAGGAATTGGATCAAAACTGTTAACAAAGGACATTGAAAATCACATCAGACTTGTAATAAATAATTAGTAGATTTATTAATTTAATTTTTGAAATACATTATCTTATTCTGTAATCTATGAATTACGTCTTAATTATTGATGATTCCTTTATACCACATGTCGAGTGTTAAGAATGTTTTTAAATAATACGAAAAAGGTGTGTACTTAAATAACACTTACAATTACTGACTTTATCATTCTGTCATTTACTTCTTTCCTTTTCTCATCTACAGGAAGTATAAACTTGACGATAAAGGGTGAATTCGAAGGTAGGAATGAAATATATGTTTAGTGTGCAATTATTTAATGTGCTAAAATCATTTGTATAAGGCGTGAAGCATTTATTAACAGATTGTAACTTGTGTTAATATCAAATTTGCTAAAGCCCTGTATACATGTATGTACACACGTATATGTATATGTATATACATATGTATATATAATATATATCCACATGTACATACATATCACTTCTGATCTAAGGTATAAGGCAGGTATTATAAATAATTCCACTTTGGTAATAATTTTTAATATATTTTCCTATAAAATAATGTACACTGCTATTTTAAACTATCAATGTATCTTATATTGTCCATCTATATTATCTTTAAATTAATATCCCATTACTACAATTACATCAGAATAATCTACTTCGAAACCCGTGTACAAGTAAAAATATTCCATGTAACACATGATTAATCAAGTAAATCGTTTCAATTAAATTATTATTTCAATTAATTATGTCACCGAAGAATACATTTTTCTTTTCAAGGAGTAAAAGGACATTTACGATACCCTTGTTATCCAATAAGTATTTATCTATTAATCTTCTATTACAAAATACAGCAAGGAATAAAGAGAGCAATAAAATCCATTTTTCTAACATGGAAAAACGATTGGTACTTTTTATTCTTGCTCTATTTAATATTTTTCTATATAGGAATATGTGTAACAAGGACATTCGTTAATCAATTACATCTTGAATCATAAAATGAAATCAGTCCTTCAATATCGCTTATGCTTATTATAATTGGAACATTTTTAATCTTCAGTCATCTCTGGGAAAAACTGTGCCTATCGAGTTGTGAAGTCTTAAAACTTGGCATATCTCTTTTCTAATCATAGATTAATTCACCAATTGTTTCATCGAATTTCGAAATATCTGTATAAAACATTTGCCAGCTAATTACTGAAAATCTGAATTTAGAATGTGGTCCAAACCATGATCATACATATATAAATTAGATCGTTTGTCGATAAAATGTACTTTAAAACACCAGAATGCATATTTCAAATGCTCTTTGTTCACATAGCTATCACACGTCACATTTGTTAGGAGCCACATTAGAATTTCTTATGCTCCAGTCACAAGCACAGCCATACCCTAAATAGAAACTTTATCTGTATAAATTTATGATGAAACTTTTTACAATCCGATCTGAGCAGAAACTCAAATCGTAGTTACAACTGGTCGTTAATAGTATAACATCTTGAGAATAGGTAGTTCTTTGCTTTCTACAGGAGCTTAGAAATTCATACGCACAAGTCTCTGTACAAGTAAATACCAAAGTTTACCAGATATTTGAATTGCGATTAGAATAGTCAACGAAGCAGTAAACGATACATAATTGTATTCTGTAACCTGTTTTAGTATTTTCTCATGTGTTTTACACCTCGAATTGTGCACTGGTATTCGTACAAATTACACTTCAATTATTACGATAAGAATTTTCTTGTGTGGATAAGTTTCATTTTACATATCCCGTGCGTTTCATATTGTTCTGGTAAAGTCCAAATCGAGGATTAAATCAATTAGACCATCATCTTAAATGTTATTAACTTTGCGACGAATGAGTTGTTTCTTGTTCCATTGGTTCGTCTTCTTGTTGGAACATCGAAGATGTTTCTTCATCGTCTACATCCATCATTTCTGTTGTGTCTTGCTCTTTTTTATTTGTAACAGTTTCCATTATCGTGTCACTGTCTTCTACTTTAGACACAACAGTACCTATATTATTATCTTGCAATTCCATTATATCGCTGCTTTCAATGGACATTTTCTCTTTACATTCGGATTGGCACACACTTGCGGTATTTTGATCCATGGGTTCTTCTAACAGTTCCACGATGGGAGTAGAATCTTCCTCTTTGATAGCAACTGGTTCTGGATCTTTTGGTTCTTCTATGATAGGAATTGGTTCAGGTACTATAGATTTAATTACTCTGGATTCATCTTCTATAGCTTCTGTTATGGTCAAAGTCTCTTTCTCTTCTTGGTCTTCTCTCTGGTTCTCACTAAAATCTTCCTTTGTGTCTTCTTTAGAACACGACTCTTCCACAACGGGTTTTAATTCTTCGATTAATTCTACTTTTCTATTTTGATCTTTTGCATTCTCTGTGTCTACAGACGAATCTTCTTCTGGTGTTCTTACAAATGAGGTCTCGACTGAAGTCGCTTCGTCAGTGGATAAATGTAAATTACCAATAAGTTTATTCGAATTGCTTGCTAAAGACATATCCCCTGTGTTAGTATTATCCAAAGGCGGAGTCTCCTTCTCTTCTATATTTGTATCAGGTGCATCTACGGTTGTTTCTATATTATCTGTGTTGCTACCAGACTTTACAGTTTCTTTGAAATTCATATCGGAAGTATGTAAAAGATTATCAACTACCGGACTGATTAGCTCTTTATTATTTAACGGCTCTTTGGACTCTATGTCGGACTTAACCGATACATTGTTAGTTTTATTTGCTTCTTCTTGTACGTGCACCTGTATTGGCCCTATTTTCGTTTTCTCATTTACTTTAGAGTTATCTAAATAAAATTTGGATGATTTATTTTCACTAGAGCCAAAGTCTTTCGGTTGGAAAGTGGTTTGCAATTTTCTCGTCGACTCTGTACCGTCTCCTTCTTCATTCTCCAAATCTAAACTAGGTTGAGAACTGGTGTCCTCGTTCATTATGCCTTCCGGAACGTCGTTCGATATTCCAGAATTTTCAGACACTATGGATGACAAATTTTGTATAGCTGGTCCTATTTGTGGCTCTTGAGGCTGTGACTGGGACGTTAAGTTTGAAACAGCGGAAAATTCAGATGTGGTTGCTACAAAATTAGACGCTGTAACATCTGCTTTAGAGGAAATAGAATCGGCTTTCTCCTGAGAAACTTCTTCCGCACCGAATACAGTTTTTGTGACAGTGCTGGTTGGTACAACAGTTTGTAACATGGGTGCTTCGTTGTCGACGCTGTATACGTTAATGGTTACGGTAGAGGGACAGTCCTTTTCCCAATATTCCATTTCTACGTCCTGTGGGGGTTGCGTACCTGAAGTATCTTCGTCCACAGATCCGTTTACCATACCGTCTCCGTTCTCGTTTCTCCTAGCGATCGAGCCTGGTTCTCTAGTGGAGACAACCAAAATATTCTTCTCTATGGCTCGCATGAATTTGTCAACCCTGTTGTATTCTTTGCGCGGTGCTGTAAGGAGCTCGCAGATTCGTTGAACGGTAAACGGCGCGTTCGCGAAGGACTCTAAACGTTCCAAAAGATTGCTTTTCATAGTGTCATAGTTGAAATGTTCGACGTTCGGACAAGGCGCTAGCTCCAGGGTCGGACAGCTCTCGTAAAAGTCGGTCATCACGCGGGTAAGCTTCTCCCGGAACAATGTTTTGATCAGCGGCCACTGATAAACGGGGTCGCCGGTTTTCGCGACCCAACCCAAATAGTCCTCTAACTCTCGAGGTATCTCGCTCGGGCGCATTTTCTGAAACTCGTCGAGCGCCTGCAACACCTCCTCCAAATTTTCCATGTTCTCCGCCTGCTACCCCCGCGCTCTGCCTCTTTCGTTCGCCAAAGAATTTTCGTCGACACTTTTTCCGGTAAAATCCTAAAAGTTATTGGCAGTGAAACTTTCTACAGCAGAAACAACGAAAAACGCAAACACACCGGGTACTGGCACAGCAACAATGAAAGGATGGGGGAATGGAGAGCAGGGCTACCAATCATATCCGAAAAACATGTCATCGTGACAGCGTTTGGGTTAGCTTTCGCAAAACTCGATTGCGTTACATGTTGCTTTAAATGATCTTTCGTTTATACCGAATCGAATAACGAACCATTTTGATTTACCTTTGCCTCGAATCTATCTTCCACGGCTCGTCTCTGTTTCATTATGTACGTCAAACTACCGAATACATGTTGACCTACAAAATCGAATTTACGTCGCTGAAAAACTATTTCTGTTTATATCTTCTTCCTAGAAATGTTTCGCGTGCGTCCGTGGACACCGAACGTTAAATTTGTATTTTTGAATTGTATATCTGTTACGTTGAACGAGACAAACAACGGTCATGCATTTTCGGTAATGTTATACGAATCGAAAGAACACGACAACTTCAGTTTCTACGCTCACGTAGTGGTATTGATAATGCCTGACACGCACAGTTTATTATAGAACGATTACAAACTGGTCAACCGTTGTAATTTAAAATATTATTATTAGAGCGCACTTGAAAAAGTAATTTATGTTATCAAAATAAATGACTCAATCGATTATGGGATATTTAAGAGTTGGGTAATGTTTAGTGTAGTTAACGATTCAGTATAATTACAGCAGAATATTCGATTATCAATCATTGCAATTGAATTGTAATTTAATTGTTGCTGCAACGAATTTCGTTTTTTGTAATTTTAAAAGGTCAGGAAAATAAGATACTACTTTAAATTCGTAAATATCAGATTTCATAAATGTTGCATAAATTTATTTCAACAGAGCTTGTAATTTTGAACTTTGATTGGACATTAAGATTCGGTAACATGTACATGTATAAACAATCATATTAATGGAGTAAAACGACACGCATAAATCCTTAAATATTATAATATGTTATCTTCTTAATAATCATACAAGGAATAAATATAATTGTACGGATGTAATTATGCATTTGAAAGTTACAAAAATACCATTTGTGTTTCAGTCTTATTCATGATTGTAGTAAAAACAGACTTTTTATGACAAGGTCCAACATTGTTCTACCAAGAAATACGTCTCCAATATTAACAGTAATTAATCAAATAACATGTGTCTCTTTCAAATGCACAACTAGTAGTAATTAAATACGAAACAATATATGGTACAATACTTCTTCTGAAATGAGTTGGAAGCTTTCTGGAGATTCATTGTATTACATATAACATTTAACATAATGGATCGTGTATATTATAATATAAATAGGATGCTCCCATTTATATTATTCTAATAGCATTTCATTAGAAAACTAAAAGAACACAGCAAAAAATGTAATGCTCTTCTTAAAAGTATTGCACATTAGTCGAGAATACTGTACAATAATTATTAAAAGATGTGCCGTATGTAAAACATAACGTTTATAAAAAGAATATCTCAACTAATGACTTACGCTTATACGACTGCACTTCCATAATTTTTCTAAAACAACTCGAAGATCTTTATATATATATATATATTAATTAAATGAAATTATAAATTAAACAAATAATAACAAAATTATAATGTAAACTAAAAAAAATAAATATATATATACATATATTTACATCTATAGAAATATATATATATATACATATATATTTATATATACTTTAACATAAGGTGCGCTGATGCGTAACGTTCAAGTTACACGGAATAGCAGGTGTGCTCGATATTAGAAAGTCGGCGGTGAATTAATTCTAATATACGTTGCATTATAAATAAAACTTTAACAGTGATAAACTTATATATATATATAAATTGGCTTGACCGAAGACTTGGTAGTGGTCATGATTTCAACCTACACAGAGCTTTGTTACTTACAACTATCCAATAAAATTTGTTATTAGTAATGAATTTATAAAGTCAAATTGATGTTACCATATATTGATATCTAATATTCTTTTTTTTTTACAGATTTTGATTATTTAAACATCAACCACCATCTTCTTGTGAATATCTGTATTACCAACAATCTGGAATTATAACATTACAAATATATTATGCAATTATTTTAGTTTTAATCACCCGATCTGTTAATACTTACAGAACAGAATTCTTCAAAACTGATTTTACCATCTTCGTCTTTGTCAGCAAACAATATTGTTTTATCAACTATTTGTTGAAGTTGTGTGTCTTTTAAATTATTTCCTACCATCATTTTCAATACTTGGTATAATTCTCCATTGCTTATGAAACCGTCGTTATCCATATCATAAATTCTAAAAGCAAATTTTAATTTGCTCTCTTTATCACCCTGTAAAACAAAATACTCTATTTCAATATAATGTTTTTACAAAGATTTTTAAAAAGTATATTTTATGTACCTTGACACTGAATTGAGAAACACCATGGATAAATTCTTTAAAATCCACTTCTCCATTACCATCTGCGTCAAATATGTCGATGACACGCTGAACCAAAGGATTTTGTTGCAATTCTGGCAACGACATGAATTCATCGATGCTCAAGGCACCACTGTTATCTAAATCTAACTTCCTAAACCGTTTTCCCAATCTTCTAATTTCATCGACATCAACTGGGACATTAATTAATTTGGTATTAATAAAAAGAATTATTTCAATGATATAGCTTAACTAATGCTTGTTTCTAAACTGGTATTAATATGATCTCTCTACGTGTGTATGTATATATGTATGTAACTGTAGCACTATACAGTAAAGAACAAGCAGATACAGGGACAGAAACTTTATGAGTGCTATGTTTAGTTAGTGATAAAAATAAATTAGAAGCGGTGCATGAATTAAAAAAGGGAAAGAGATTTTTGAAGTTGCACATCACGATAACAACTTATTTGAAATTATAAAAAATATTTTTGCGATATGTTCGAAACAACTATAGAACGAAAGGTGTAAATTATACGAATGTAAAAGCTTGTGCAAATAAAAGTAGGTTACTTTGTGCGTAGCGAATGTAATATCTGATATTGACTCACAATTTGAACATAATTCCATAGGCAATGAACTTTCGTTACCCTGAAAACAGAAAATTAGAAATTTACGTATTCTGTTAGTAGCATAACAAACCTTGATAACGTAAACCACACAAAGGATTGTTTTTCTTAAGAAAACTGTACTAAGCCAGAACTAGATACATAGTAACACTTTAACTTGTTGTTCTGTGGGACTAAAAGAAATTTAAACTTAATTAAATGCAATCACCATCGTTAATTCGATTTAGCAGACTTCTGTTAGGAATTCAGCAGAAAACGCCAAAATTGATCAGCAGACACTATTTTATGGTTGATGATCAATGGAAAAGCGCGCAGCATAGACGGGAAACTCTGAGAACAATTCGAATTCACGCGATCGTTTGCGCTTATATATACAGATACTCCAATCAATGTGCGTGTGTACACCTATATTTACATGCTGGGACATGCACTGCAAAAAGCAGGCCTTTAAAAGTTCAAGTCATGAATACTTGCTTTTTTATATACGTTCATTGAATGATTTATTGAGGAAGAATAAAGGTGCATTTGTCTTTCACCGTGTCATTTGAAAGCAGTAGTATTTCGTAGTTCGTTTCGTTTACAAGGACGAGCAGAGTTATCAAGGACTTTGGCTCAGGCTTATTTTAAACAAATACACATTCAACTGGTGTAAAATGGACCAATAAAAGGTCCATCGTATGACCATAAGCGCCACCATTGTCGAACGATCATAGAGTATTTTTACAAAGGTAAAGCTCGGGCGTCTATCGGTGACCAATTTCTAGGACGCATGCGTCCGTAAGTAGATCCCTTCGTCAATGTAGCCACAGACGAGGTATAAGGATAGACCTATCATCTTATGGGACTTCATGTCACATGTTCTGCAATATCGACAGTTCAAAAAATCAGAGGTTTTTATAATTATTCGTTTATTTTCTCGTATTCGCGAGCCTGCAGTGACTATATATAGCTATTTTTAACTTTAATTCCTACCACTGAGGATGCTGTCAGCAAATTTTAGTTCCAATTGATAATACAAGATGTGACACGGAAAATGGTAATGGGGTTACGTGACCCCAAAAAAGTGGGCCACAAAAATACATTGGATGATAGGTCTATCCAATACCTCGTCTGTGATGTAGCTTCGAAACTTAGTGCGCATGAATGTGCAAGTTTCTGCACCATGAATACAGCTTGAGAAGTGCATATTTAATGTAGCAGTGTTTGCGTTTCATTGTTTAAATTTCTTAATATCCGTTTTAAAGGGATATGAAACTCATGTTAAATATACGAAAACATTTAGTTGCGTACATGACACGATAAGAATAAAATTTTTAATGACATTCAGTTTATGGAATTGTGTATATTCGTTGAGCGTTTTCTACCACGGTGCGTTTCAAATATTGCCGCGCTTTCCGACGTTTCCAATTCTCGCATGCAGTCTCTCTCGTTTCTTTTTTCTTCATAATCTCGAGGTATGGAGCAGAGATATCAATTGATAGAAGGTGCAACACTGTCCGTATGTAGATCGAAAATTTCGGGCTGACGAATAGTAAAGGTTTCGACAAACGAGTTTCGTTTCTGTAAGAATGCTCTGTGGTGGTTCTGTGACTGCAATGATCTTAAGAAATTCCAATTGCAGTTAACTATGGAGCCGTTACTGTATCCGTATACAGTAAGTCTTCCTCTATGGTAAGTAATCGGAAAAATATTGGGCATTTTCTACTACACTTGACCCATGACAACAATGACAAATATTAAGCGGCCCGGCGATGCGTTTTAGAGATGAGTAAACCTGCTTTGTTATTGAGGAAACATAAATACATGATGTACAGTTTCGAAGGAGATTACAGACGTAAACCACAACAAAATTTAGCCGGTGCGAGCAGGAGAGATGATAAAGCGGAAAAGTCACTGCTGTTGCAACATGCCCAATTGGAACGTTTAAAACGGGAGCAGCAACGCAGAAGACACTATGCAGCCTTGAAAATTCAAGCGTTCGTTTGCGGTTTCATCGTCAGAAAGCGCACGAAGATAATCGTGAGAAAAGAATTCGATGATTTGCAACAAATCACTGGTCGTAGAAATTTGAATTTAGAGGACTTGATAGTGTATTTTCGAAAGATATTATTCTTTTACGATTACACTTTGGACAGCGGTAGGCTGATCTGGATGTTCCAACATTTTTTAATGCACGAACAAGAGATCAAGCAGAAGTGTGTAAATTGCCCCGAATGGTTATGGAGATTGAGGTAACATTGACAATGCAATAAAGAGAAACACAGTAGGCTCGCGTACTAACAAAATATTTTACAGGTGGATGCTTCGTATGTGTATGCAACACAATTCGGAAGCCCTAATAGATGGAGCCAGTTCGCTGGCGATACCGTTAAGGGCTTTAGAAACATTTACTAGTCGCGAGGATACAGAAAAGACTTTAGGAGAACACAGTTATAAATATTTAGAAATAATCTTTGTATATTTGATAAAACACAAATACTTTGATCGATTAAGGAAACTGATAGACGAGAAAGTTCCACCTATGTTAGAGCCAAGCGCTGTCCCTCCGACTCCGCTCTCAAAGTGTCTGGTGGACATGATAAAACGACCGTTGGACTTGATCAGCTATCTAGATCAAAAGGATGATTTTTCCGAGCTCGTCTTAAAGGAACTCTGTAGAAGCGTTTTGTCGCTAAAACTGTCCGATCCAATTCGAATGTTCATTATTCCATCTCTAGCAGAATACAAAGAATTTCCGTACGATCAGCTGATCGACTGCATCAATAGAGTCCAAATAGAATGTACCACGAGTTTATTCTATTCCATTTTATCGTTAGAATCGAATCGTTTGTGTAAGTATACAAAAATGGATCATCGACAAGGAAAAAGTACAATGGAAAGAGCGTGTCCGGTTGACGAGACGTTTTTTCGTTACAGCAACGTACAAATCAAAGGACGTCCTAATCAACTACCTGCAAGTTCTTGCCGCGATGAGCTCGATGATCGTTCCATTGGCCGCTGAGGAGAACATAGATCAAGCGGACGACTCGGACAGGGAATCGAACGCTAGCATGATTGACGAGGAGCAGGCCGACATTCTACATCAGTGCCTGGAGATGCTGAACGAGCAGCATCGCGTTCAGGAAATACTGTCGGCGGTGGATCGAACGAAAGATCCGACGGTGTTGCAACCACTGTGCCAACTATGCCATCATTTGCTAATCTCCAACAAACTAGCCATACATAAGTATAAATTGTTGTACATGCTCGCGTTCAAGCCTGTATTCCTGAAAAATTTATGGACCGCTCTGTTATCGGTTTGCCAAGTGTCGTTGTTCGGCGGAGCGACACCGTTGCTGCAGATCATGTCGCGAGGCCTTGGACTTTCGAGCGAGGACACGAAAAAGATCGTCCCGCTTCTGGTCGTGTTTTGTTCGTTGTTTAGCTTGCTGATCGCCACGTTACACGATACAGAGTTTTTCATTGAAACGTCCACGACGACGACATCGGCCAGCGAACAAACGTTGGACACAAACGGACAGCAGACAATGCCATTCACGATTTCGGAGCTCGTGGCGTTGTCGAGCCACTTAAAAGGTGTTTGCCTGGGTCTGGTGGAGCTAGCGTTCCCCGACAGCAAACCAACTGTGCGAAACGACTACAAGGACGCGGTTCTCGGGTCATCCTGTTCGATACAGAGCCAGCAGGACACTAAGATCTGGACGCATCTATTCAAGGTGACCGTCGGTCTGCTTCGCCAGTTGTACACAAGAGACTTGAGACAGCAATTCTGTCCGGAAGGTCACTGGTTCGCCTCGAATATCCTGATACCAATCGACAAGCCGCAGAATTTTACGTTCCATAGACGCCGGCTGCGGGAATACGTACCGTTCCAAGGGCTGCGTGTGTTCACCAGAGAGGACCTGGAGGAGGGGCCACCATTGTCTTCGAGAGAGGTTCGAACGTTGACGCTGCTCCGCGAGATACCGTTCGTCGTGCCGTTCAACGACCGTGTGATAGTGTTTCAGTCGTTGATTTACCGGGACAAGTCCGAGCAACAAGGTGAAATGACACACTTTTTGCAAGGGCCGTCGATCACGATATCGGTACGGAGGAACTATCTCTACGAGGACGCGTTCCAAAAGTTGTCACCGGAGAAGGAGCCGGAGTTGCGGCTGAAAATGCGCGTGCAGTTGGTCAACTCCGCTGGATTGGAGGAAGCCGGCGTAGACGGTGGCGGTCTGTTCAGGGAGTTTCTGTCGGAACTGTTGAAAACCTGTTTCGACCCGAACCGGGGCTTTTTCAGGCTCACCAAGGACAACATGCTGTACCCGAATCCGACGGTACAATCGTTGGTCGACGATTTCCCAAAGCATTATTATTTCATCGGTAGGATACTCGGCAAGGCTCTGTACGAGAACCTGTTGGTAGAGCTTCCGTTCGCGGAGTTCTTCCTGTCGAAGATCGTCGGCCGTCAGTCGGACGTCGACGTCCATCACTTGGCCTCGTTGGATCCCGTCATGTACAGGAACCTGTTGTATCTGAAGAGTTACAAGGGCGACGTCGCGGATCTCGGCCTGGACTTCACGATACTGTCGGACGAACTTGGCGAGCGACGTGTCGACGAGCTGAAACCGAGCGGTGCTAATATACCGGTGACCAATCACAACCGCATCGAGTACATTCATCTGATAGCCGACTACAAGCTGAACAAACAGATTCGCGCGCAATGCTACGCGTTTAAACAGGGCATCGGCAACGTGGTCCCGATGGACTGGGTTCAGATGTTCAGCAACAAGGAGCTGCAAGTTCTGATATCCGGCGCCCAGATACCAGTCGACGTGAACGACTTGAAGCAGCACACCAACTACACCGGAGGCTACGCCCCTGATCATCCTACCATCGCTGTATTCTGGAAGGTCGTCAACGAGTTCAACGACCAACAGAAGAGGTTGTTGCTCAAGTTCGTTACCAGCTGTAGCCGACCACCTCTACTTGGATTCAAAGTATGCCCGTTTGCTAATGCCTTTCACCATTGTTATTATTATTCGTTTACAGCGGAGTTGGACAAACATTATTTCGAATAACGACTGTTATCGAATGTTACTCATTATTCGAATAATGCCCAACTCCGGTTTACAGTCGGATTGTATTGTTTCATTGAAATCACACTTCTTATTGTTTCGTTCCTGATAGAATTGTTGTGAACATTTCAGGAACTCGACCCGCCATTTTGCATTCAACAAGCCGGCAGTGTAGATCATTTGCCGACTTCCAGTACCTGTATGAATTTGCTGAAGCTCCCAGAGTTTCCGGACGAGAAGACTCTACGCGAGAAACTTTTGTACGCTATACAAGCTGGCGCAGGCTTCGAACTGAGTTAAGCCCTGGAGTGCTCTTGGATATTCTCTCGAGCGAATTCTTTTTTTAGTTAAATCGGTGATACCTGACTCTGTGTACATAAAAAAAGAAAAGAGAAATGTATGCGTAATATGGGAATATCAATCCGTAACACACAGACGCGGGGAGAGGATGCGATAACGCTTTCTTTCAACATTCTTTTTTAATTTTTACTTTTCAATTTAACGAATATAATTACGATACTTTTACGAGCTAACAGAAATTTCAAGATGGGAGCGAAAGATGCTTTTTTTGCACGGTGTTGGTTCTTTATTGGAACTCTCGTCGCGTCTGTGGTTGCAGATTGAACACGTGTCTTCGAGAACAAAGTGCAAACGTTGTAATATTTTATTAACGGTAAGTTACCAAGTGCGTACTCCGTTGTGTACCGCGTTCTCGTCGTCTAGCGAATCAGAAACCTCGTGGACTGCTCTTTCGCCCACTTGGTAGGTCGATGTTTGGGTTTCGTAGTGGGGGCAGAACATTTTTATGGAATTTCCATCGGACAAGGTAACGATACCTGTAATATTGTCAGGAGGGGCCAATTAATTAGGTAGCGTCTCGGGCGATCACACACTACCGGTGCAGAGAACGAACGTAACATTTGTACAAACACGTTGATTCGCCCTGTCCGGTAATATACGATCTTATACACAAGCTCACGCATTGTCCGTTCAACTTAAAAGTTCAAACGAATCACCAGCACAATGGCGATACGTCTAGTCGCGTTCCAACAAGTCCGAGGGAAGTTTTTAATACGTTGTGTACTGGTAATGTCGAATGATTTTTCGAAAATCAATGATAAATGAATCAGAATTTTCTAAGAAGTTTATTTGGTAGCCAGCGATATCGTTTGATCATTTGGACCTTCGACATAGGGGAATTATTTAAGTTCCTTTTAACGTTATGTGCTCATTGAAAGCCGTATTATTGTATGATTATTAAACGAATGAATCGATAAAATAATTAAAATCGGGCAGCTTCAATTAGGATATTTTGTCGTCGCGCGTTATGCTCCTGCCAAAGTCGTGTTTCGCTTGAAGTTCAACGGACAATGCCTACACATACATGTGTATAGAAACACAGGTATATCTACAGATATGTATACATATACATATATATATGTATATACATATATATTTATATATATATACATGTATATTTTTTGTTGTTGTAACTTCTCTGTCCTTGGCAACATCTCTGTCTACAACTGTACATTGTGTATATTTTTATGTTTTGTATTCGCCACGAAAGTCGCGCGACGCTATGTATATCCACATCGAGTTTACATGACAGGATAGGATGTATGTATTTATGGATTCGTTAACCTAGCGTGTAAATAAAAAAAAAACCGAGATCCTCGAGTGTTACACACATCTATGGACAAATACATGATTTGAACGTTACATCAGCGTTTCATATTTTATTCAAAAGGTAGCGATCGTGGAAAAAACGAGCAAGAATAATATATAATGCCGAGTTGGAAAACTGAATAATGTTGCTCGGTTAAGACGGTTGAACTTCAGAGGTCTATCGTCGTATATGTCGCGGACATTACGGTCGAAACCGACACCGTTCTCACCGGGTCATGTTTTCTTCTCATGGCGCTCGTTCGCCGATATTGTGTCTATGAAGAATCGCACACACACGTTCGGAGCGGTTAGAGAGAGCTTATGTCATTTGTGTAACATGGCGTCCAACGAAAATAGCGATTCCCAGAAAGTTTTGGAGTTTAAAATCTACAAATACTCCAGCTTCTCGTCGTCCTACGTGCCGGAGTAAGTATTTCTCGATGGTCGAACGGTTCGCTGGCAAGTACAACAACGCAATTTGTAGGCTAGACGAATTGGTTGTTCATTGTAATCGAATCTGACTAACCTAAAGTAACCGTTACGATGTAGAACGCGAGCACGTTCTACAACTGAGATTATTCAATAAATGAACAGCCTGATCGCACCGGATTTCTCGCTATATTTTCGATTAACGTTCTTCGTTCTCCTCGTAGAAATATCCTCGTAGACAAACCGTCGGATCAGTCATCGCGCTGGTCGTCAGATATTGACAATCATCCACAGGTAAACATCGTTTCAAACTTTAACGTAATACACATCAATTATTAGAAACCATTCGGATTGCTCCAAGCGCCGATTCTCCTTAACATTTATTGCTTGTTAAATAATTGTAAGACCGTATTCGTTGTTTAGTTTCTTGTACTGAAGTTGCAATGCCCGTCGATAGTGAAGACAATTACTTTCGGAAAATACGAGAAAACACACGTGTGCAACATAAAAAAGTTCAAGGTATACGGCGGCTTGGAATCAGAAAACATGATGGAATTGTTAGAGAGGTGAGTCGGAAAGTTGCGACTTAGGGGTATGAAGGCAATATAACGTTGTCTGTTCTGTTCCAGTGGCTTGAAAAACGACTCTATGCCAGAAACGTTCGATTTGAAGCATATCGTAGGAAACAAAGACAATTACTTTCCAGTTCGATACGTGAAAATTCTGCCGTTGCAATCGTGGGGTCCCAGTTTTAATTTCTCTATCTGGTACGTACGATTAACCGGAATTGACGATCCTAAGATAGTCAGACCTAACATCGAATGGTTCAACGTGGTGAGTACAGCGATATATTACTCCCGAGATGCTGTCGCTTCTTTGTACAATGAAACTGACGATCGTTCGTTTCAGTATCGTCAGAAAGAAGTAGTGAGACTCTGCATGAAACACTTTAGAAGACTGGAGCAACCGGAGATCATGGAAACATTGCATAAGGTTACCGGGGTTTCATTGGAGGATCCTAGATTGACCGTGTTGCACGATTTGTTGGTGACGAAGGGGGATTATCTGCAAGCGGAACATTTTATCAGTAACATAGTAACGAGTGAGTTTTCATCCATTGTATTGCCTCAAAGCAACGAAATAATTTTCTGCAACCGTAGAAAGTAGTACGATCTACATTACAGTGGGCCTTTTGAACGATTACATCCATGCTCAAACCTACAGAGCAGTCTGGACGAAATTGTCAACGGATGATCCGAAGCCTGGGATGAGAGGCGGTCATCAAATGGTTCTTGACCCGAGCGCGGAGCTCGTGTACCTTTTCGGGGGGTGGGATGGAAATAAAGATCTTTCAGATTTGTGGGCGTACAACATAACCACCAACAAGTGGACCATCATCTGTAAAGATGCAGAAGCTGTGGTAAGCAAGGGGAGACTAATTGTTCGATAGAGATACGATACAGGTCGTCTCAACCAACTGAAATCTATCAAATATCTCGCCTATTATCGATATCAGGGTGGACCGAGCGCGAGATCCTGCCACAAAATGTGCCTGGACCCCGAGCGTCGACAGCTTTTCATCCTCGGAAGATATCTGGACACCCAGTATAGAAAAATGGAGAACTTGAAAAGCGATTTTTTCGTTTACGACATCGAATCGAACAAATGGACCCAGATATCGGAGGACACGGAGGCTGTGGGTGGACCGGAGCTAATTTTCGATCATCAGATGTCCATGGACGTTGAAAAGCGAACGATTTATATTTTCGGTGGCCGTGTCGTTGTTTCTCCTAATATGTAAGCTCTGTTAGCTCGTAGGTAATTCACCCGTAGGCCAATTACCGTTTTAAAACGTTTCGTTTCATCAACAGTTCCGAGGAGTACGAATATCGTATGATACCAAATTCGACCGAGCCAATTTTCTCTGGGCTGTACTCTTACCACGTGCCCACCGGTACGTGGACGAAATTAGCTTGCGACATTGCGAGACCGTGCCCTCCGAATGTACCAACTATCCGATCCAGAGCCGGCCATTCTATGCTCTTTCATCCGGTACGCGCTATGAAAATGTTTCTCGAACAACGTTCGTGTCGCTTAAGAGCTATAAAAATTGAATTTTCATGGTCTGTCGCAGGGCTCAAGGAAACTGTACATATTTGCGGGTCAAAGGGGCAAAGAGTACCTTAGCGACTTTGTCACCTATGAGATCGACACAAATCACATAGAGCATATAAACTTCAATGATTCTAGTTCAAGAGATTCGAACCACGTGCCAGCAGCTGGTTTCACGCAGAGGGCGACGATCGATCCTGAATTGGGGGAAATTTATGTTCTGTCGGTTCGTGTCGAACGTGTACATCTATACAAATGTACTGTACGCGCCGGTTTTCAAATCTTCTTCTCTGTATTTTCGCAAACAGGGTTTGAGCAAAGACAAAGACAAGAGGGACGACAACGTGCAGAATTCGTTCTGGGTGTACAACATCGAGAACAACAAATGGTCCTGTATCTATCGACACGAGAACGCCGGTGAGAAGTACTGGAACAAAATGCAAGACTTCGTCCCGTGCCCGCGATTCGCGCACCAGTTGGTCTACGATCATGTGAAAAAGGTAGACATCGTCTTCAGAGGAGGAGCGTTACAAGAAATTCAGAAGTAGCAGAAATCAGATCACGTTCAATGAAATTTTTCGAAAAATTAAAAAGAAAAGATTTCTTTTTATCGTGATCAAAGCAAGAACTTGTTCAAAGTTGAAAATCTGACTTGTCCTCGTCGGTATCATTTTCTAGGTGCATTTCTTGTTCGGAGGTAACCCGGGAAGATCTTGTCTGCGAAATCTGCGGCTTGACGACTTTTGGCAGCTGAAGTTGTGCAGACCTTCTCAGGAGGAGATCCTGAAGAGGTGCAAGCTGCTGATCAGGAAGCATAAGTTCAAAGAGCTGGCCTTGGGCAACAGCGTCGAGGCGCTCGAGTACCTGCAGACCCAAGTGTCCGAGATCATCGATCACAACGACATGGAACAGACGAAAGAGGTATTATTGACTATATTATTTCTCAGTAACGGGTGAAACACCACCGTTTTATCCTCGATGATTCCGCAATACTGAACTCTGTACTCATTTCTTCGTTACAGTTTCAATTATTAACGTCTATTCTATTCAGAGAACAAAACTCGTTAGTAGGAGAGGCCATGAACTTGAACAGTTCGGAAAGCGTGTTAGCAAATTTCTGTCACCTGGGCGAGTGTGTGTACGCTCAAAACAATCGGGATGTTCACGTATTGAGAACCGAGTTGTACGATAAACTGACCGAATTCTTTCCGGAGTCGTTGACACAACCGCGCGCAAACCTGATCGATCTTTTACCATTATGAACCGGCACTGACCGATAATAATCCGTCGAACAACGCCTCTGAACATACATACACACACACGCATACACACATACACACAGAAAGAGAGAAAGAGAGAGTGAGACATAGAAGAGCAAAGAGATTCCGTTTGTTTTCTTGCGATGGTGTTTACCACATGACAGTGAAATGTGATTTTATCTTTAAACAAAAATGATGAAAAAGAAGGAAGGGAAACGTTATTTTTATATAGTGTAATTCTTTGTATCGTTTTAAAAGGAGAAAGGATTTACACAACATATACTATACACGTACGAGCTATCATATAAATATTAGAGAATTATGCTAATATATACTTCATTGTGATACTTTTAAGTAAAGACTCGTCTAGTAGGCTAAATCTGTATATTATATATATTTTATGTCTTTTGTATGGAGTTTTCGTTTGTATTGAACTGTTATCGTGTCCATAGATTTTGTTTCATTTAATCTGTAATTATTATTTCATCGAACGTGATCAACGAGTATTATGTTTCTCTGTATAGAGTGCTGTAGCATCTTTGAAATTAGTTTCTTTTCTATGCCACACAGTTCTAGTTACCGTGTCGTGGTGCATTTATAACTTTCTACAAAATGATATTTCATTTCACCGGACAAACAAATTTCACAAAAATAAGTATGGTGTTCGCTGAGTGTGCGAGAAGAAAGCTGGCACAGACTTTCATGAAACGAAAACTCGTTCTATTAGACGACACGTTAGAAAGCGTATATATTCTTCTATTTCGCTGGCTTCGTTCTTTCAGCTGTTTCAAATATTTTACACGTTTCATAATCGCGTTTCGTGCTATTTAGTATCGAGGAAATACCTCATGAGAAAGAACGTGATCAACTCGAGATAAAACCCAGTAACGCGAGTTATCTGTCTTCTTCCTCGTCCTAGCTCGCTACTTTTAGATGATGTACTATTTTTTTTTTTTCGACTACAATGCATCGGCGGTTTAACATCCGTTGCTATGGACAAACATGAAATATAAATATTCCGTTGCTGGTTCGATAGAAATTTGTACAATGATCGACTCGTTGCGTGATTTTTCTTTTTATCACCTATACGATATACATATATAAATATATAAATATATATACAATAGAACTTATTCTAGTAGAATACATAATGTTATATAGGTACGTACCTATGTGTTCTACTATAATAAGCGTTTAACTAAAGCCTTCATTATTGTTAACGATTGTTTGTACTGTAAGCGTTACTCGATGACACGCGCGTTATTGTGCATCAAACATCTTGTACATAGCATCGCTTTGCCGATATATCTGTTGTAAACGTATTTCTAGTTTCGTTGTGGACGCACGACAACAATGTCAGTAAGAGAGTGGGGGAGGGGAGAGAGAGAGAGAGAGAAAGTGTGTGTGTTTGTGTGAGAGTAAGAGAAAGAGAGTATGTGGAAAAGTGCGCG
The DNA here is from genome assembly GCF_050948215.1 of Halictus rubicundus. Classification (NCBI taxonomy): domain Eukaryota; kingdom Metazoa; phylum Arthropoda; class Insecta; order Hymenoptera; family Halictidae; genus Halictus; species Halictus rubicundus. The sequence goes on along the minus strand of NC_135156.1, from coordinate 17,447,942 downwards.
AAATTCAAATAGCATCTTTGTATATAGAACTATCTACGCGTCGGCGGACGAAGCGATTGTACAATTCGGTTATAGGTTAGGGTAGCGTGAAACTTTGTAAAAAAAGGCGATGAGAACTCGAGGCAAAATACATTAGAATAAAAGAATAAGTCGAGTAGCGAGAGTTTCGTAAATGGATCTTGCCGGAAAAGATCATCCGTCGTGATCCTTGTCCGAAAGGAAAAAGGCTGTTATAGTTGTTGCTCGCCATAGTGGTGTACTGGACAAGCGTCTTCGATGTTTATCGGTCCCGTTCGAACGCTGATAAGTAGATTGCGGATGTTTATGCTGGTACGTTCGTAACATAAGCGTGAACGCATAACGTCCGTAGTCCACTGGTATGTTAGGGACGCGTACGTTGTATAGCCGACTACAAACGATACATACTTCCACCGTGTTATATGCACACACAACACAAAACAGGCAGACACACACACACACACACACACACAGGCGCGCATACATTACACGTTATATCGAGATACCAGATATCAGAATTGTCTCAGGATTTTATCTCATCGCTAGATCATCAAAATCGACGAGAACGTTGGATAGGAGCTGTAAAGACGTGATATTCGAAGTTCTAGTCAACTAATGCGCGATTAAGGGAGGCATCATCGTCGAGAACTGATTGGACTGAACACGGCGAGCGTACGATTTCTAACGATTTCAAATTATTCTTGTCATACACAGTCGCTGCGCGCTTTATACTTCCATTGTATTTCTACGATCCATTCGCTTTTACTGAATTACTTTTCTTCTCCTTGATTACTTCGCAAAATCGGACTGCGGATGTTTATGCAGGCATAGGTGTTCACGGGCCAGTTTACAGAGAATGGTATATATTATAGAACGGTTCTATCAGACTCCGTAGAAAATAATTTTGTTAAAACCATATTTAGACTTTTACTACGTATTTACTGAATTTTATACAATCGCGTTCTTGCTACGAACACATAAAATTCGCAGTCTGCCCATCATCCTGGGCCGTGCTGTTCGAGCGAACCGAAATACTGACTCCGATACCTACCATCTACGTTAGACGTGAGAATATTGTTATTAATGACAGGTGGAAATCTTGTGAAACGTGCGGAAGGTCTTCTCCGTGAGCAGCACGGCCGTACTTCAGGCAACCATTTTCTCTTTATTTACTGGCAAACTTTATACCGTTGTAACATTTAGACGTAACCATCAATTTTTATGTTCAAATATAATCGTTTCGTTAACGTCGATCGAATGCATTTATTCAAATCCTGTTACCAGAGAGGAAATGAGAGTGCTCACGCCCGGGGTTTTAGTGTCCTCACATTTCCTGAATCATCTTTTTAGCCCGGAACAGAAACTGCATCATCTTTTTAGCCTGGAACAGAACCAACATCAACTTTTTAGCCTGGATCAGAACCTGCATCAACTGTTTAGCCTGTATTAGAACCTGCATCATCTTTTAGGCTGAATCAGAGCCTATATAGAAGAGCCTCTTTTAACATAGAAGTAGCATCCACTCTGGCATTATTTCGAATCCGCTGCTAATGGTGCAGGTTCTGGTCCAGGCTAAAAATTAGACTAGGGGGCAGCACTATACCGGGAACACTAAAATCCCGGGCGTGAGCACTCTCATTTCCTCCCTGCTGTTATCATCCTGATCGTCCCTGTATGTAGAGAAATCATATTGATAAATGTTAAAACGAACTGATTTTTAACCGGAAAAGATCCTGGAGAATAATACAATAAGAATAAAAAGAAAACACATAATTCAAGAGGGGCGAATTTTCTATTGGTCTATCGAAAGTCGCTGTTGCTCCAACAGCCATATTCAGTTCAATCTTTCAGATTGCACATCCGACGGAAAAGCTGGCCGAGAAGCTTGAACGGAAAGAAATTCATTCAGAAGAGTTCAAATAAGAATGGAGGATGCTAAAGAAGTTCCAGATACCCTCGTGGATACGATCACGAGCAAAAAATTTCCCCAAAACACATTCATGTTGGAAAAGGTATTCATTCGCTATCCTGTCAATGTCTTCGGTTCATTGGTTTTGGTTTTTAAGTTCGACGCGAAGCAAGTGCACGAAGTGATGGAATTCAAGACGGGAAGATCAAAGATCGACCACGAGAGACACACGCACGCTTGTCAGACCGACCACGAATGTAAAGTGAAGCAACCACAAAGTTTCTATTTCGCAAAAATGACGGAGTTCGCGAAGAGATTGCCCTTGTACAGCCTGGTCCCTGTATGTGATTTCAAATTGCGCGCGGCTCAATGCGCGTCGAAATTGTTGCGCGCGTTTCGCTACCTCTCATTTCTATTCGAATGTTATAGGGATGGGAGGAGAACATGCGAAAATTGGTAGCGGATCAGTTGCGCTTGAAATACGTGGATACATTCGAGGAGCAGATGGACGAGACGAAAATGCGTTACGAGCGAGTAATGCACGAGCAAGCGGTGAGACGCGTAATTGCGATAGAGTGCCAGGAAACGTGCAACAAAGATCTGGTGTCGATACCGCCATACAAATTAGCAGGACGAACCGACCTCTATCCGAAATACTTGAGAAACCGTTGCGCGATAATGAAGAAATTTTACTTACCTCACAAGTTGATGAGAAACATACTTGCTAGGGCGCACTTGTTGATGCCGAAGTGGATATGCGACCTTAACCGTTACCGGGAACTGGAGTATCTCGATTTTAACAGGTTGCCTACTTTTCTATATTAAACGCCAACGTCGCGATCACACGCGTTTCCACAAAAAGAATTTATGGCACGAGAAAGATTGAGAACCTTCGATTCAAGACGATATGTCCTCATCGTATACTTCGTGGCACTTGATGCATGCGCGCGCGAACGGAACTTTCTCGTTTTCGTTATTCGCGCAATCATGTTCTTCCCTACTTTCCGCAAGTGTAAATCTGCGTTCGATCAAAACAACACGAGACTAAAGGTTTTTGACTTGAAAATTTTTTAAACTTTAAGGTTTCTGGACTTGGTGGAAACGGATACGAAAAAAGGCGCGCTCGACGTCACTGGCACCTACTACGGTGACATCGTACGACTGATCTCTCAACCGCGTTACCTTTACGACGTACCCCCACCCGCTCTACACGACTTCATCAATTGCGCGGACAATTTGCTCGGTCTACAAGTAGTCACATGCATGATAAACACCATCGAACGTCTGCTGTATGTGTTGAGTAACTGGAGCACCGTGCCACTGTTCAAAGTACGCCTTTCATTTCTTACGCTAGCTGTCCGAAAAATCTACATTACCGATCGAGCAAATTTATCGTACACAGAGATCGTACTATTGAACGATAAACGATACATTTGTGTGTTTCGCAGCTGCAACTCAAGTGCGAAAACAACGAGCTGTTTCTCAGTCCGACGATACAGGAAATTTGTTTTTCTTTACACGACGTAATTGAACAAATCCGCACGGTCGGTCAACAACTACCGCCACTGGCGTCTTGGGTCAACGTGAAAACCAATGTCGATCATATTAAAGTTGTATTACCCGAATGGTACTTGGAAGAAACTTACGAACGTCTTGCCCTTGTTCTGGACGAGACATATCGGCCGTTGATTGATTACGTCGAAGACCTACGGGAAAAGTTTCGATTAGTTTTCGATCCGGAAACGCGGGACGAAGTCGTAGCGTTCGTTCGTTCGGGGTACCATTTTAAAGAATGCGTGAGCAAGGTGGAAGATTTCAATCAATTCATTCGATCGATTCATGGCATGGTGGGTAAAAGTTTCTATCGAAGATTGCACGCGTCGATCGTCGATCGTTCTTTTTTCCGGGCATATTCGAAACGGTAGAACGATTCTCGATCGAGCCTACTCGCGCGCCATCTTGATCCGTCGCGGGAAAACTTAAATTTCCGAAATTCAATTGAAAAGTTTGAAATAATCGTTTCAGCCGAATCACGAGTACTTTCCGATAGCAATCATCGATCAGATTGCCGCAAAGGCGGGTCTCCTCGAAGCCACAGAAGCCGTGCGTCAGTTGATCATCGGGGAACTGGTGAAGAGTCACCGGTACTTCAACCTTGAAATCTGCAACGCTTTCGAGACCATACGAGAGCGTGCTTTGAACGTACCGAACACAACCAAGGAACTGCTCGAACTGGGTAACTATTTTACATTGGGAAACGAGAAATCCAAAAAGAACGCGAAATCTCAACGGTAAAATTTTAGGCGAGTATATGCTAACGGCTGCGTCGACGACGATGAGGTCACTGGAAGAAAAGATCACCCAGTCGCTGCGCATGATGGCAGCTCTAATCGAAATGACCACTTTGTCCAAGGACCACATCGAATTGAACAACACCACTATACACTGGTTGAAGCGTATCCGGCCTGTATTCGAACAAAACAGCGCTGTATACGAACAAATCAAATTCGAATTGGAAGAGAAACTTCAAAACAAGGTGGAGCTCCTGAACAAGGAGGTCGAAGACACTTTCCCTAGGTTCGCTAGGCCCTGCATCGATTTTTATATTACTATCTATTGCGTTATCGATTTGTTGTCGATCCCAGGTTGGAAATAATGAACGACATGGACGACGCGACTCGCATTTCCGAGTATATAGAGTACATGCGGAAGTTCGCACGCGACCTAGACCGCATGGACGAGAGGGTCAAATGGATCAACGACGAGGAGAAGCTGTTCAAATACCCGAACTCCCAGTATCCGCGGATCAACGAGCTCAAAGAGAACATAATGCCGTATTACGATCTAATTTATCGCGGCTATTGCTGGCAGAGGCATAGCGGCGTTTGGTTGAACGGCCCGTTCGAGTACTTGGACTCGTCCGTGATCGAAAACACGACCAACGAGTACTTCAGCGACTTCAACAAGATCAGCAAACAATACAAAACGCGAATCAAAATGGAGCTCGCGACCAATTATGCGCACGGGTAAGAACGGAGTTACTAAAAATATATCTCGTAAAGGGAATAGACCAAATGAAAAGGCTAATGGACCAAAACCACGTTGTGTAAAATTTTAATCCTATACCTCGATCGGGAGGGTGTTTACGGAGTAAAATGGAAAAGATTTGTTTTTGGCCTATGTTCCCGATTTATATACCCACCGTATTCTAGTACATAATAAAATTGCATAGATCAGTTTCTCAGGTTCACCGGACGATCCGGACCCCTACCAGCAACCAGCGCCCCTAACACTTTGCCATCAGCTGATCGAGGACATCAAGTGGTTCAAGGTGATTCTCTATCCGTCGAAGATTTTACTCGAGAAATGATATGGTTTCTCGGTCGTTTTCAATGTATAATTATCGACCAGCAATACGTGCCTCTGTTGGTGGTGTTCCGTAATCCCGCGTTGAAGCAGATCCACTGGAACGACATGTCTGCGGTGGCCGGGTTCGATCTTACTCCTAACGCAGGAACAACCTTCCGAAAGATCATAAACATGGATTTGATGGCAGACTTGGAAAAGTAATAGTAACCAAGCGAGATATCGCTGTAGTATCCGGGACAGAACAATTGTTAGAGGGACGTTTCTCCTTTATCGTAGATACGAGATGATAAGCACGAGCGCGAGCAAGGAACTCATGCTCGAAGAGTCGCTGGCGAAGATGATCAGCGAGTGGGACGATATAATATTTACCACCGTGCCGTACAAGGACACAGGCGTGAACATCCTGGCGCAACTGGACGACATCCAAGCGGTTCTAGAGGAGCAGATCGTGAAGGTGCAAGCTATGCGAGGATCCGCATTCGTCAAGCAAATCGAGGAACAAGTCAAAGACTTTTACCTCTTGCTGCTTCGCATACAGTCGACCATCGATGAGTGGACCAAGGTACTTTCTGGTTTGATGGTCTTCGAACAATAAATAGACTGTTGATCTTTATGTAAAATGAACATTTTCCACATCAATTCTGAGAAACAGGAACCGTGTGGAAATTTCATTTTTGCTTTAATATTATAGTTTCCTTCCTACTTGTTTAAGCTGCACCTATCAATTCTTCTGATAGATGCAGAAAATCCGCAGTCTACTTACAAACGCGAGCAGTTTGCCAACAGTAGCATAGAAATCTACAAATTTTTCGTTTCAGGTGCAAGTACAGTGGATGTACCTGTTGCCAATCTTCTCGAGCAAGGATATCGTGGCGCAGCTACCCGAGGAGGAAATGCTATTCATCCAGGTCGACCGAATATTCCGTAGCGCGATGAACGGTGTCGCGAAGGAGCCCCATGTTCGGGAGACCGCAGGCTCCGTAAGCCGAAAAAAAAATCATTTTATCGAGAAGCAATGTGATCGCCTATCTTAGGTAGGTCTTTTAGAAATCATGCGGGAAGCGAACACCTTGATGGAGAAAGTGAACGACGGTGTATTGAATTACTTGGAGAAAAAGAGACTCTACTTTCCGCGATTCTTCTTCCTGAGCAACGACGACATGCTCGAGATACTGTCCGAAACGAAGGAGCCTCTGCGTGTCCAGCCGCATCTCCGAAAGTGTTTCGAGGGAATTAACAAGCTGGGGTGAGAATCATTAGAGAAGAAGAAAACGACAATTTTCTTCTAATCTGAGTATAATTCGCCTCTGTTCACAGATTCGACAAAGACTTGGAAATATATTCGATGATTAGCGAGGATATCGAAGAAGTGACGATGCAGGAGAGAATCTCAACGGCGGCGGCGAGAGGTTGTGTGGAACGATGGCTCGTTCAGGTATATTGTACACAATCGATTTTTAGTGAATTTATCCGAACAAACTTATAACAGGACCGTTGAACCACCTCCAAATAAAAGTTGCTAATCTCACGATATAATATATTCCTTGAATACGTGGAATGTCATCATAATGGTTATAGGTGGAGGAGCAAATGGTGAAGTCCGTGAGACACGAGATCCTGATGAGCTATCGGGACTACGAGGTGAACCCGCGGCCAATATGGGTCCGCATCTGGCCGGGTATGGTTGTCCTTTGCGTCTCTCAGATCTACTGGAGCATAGAGGTCCAGAACACTCTGATGACACATATGCGCTCGGCGATGGAAACGCTTTACGGGAAACTGATGAAGCAGATTTTGGAGATGGTCAATTTAGTCAGAGGTAGCTAGCGAAGCATTTTCGCGCGTGACAAATCGTTGCTAAACGGGTTGTTACTTCTCAGGACACCTGTCCAAACAGAATCGGACCGCCTTGAACGCTCTGATCACGATCGATGTGCACGCGATGGACGTTGTCAGGTCGTTGATCGACAAGGGGATCACGAACGAGACGGACTTCGATTGGCTGTCGCAGCTGCGCTACTACTGGGAGGACGACGTGTTCGTCAGGATCATATACACGACGGTGTCCTACGCGTACGAGTACATCGGGAACACATCCCGCCTCGTTATCACACCTTTAACGGACAGGTATGCGTTCGCTCGACGCACGGATTACCCAGTTAAACAGTTGGGCAAAAGTTATATCGAACAACGAGCTTCGAGGAGCTTTGATCGAACAAAAATTACCCGCAGGTGTTACCGGACGTTGATCGGCGCGTACTCGCTGCACCTGAACGGGGCACCGGAAGGTCCGGCCGGTACTGGGAAAACGGAGACAACCAAAGACCTGAGCAGAGCGTTGGCGGTGCAGTGCGTGGTCTTCAACTGTTCCGAGGGTCTCGACTACAAGAACATGGGCAAGTTCTTCAAGGGCCTCGCATCGTGTGGCGCGTGGTCCTGCTTCGACGAGTTCAACCGGATCGACCTGGAGGTGTTGTCCGTAGTGGCGCAGCAGATACTCTGCATCGTGCAAGCGGTTAGGGGCAAGATGCAGACGTTCATGTTCGAGGGGACCGAGCTGAACTTGAACCCGGCCGTTTACGTCTGCATCACGATGAACCCCGGTTACGCGGGTCGCTCGGAGCTACCCGACAATCTAAAGGTGTGCATCGAACGATTAGCTGAAATAAAATACGTCCGGGATTTTAGTGTCCCCGATATAGTGCTGCCTCCTAGTCTAATTTTTAGCCTGGACCAGAACCTGCATCATCTTTTTAGCCTGGACCAGAACCTGCATCATCTTACGTGCATCTTTAGCAGCGGATTCCAAATAATTCCAAAGTGGATGCTACTTCTATCTTAAAAGAGGCTCTTCTATGTAGGCTCTGATCCAGCCAAAAGATGATGCAGGTTCTAATACAGGCTATAAAGTTAATGCAGGTTCTGGTCCAGGCTAAAAAGTTGATGCAGGTTCTAGTCCAGGCTAAAAAGATGATGCAGGTTCTGTTCCAGGCTAAAAAGATGATGCAGAAAAGTGGGGACACTAGAACCCCGAGCGTGAGCACTCTCATTTCCTCTCTGATTTGGATTACTGGTCTGAAATGCTACCGGATCAATGTAAACCCAGATTTAGAAACCATCGAGACATTTCACTTGCTGTCGCTTTTGCCAGGTGCTGTTCAGAACGGTAGCGATGATGGTACCCGACTACGCGATGATCGCCGAGATATTCCTGTACTCGTCCGGGTTCAGCACCGCCCGGGAACTCTCCACGAAGATCGTGACCACGTACAAACTGTGCTCCGAGCAATTGTCGAGTCAGTCCCACTACGATTACGGGATGCGAGCGGTGAAGACGGTGCTGACAGCCGCTCAGAACATCAAGCTGCAATTCCCGGATGAAGACGAGTCGGTGCTTCTGCTCAGATCGGTGATCGACGTCAATTTGCCCAAGTTCCTGGCCCACGATGTTCCCCTGTTCCAAGGCATCGTCTCGGACCTGTTCCCCGGGCTTGAACTTCCCGCGCCGAGTTACGACACGCTTCTCAAGGCTGTCCGCCAGATCGCCAAGACTCGAAATCTGCAAGCGGTCGACGGTTTTCTGCTGAAGATTATACAAACCTTTGAGATGATGATCGTCCGCCACGGGTTCGTTAGCGTCAACCTACTTAACGCTAGGTTCAGGGGACACGTTCTAATGTTTTTAATTTACGATTATTGAAATTGTAAAGATCCATCCATGAGGAGTTATTCAACCAATTTATTTCTTTGGGTATATATTATTAAAAGATGGGTAAAAATTTGTATAGAGGAAATTCGTAAAGTAATGTAAAATAGTCACTTGTAGCGTTCTGTAAACCTAGTGTTAAATCAGGGAGCCTATTCTGTTATTGTTAGATTTCCGAAATTTCTAACAGGTTCATGTTGGTCGGGGAGCCGTTCGGCGGTAAAACGTCGGTGCTGTACACCCTGGCGGACGCTCTGACGATGATGTACCATCAGGGCGATGAGAACGGGGCGGTGACCAAATATTACACGATTAACCCGAAATCGGTGACCCTGGGCCAGCTGTACGGGTTCTTTGACCCGGTCTCGTCAGAGTGGACGGACGGCATTTGCGCCGTAGCATTTCGCAATTACTGTACCGAGGAAACGCCCGATCGGAAGTGGATCATCTTCGACGGACCGGTGGACGCGGTGTGGATCGAGAACCTGAACACCGTGTTGGACGACAACAAGAAGCTCTGTCTAACGTCCGGCGAGATCATGCAGATGTCCGGTACGATGTCGATGATCTTCGAAGCGATGGACCTGTTTCACGCCTCGCCGGCTACGGTATCCCGCTGCGGGATGATCTACATCGAGTCTCGAGTCCTCGGCTGGCGACCGTTCGTCCGCTCCTGGTTGAACACACTGAACCCGGAGTGGTCCGAGGGCTACCTGGACAACATCAACGAACTGTTCGAATGGCAGATGGATCCCTGTTTAGAGTTTCTCAGAAAGAGATGTCGCGCAACGATTACCGCCGGCCAGATTCACCGGGTGGTCAGCACGATGGGCCTGTTCGAGATGCTGATGGAGGACGCGGTCGAGCAGAACCCGAAGACGTTCGACCAGTTCACGTTGCCCTGGCTGCAGGCGACGATGGTGTCATCGGTGGTTTGGGGCGCCGCCGGTACGCTTGATTACGATTCCCGGACCAGGTTCAACGAGTACTACCTGTCCATGTGGAAGAACGAGCTGCCGGAGCACCCAATACCCGAGTTCCTAGCCGAGAGCATAATCTCGTTCCCCGTCGACGACACGATCCACGACTGCTTTTACACGTACCGCGGCAGGGGCGCTTGGAGGCGGTACGTGGACGTCGCTAGACAAGAGGAGTTCCTCGACACCGGGAGCATCGTCCAGCTGACGATCCCCACGATCGACACCGTCAAGTATCAGGCCATGTTCGAGAAACATGTACGCCGCCGGAAACGGTTCCTCTTGTACGGCGAGACCGGCACAGGGAAAAGCGTCTACATCAAGGACCTACTGATGAACAAGCTCAGCGAAGCGGAGTACCTGCCGAACTTCATTACGTTCACACCGTACATCACGGCTGCGCAGACTCAAGAGCTAATCGTGTCCAAGCTGTACAAGAGACGGAGGAACCAGTTCGGCCCGTTGCCCGGTACCCGATGCGTAGTCTTCGTCGACGACGTGAACATGCCCGCGAAGGAGATCTACGGGGCGCAGCCGCCCATCGAGTTGCTCCGGCAGTTCTTCGATCACGAGATCTGGTTCGATCTGAAACAGCCAGAAATAATTCACATTTACGACACGATGTACGTCTGTGCGATGGCACCGCCGGGTGGCAGCCGTCAGGAGATCTACCAGAGGTTTCTCAGACACTTCAACCTGTTCAGCATCAGCACCTTCACCGAGGACACGGTGACGCGTATCTTCACCAGCATCGCGTTCATCGGGCTGCAACGGAACGGCTTCACCACCGCCGCCATGCCCTGGATCATGGAGGTCGTGAACGCGACCATGAACATATTCCAGAACGCCCGGAACGAGCTCAGACCCACACCCGCCAAGTCCCATTATCTGTTCAATTTGCGCGACTTCTCGCGCGTAATCATCGGCTGCACGATGATCAAGGAGGAGTCGGTGGACTCCAAGTCCATGTTCGCGAAGCTCTGGGTCCATGAGATCCTGCGAGTGTTCGGCGACCGTCTGGTCGACGACTCCGACCGTCACTGGCTCTTTCTCAGGATCAAAGAGACGGTCGGTGGTTACCTGAGGGAGCAGTTCGACGCGCTGTTCGGTTATCTGCCGAAATTCGACGACCAACTCAACGAGAAGAGCCTGCAGAGTCTGATATTCGGCAACTTCATGGACATCGACACGATCCCGACCGATCGTCGCTATGAGGAAGTTGAGTCGATGGAGGAATACCTCGAGGTAGCCACGTCTTGTCTCGAGGACTACAATCTCACGCACAGACACAAGATGGACATCGTTCTCTTCCGGTATGCGCTCGAGCATCTCGCCAGGATCTGCCGGATTCTGGTGATCCCGTGCGGTAGTCTGCTGATGGTCGGCGTCGGTGGATCCGGCAGGCAATCTCTGACCAAACTCGCCGCCAGCATGGTTGGCCATGGTCTCTTTCAGCCAGAGATGGGTAGCGCTTACGGCCTGCAAGAATGGAGGGACGACATTAAGAAGGTTCGCGTCTACCAGAATGGTCGTATGTACAGGGTGGGGCACATAACTTGATTAGCTTCGAATAACTTCTAAATTATTATTCGTTGTACAAACAGAGACGAAATGAGAGTGCTCACTAGTCTAATTTTTAGCCTGGACCAGAACCTGCATCATCTTTTTAGCCTGGACCAGAACCTAAAGGCTAAAAAGATGATGTAGGTTCTGGTCCAGGCTAAAAAGGTGATGCAGGTTCTGTTCCAGGCTACAAAGTTGATGCAGGAAAAGTGGGGACACTAAAACCCCGAGCGTGAGCACTCTCACTTCCTCTCTGGTACAAACAATTATTTCTACATTTAGAAATTATTCGACACGATCAAGTTAGGTTGCCCCACCCTGTATTCGTCAACAATACTATGCGAATTAATCAAAACGGAATAATCGTTTTCCAGGTGCTCATGAATTCTGGCGGCGTGGGTAGGGACCACGTGTTCTTGTTGACCGAGGGACAGATCAAGGAGGAGATGTTCCTGAACGACATCGACAGTCTGTTGAATTCCGGCGAGGTGCCGAATCTGTTCACCATCGAAGAGAGACAGGAGATCATCGAGGCGACCCGACTGGCGGCGCAAGGTGGCAATCGGAACCTGGACGTGTCGGTTCTGGCTGTCCTCTCGTTCTTCGTGAACCGCTGCAAGGAGAAGCTGCACCTGATGTTGTGCTTCAGCCCTGTCGGGGACACGTTCCGAATCAGATTGCGTCTGTACCCGAGCCTGGTCAACTGTTGCACGATCGATTGGTTCGACGTATGGCCGGAGGATGCCCTGGAGCAGGTCGCTCTTCGCAGCACCACCGACATCAACATCGACGAACAGGTCAAGGTAAACGCCGTGGTCGCCTGCAAGTTCTTCCACGTCTGCGCCAAGGATATCAGTGTCCGGTTCTACGATGCTACCGGCAGACACACCTACATCACCACCGCCAGCTTCCTCGATCTCATTCGTACTTATGCAGAACTGATGCAGGAGAAACAGCTGGAACTCACGCTCGGCAGGTACTTACACGGGAAGGACCCGAAATGTTCGACTTCGATTTCAACGATGGCTTGGTAGAACGCAGGGTTCACATCGTTTTGCAATTAGCAGTCTCAATTAATTTGACTCGATCTCTTCCGTTACTACCATCGCGCTGCACCAACGATGCTTGTGCAGTAAGAGCTTATACTGTTAGCGTTCCCTTCGTTTTCCAGAGATCGATACCTGAACGGGCTGGACAAACTGCAATTCGCCGCGGAACAAATCGACAAGATGAGGGTGACGCTGTCGGGACTGCAGCCGCAATTGGAAGCGTCCGCGAGGGAAACGGTCGCGACCATGAAGAAGATCGAGACCGAGAACGTGAGCGTCGAGAAGGCCCGGATGCTGGTCAAGAGGGACGAAAACATGGCGCACCAACAGGCAGAGATCTCGATGAACCTGAAGACGGAATGCGAAGCGGACTTGGCGGAAGCGATGCCTGCCTTGGAGGAAGCTATCGGTGCGTGTGCATCGATCCTCGTTGAAAGCGTTTATTTATTACATTCTGTTTCTTCGTTTGTTTCGTCTAGCGGCTCTAAATACCCTGAAGCCGGCCGACATAACGGTCGTAAGAACTATGAGAAGTCCTCCAGCTGGCGTGAGGCTCGTAATGGCTGCAGTCTGCGTGATGTTGGACATACCGCCAGCCAGGATCGAGGACCCGGCCACCGGTAAAAAGGTGGTCGACTATTGGGGACCTAGCAAACGTTTGCTCGGCGACTTTCGGTTCTTGGAGACGTTGCGCCAGTACGACAAGGATAACATTCCACCCCGTATAATGCAGGTATTGAATCACTTACGATCTATTCGTGCGGTAACTTACTACTACGTTTCATTCTATTGTCGAAACCTCAGGAGATCAAAACGAAATACTTGACGGACAAGAATTTCGAGCCGAAGGTGGTGGCGAGGGCTTCGTCGGCTGCCGAGGGTCTCTGCAAATGGGTCAGAGCGATGGTCCTGTACGACGAGGTAGCCAAGGTAGTCGCGCCGAAGAAGGCCAAACTGGAGGTCGCGGAGCGGGAATACGAGGACACGATCGCGTTCCTGAACGAAAGACGCGCTATGCTCGCCGAGCTCACCGAAAGACTGGCCGTGCTCACCGAGCAGCTGCGAGTAGCCGTAGCGAAGAAGATAGAGCTCCAAAACGAGGTGCAACTGTTGCTCGCGATAAAACTTTCACTAAAAAATTGCCTTGATCTGGAATAGTATTACCAGAGAGGAAATGAGAGTGCTCACGCCCGGGAATTTTTTTTTTAATTGCCCCCTAGTCTAATTTTTAGCCTGGGCCAGAACCTGCATCATTAGCAGCGGATTCCAAATAATGCCAGGGTGGATGCTACTTCTATGTTAAAAGATGATGAAGGTTCTGTTTCAGGCTAAAAAGATGATGAAGGTTCTGTTTCAGGCTAAAAAGATGATGCAGGTTCTGGTCCAGGCTAAAAAGTTAATGCAGGTTCTGTTCCAGGCTAAAAAGATGATGCAGGTTCTGTTCCAGGCTAAAAAGATGATGCAGGAAAAGTGGGGACACTAAAACCCCGAGCGTGAGCACTCTCATTTCCTCTCTGGTAGTACACACAATACACAATACACAATTTTCTCCTAAATTTCCTCGATGTGGTAGATTGTCCCTTTGTAAACGAACCGCTCGATTCGATTCGCAGGTGACCCTCTGCAGGAACAAACTAATCAGGGCGGAGAAGCTGATCAACGGTTTGGGCGGCGAGAAAAACCGGTGGATGGACGCGGCGGCTAGCCTCCAAAGAGCCTACGACAGCCTGCCCGGCGACATTCTGCTCTCCTGCGGTATGATAGCGTACATGGGACCGTTCACAACCAGCTACCGCGTCGAGAGCCTGGAGAAATGGTTCGCGTACGTGAAACGCTTGGAGATACCATGTACGGACGACTATGACTTCGTCGAGATCCTCGGCACCGAGATCAAGATCAACTCTTGGAACATATTCGGACTGCCGCGGGACTCGTTCTCCATCGAGAACGCCATCGTCATGGACAACTCGAAGAGGTGGAGCCTGTTCGTCGATCCCCAGAGTCAAGCGAACAAGTGGATCCGCAATATGGAGAAGCAAAACGAGCTGGAGATCGTCAAGCTGACCAACGTGAACTATATGAGCATCATCGAAAGGGCTTTGGAGTATGGTACGCGTGTTATGCAGGATGGTCCACGCCATTTTTTTATATGATTGCAAGTAACGGAAATATTCAATTTGTGCAACTTGCTTGGACCACCCTGTATATCTATGTATGTTGGTTTGAATTGTCAAGTTTGTCTCGCGATCAGGCAAACCGGTGCTCATCGAGAACGTTCTGGAAGATTTGACGCCAGCCCTTGACCCCATACTGACCAAGGCAATCTACAAAATGGGGAACATGTGGTTCATCAATCTCGGCGAGAAAGTGATCGAGTACAGTTTACGATTCAAGCTGTACATAACGACGAAACTGCGGAACCCGCACTATCTGCCGGAAGTATTCAACAAGGTGACGCTGATCAACTTCGCGTTGACGATGCCCGGTCTCGAGGATCAGCTGTTGGGCATCGTGGTGGCCAAGGAGAGGCCGGATCTGCAAGAGAAACGGGAGTTTCTGATCGTGCAGAGCGCCGCGAACCGGAAAGCTTTGAAACAGGTCGAGGACAACATCCTGAAAACGTTGTCCGATTCAGGCGCGAGTATCCTCGAGGACGAAGAAGCGATCGAAATCCTCGACTCGTCCAAGATTCTCTCAACCGACATCCAGAAGAAGCAGTCGATTGCGAAGAAGACCGAGATACAGATCGAGGAGTTCCGGCAGAATTACAAGCCGATCGCGAAACACAGTTCCGCGCTCTACTACACCATCACCGACCTGCCAAACATCGATCCGATGTACCAGTACTCATTGGTCTGGTTCATCAATCTGTACGTGAACTCGATCGAGACCGCGAACAAGAGCAAGATCCTCGAGCGGCGACTCATGTTTCTCAGGGAGACCTTCACCTACAATCTGTATCGCAATGTCTGCAGATCCTTGTTCGAGAAGGACAAGGTAAGTATCGTTGCGAGCTCGACAAGTTGACACAGAGGCAGTGTAAAAATATGAAAGGTAGTCCTACGTGTTTCGGACCAATCATAGGCCGTGCCAACTGCCGAACTTCCAACGATAATTCACGTAGGCATTTCAATTTTCAATTCTTCGAACCGCCAGGTTTTGTACTCGTTCATGTTGTACACGACGATCTTGATAACGGAGAACGCGATCACCACAGAGGAGCTTATGTTTTTCTTGACCGGAGGCGTCGCGTTAGCTTCGACGTCGGAGAATCCGGAAGCCGCTTGGCTTCCGGATAAATCTTGGGCCGAGATCTGCCGCGTCCACGCGTTGCCGAGCTTCGCAAATTTCCAGACGAGCTTCCTCCATAACAGAAACGAATG
The DNA here is from genome assembly GCF_050948215.1 of Halictus rubicundus. Taxonomy (NCBI): domain Eukaryota; kingdom Metazoa; phylum Arthropoda; class Insecta; order Hymenoptera; family Halictidae; genus Halictus; species Halictus rubicundus. Next base: position 17,431,968 of record NC_135156.1, on the reverse strand, counting down.
GAAACGATACTACGACCTGACGAATCCGGAGAACGCGCCGATGCCGAACCCCTGGGAGAATACTCTGACTCCGTTCCAAAAGCTGATCGTCGTCAGAATGATCAGAACCGATAAAGTGACAATTATGGTAAAGGCTACCCTGCTGAACCACCCCTGAGGTCTCTTCCGGAATAATGGGCTTGCTCTGTTTACCATTCGTCTTGCTCATTGTCAGTCTCTACTGTTTTTTTTTCTTTTTTTTAGATTCAACGGTTCGTCCAGGACGGAATGGGCTTGAAATTCGTCGTGCCCCCGCCGTTCGACATCTCCAAGTCGTTCGCGGATTCCAACTTCCTGATCCCGTTGATCTTCATCCTCTCCCCGGGCTCCGATCCGATGGAGGCGTTGACGAAGTACGCGGAGAACGTGAACTTTCTCGAGAGGTTCAACTCGATCTCGCTGGGACAGGGTCAGGGACCGATCGCTCGCAAGTTGATCGAAAACGGGCAAGCCGAAGGAGAATGGATATGCTTGCAGAATTGCCACCTGGCCGCATCCTGGATGCCCAGCTTGGAGAGCATCTGCGAGAACTTCGACGCCTCGAACACCCATTCCAGTTTTCGCCTTTGGCTGACAAGCTACCCGTCCGAACACTTCCCCATTACTATTCTACAGAACGGCGTGAAGATGACCAACGAGCCGCCTACGGGATTGCAGAACAACATCATGAGGTCCGAAGCTGGGTCGCGAATTTTTGTAGTCGGATCCGTAGCATTCCAGTTAACACGTTGAATTATCATCAAATTGATACCACTAAAGAATTAGCAGAAATTAACTACATTGTAGTATAAGCTAAGAGCTTCATTATTAAGTGACTAACAATTGTTATTAATAACGTAGATCGCATCTACGTTTAAAATGAGCGAAACTCGTGCGGATCGCATAAAATTCGCGCGACAGTCAACATGTTAACAACAGTCATCAAAAATTTGTAGGTCGTATAAAGCCGAGTCAGCCAGGGACCCGGGATTCTTCGACACGGTCCCGAAAAAGAAGAGAGCGTACTCTAAGCTGCTTTATGCCCTGTGTTTTTTCCACGCTGTGGTACAGGAGAGGCGGAACTATGGAGCCCAGGGCTGGAACATAAAATACGGTTCGTTGAGTCCGTCGATTCGTGATCCGAGATCAGTTTTGAAACGTGGCTCGGTTGCGTTGCAGGTTTCAATGAATCCGATCTGCAGATATCTGCCCAACAACTCCAATTGTACATGAACGATTACGCGGAGATCCCATTCAAAGCGATCCTATATCTGACCGGAGAATGCAATTACGGGGGCCGGGTCACGGACGACCGGGATCGGAGGTGCTTGAACACAATATTACAAGACTTCTACAACTTGGACGTGATCACCGATCCGAATTACTCGTTCTCGCCGAAGGCTGGCCCCGAATATGCTCTACCAAAAAAGTACCAACTCTTTTTCTTTTCATCATTACAATCTGCGCACCGGGGCTTCTTTTGTAGGGCGAAAGCAAATCGGAGAAAAATCTCAACGGGAAAACATAGAAGTATAATATCAGAGAGGAAATGAGAGTGCTCACGCTCGGGGTTTTAGTGTCCCCACTTTTCTGTATCATCTTTTTAGCCTGGAACAGAACCTGCATCATCTTTTTAGCCTGTATTAGAACCTGCATCTTCTTTTAGGCTGGATCAGAGCCTACATAGAAGAGCCTCTTTTAACATAGAAGTAGCATCCACTCTGGCATTATTTGGAATCCGCTGCTAATGATGCAGGTAAGATGATGCAGGTTCTGGTCCAGGCTAAAAATTAGACTAGTGGGCAGCACTATACCGGGGACACTAAAATTCCGGCAAGAATCATTTACCCCGTTCAAACGTCGCATAAGAAAAAGCGGCAATATCAGTTGCGCTCGACGTAAAATTTTCTTTAGAAACTAATTACGATGGCACAATAAGAATTTTAACTTGTAAGATAACATTTTTCGTTCCCCTGTTGCGAACAGACACGAGTACGACGATTACATCAAATTGATCGAAGGGATCCCGTTGAACCCACCACCCGAGGCACTCGGTCTCCACATGAACGCAGGGATAACACGAGATCTCGAGCTAGCAGATACCTTTTTCCGGTCGATGTTGCTGATACAGCGGACAGGAACGACGGGTGACACTTCTAAGCAGGACGAGATACTGCTCAATATGAAAAAGGATATCTACGATAGGATGCCGACTTTGTTCGACATCGAGGAGGCCCAGAAACGATATCCGGTGATGTACATGGAATCCATGAACACGGTGCTGATACAAGAATTAGAGAGGTATAACACTTTGCTGCGCGAAGTACGGCAATCACTCTCTATGCTTGAGAATGCAGTCAAGGGGCTAGTAGTGATGACTCCCGCCCTCGAGGTAACAATGCCGTCTACGTTAAATAAACTGGAACGAAGTTCTTTAACGTGAAAACAACGTGCAGGATTTAGCTGGTCACATAATGAGCTCGAGAATACCACAGTCGTGGATGAAAGTGTGCGCCTACCCAAGCCTGAAACCATTACCGGGTTTCGTCAACGACTTCCTCGACCGATTGAATTTCTTCCAAAACTGGTTGGTCAACGGAAAGCCAACGACATTCTGGATATCGGGTTTCTCGTTCGTACACGCTTTCCTCACGGCGACCACGCAGAACTTTGCGAGAAAGTACAAGATACCGATCGACAGGATCGACTTCGACTTCAAGGTTCAATCGTGACAGAGCTTTTAGAAAGCTCGACTAGATTATTATTAGAATGCTCACTAATCGGGCATCCGAGTACTCGAATTTGAGTACCCGTCAACCGCGAACAATAGCAAAAGCTCTAATTGTTCGCGAAGAAATCGTTTTAACGTACGGTCCCCATAGGTACTTCCGGCGTACGAGCTAAACGAGTCACCGGATGACGGCGTTTACGTCTACGGCATGTTTTTGGCTGGCGCGAGATGGGACATGACAACCATGTTACTCGAAGAGAGTTATCCAAAAATCTTATGGGATCGTATGCCGATCGTTTGGACGAAACCAACGCATATGGATTTCATACATATCGGCGAACGATACGAGTGTCCTCTTTATATTACTTCCGCCCGTTTCGGTATATTGAAAACGACCGGACATTCGACGAATTACGTGCTATCGCTTCTAATAGACACGAAATATCCTGTTAGTCACTGGATCAAGCGAGGCCTCGCTTTGCTGTGTCAGCTAGACAATTAATGTCTTGAAGCGTAATTTAAACAAATCGATAACGTCGATCAACCGAGTAACCACAGACAAAGCATGTTAATAGACAATAAAAGGTGACTGGTCTACTCTTGTATCCTGTATCTCGTCTGTGATGCAATTAATTCGACGGAGGGAGCCACGGTACCATACAGACCAGTCGGTAACATTATTATGGCGCCTTACCGGGGCGCTTTAAATCCTTCGGAAGAAGAACGTAGATGTTCTAAGTGTAAAATAAAGATTGATTAACGTTTGCGAACGTACAAGAGGAGGAAGAAACGATCAGTTTTTGCTTGGCATTTAATCGACTTGTAAATATGGTCAGTTCTGCGTTCATTATTGACAACGGTGCCAACACTGCAAAAGTTGGGTTAGCTTCTGACAGCCCAAAGTAAGCTTTATACCTCGATTATAATAGATTGAAGAGAGACGACGGTTTTTATGAAAAGAGATCACATGCTTTTATTTTCAGATTAGTTCCTAATTGTATAATGAAAGCGAAAAGCGAACGGCGAAGACCATTTGTCGGAAATCAGATCGAGGAATGTCGAGACGCGTCCGGTCTCTTCTACATACTACCCTTTCAGAAAGGGTACCTTGTTAATTGGGACGTTCAAAAGACCGTATGGGATTATGTCTTCTCAAAAGAGTGTTGTCCTGTAAATTTAAGTCACCTCTCTGTAGTCGTGACCGAACCGTTATATAATTTTTCCACCGTCCAAGAAGCTATGACCGAGATATTCTTCGAGGAGTACGAGTGTCAAAGTTTATTGAGAATTAACGCAACTACCCTCTCTTGTTACCAATATAAATCAGAAAATTCTAACTCGAAATGCTGTATAGTAGTTGACAGCGGATATAGTTTTACCCACATTGTACCATACGTAAACGATGCCAAAGTGAAAGAAGGTATCAGACGCATTGACGTGGGTGGAAAGCTTCTCACAAATCATCTAAAAGAGATCATATCTTATCGTCAACTGCATGTCATGGACGAAACTTTTGTGATAAATCAAGTGAAGGAGGATTCTTGTTTCGTCTCGCAGGACTTCTTCAAAGACATGGAAACGGCTAGAAACAAATTGGAAAATAATCCTATAATCAAAGATTACGTTTTGCCGGATTACACAACGTTGAAACGCGGTTTCTTGAAGAATCCAGAACCTCCTAATGAACAGCAAACTCTACGATTGAGCAACGAAAGATTTGCTATACCAGAAATATTATTCTACCCATCTGACGTTGGCATTCGACAAATGGGTATACCGGAAGCGATTATGGACTGCTTGAAATCGTGCGAAGAGGAAACGTGGCCTCATCTCTTGTCTAATATCGTCCTTACAGGTGGGAATGCAAAGTTCCCAGGATTCCGAGAAAGAATTTACACGGAAGTTAGGAGCCTTGCTCCCGCGGAGTATACGATAAACGTTTATTCGCCCGAAAAGTAAATATATTTGTTATCTGTTCTGTTATCATTATAAAATGTTAACGTGTGTTCTTCACTGTTTCAGCCCAATCACGTATGCGTGGTACGGTGGCAAAACGTTATCGGAAGATCCATCGTTCTCAAGTCTTTTAGTAACTAGGGAAGATTACGAAGAAGAAGGACAAAATCTTTGTTTCGAAAAATTCGACGTTTAACTGTGCCAAACTCGCAAATAAATCAACTCTTACTTTTCTATACGATAGCGCATGAAGTCGCGTTGCATATACATGTAAATAAATACATCGTGAATGAAATTAATGTATTTTAAATTTCACGACGATGCACAGTTGAAAACGGTACATGCAAGATACATTCAGATATGTTCATTAAATATCTTTTTCTATTTTCATGGGTCGTTAATATCTTTTTTTACACGGACCATTCAGAGTGCGGCTACATCCAAGCGTGGCGTTGCCATTGGCCGAGCCGGAATCCGTCCGCCGTAGCCGCACTCGGATTGGTCCGAGTTTTCCATTAATAACTCGAAAATGCAAAGCAAAGGCACGAATTAGCAAAGGGAAAAGGTGCTTAGAATCACCTTGGGAATCACCTCTTTCTTTTTCCTCCATTCTTTCTCAGGACACCCTGTATAAGAATCCTATAATTCTCAAGACTGTGGTCACATACCGAACATAGATGGTAGAACTTTGGCATAAAGTAAGATCAGTTCTCCCTCTATGCGGCGAGGGATGAAGATGAGTATTCCTCGCGTAGGAGGAAATGAACCTTTTGCGCAACGGTACTCTAATCGCAACAGTATTCGTGATTAAAGCGCGTCGAGTGTGTCGTTGCAAACGATACACACATACAATATCGTCTATCGAGGATTGGGGAATCGTGTAGGATGGAAATTCGAGCTTTCACAATCTGAATCGCGCTATGCCTCGAAAGACGATGGATACGTATCGGCGATCACGTTAAGGTATTCAACGACCGTCGACAAATCGAGTGCGAGATTTTTTTTTCTGTTCGTTCTCAGCATACCCTTAACAGAGAATTCGGTTTGTTGACAGGTGCGCGTACATTTACCTTCCGTTATTTATTTTCCTACCTCTTGTCAGATCCTTCTTCGATCTTTTCGCACTCTCGCTGTATAATTGCAACCCTTAAGCGACTTATCCCCCATTTTCATCCGCCGGGTAAAAAAGAGTTGAGCTCTTTACCCTCACTGTTCTTCCTCCACCCTCTTCCTCTCTCTCTCTCTCTCTCTCTCACTCTCCTTCTCGCTCGCTCGCTCGCTCTCGCTCTCGTTCTCTCTTTCCCCCCGTTCCCCTTCTCTCTTTGTCTCTTTCTCTGAGTCTCTAATTTTCTCCCCCTCTCTTTCGGGACGTTGCTGATTTTTCTTTCTTTTTTATTAAATGTACACGATAACAAGACAATTTTCGATTCTCTCGCGCATTGTGAACGTGGATGAATAATAATTGTGGTGTCGGACGGTGGCCGATCATCTTCGGCTGGTCTGCCTGGGAAGCGAAGAGATCGTGAATGGTCCTTACGTTTTACTGGTGTCAATGTACACACGGTGCAACGTTATTGTAGCATTGGCCGTCACCGAGCACTTCTAACCGAGATCCCCGAGAAGTACAGACAGAAAATTCGACATGATGAAGGGCAGCAGTATGCTCAAAAAAGAGAGCAAAATGCGCATACGTGCTTTCCCGGTGAGTACACTGGCCTCTTTTTCCTATTATTCATCCGAATACTTTTTTAGCTTTGTCCCATTCGTTTGGCCTCTCTGCCGAAAAATTTATTTTGTTTCTTTCGTCCCCCCCTTCGCCACCCCTCCCCCTACGATCGCGTTTCTTTCATCTCTCTTACACTTTTTCTCCTTCTTTCTCTCTTTCTCTTTCTATGCGGATATGGTTTTTTTTTAAATAACCATTTCTAATAGCACGCACGCATGTATTCGCGTATACATAGACATTTTATAACCTGTTTCATTGCATTATACGTCAGATATGAAAATGTTGACTGATTTTTCAAAAGGAATTGTTTGTCTGCCTCTTTTGTTGACTCCCACAACCGTGTTGTTTTTATTAATAGTTTCTCTGTTATATGTTTGAATTACATTAGATCTCTATACAACTACGTATACACGGAGTACACACAGTAGACAGAGAACTGTATGGATATTCAGGCGATAGACCACAGTTGCTATAGCACCGTGAAAGAGAAGCATTGAAATATAGAGATTGCAATGTTATCCCGTCCAAAGACCAATTTCAAGTCTTATCTGTCAGTTGAGTTGAGACACCTAAATTTTGATTAGCCGCTAAATCTATAATTGTTAAATTGTTTCGTAGTTGCAAAGAATATCAAATGTTTTAACCACCACAGGAAACTTATGCATCTGTTTGTGGTCATGTTTCTTAGAACCGTATGTAATCTGTTAGAAAGACATTATTTGTTATTTCCCTGGAATACTTACCATGCGTTTTAACATTTTATATAGGTGATTCTCATACCTTGATAAAAAATATATTTATCGACAAAACATTGAAGAACAATGTCGGTTCAACAGTGTTATTTAAAGATTTGCAGTAGTTCTATGTACTTTTGCTAAACGAAAAGAGGCAATGTGAAAAATTGAGAAAAAAGGAGTCATGATTAATTGTCAGATTCAGCAAAATGTTGAGAATAATAATGGCATGATGAACAACATGAATGTGCATGTAATCCATTACACCCAGGGGGTTTCAATCATTCTTTAGTAACCACAGATGTATTCTCATAATAAAAACATCTACTTCCATAATATTTCCGATGATTTTCTTGTTGTTAATACGAGTAATAAAGCTTGTAGTTCCCTGAAGACATTTATTCATTTTTTCTAATGCTAAGATTAACAAACATTATATGCATATGTATATTTTTTTAGACTACTATGGATGAGAAGTATGTAGAAAGTATCTGGGCCCTACTGAAAAATGCGATTCAGGAAATACAAAAGAAAAACAATTCTGGTCTTAGTTTCGAAGAACTTTATCGAAATGCTTACACTATGGTCCTTCACAAATACGGAGAACGTTTGTATACAGGTCTGAAGGAAGTTGTAACATATCATCTCGAGAACAAAGTACGAGAAGACGTATTAAGATCTCTTCATAACAATTTCCTTCAAACGTTAAGCCAAGCTTGGAACGATCATCAAACGTCGATGGTGATGATTAGAGATATTCTAATGTATATGGATAGAGTGTACGTACAGCAGCATGACGTAGACAACGTGTATAATTTGGGTCTTATCATATTCAGAGACCAGGTAATTTTCGCTAACGATCGAATCGACGATAATCTCACGATTGAACGAATACATGTTTATTCTATTCGTTTCAGGTGGTCAGGTATGGGTGTGTTAGAGATCACTTAAGGGAAACTTTACTAGATATGGTAGGAAGGGAAAGAAGGGGAGAAGTAGTAGATCGCATTGCAATAAAAAATGCCTGCCAAATGTTAATGTTACTCGGCATTAACAGTCGCCAAGTTTACGAAGAAGATTTTGAAAGGCCTTTTTTACAACAGAGTGCGGAATTTTATAAAGTAAGAATGTCCTGTCTTTCTGTTTTTCACCTTGTAAAGCCACGTATCTCATTCTTATTATTGTTGACTGTTATTTCTATTCGTTTGTAGATGGAATCTCAGAAATTCTTGGCAGAAAATAGTGCATCGGTATATATAAAAAAAGTTGAAGCTAGAATTTGCGAAGAATCAGAGAGAGCAAAACATTATTTAGACGAATCTACCGAACCACGAATAGTAGAAGTTGTAGAGGAAGAACTAATTAAAATTCATATGAAAACTATCGTAGAGGTACACGAAAATTGTACATTCTAATTCGGAAAGTTGTTGTCGTTTTTTTTTCCAATGCTATATATATCAGATTTCTTTCCTGTTATTTCTAGATGGAAAACAGTGGCGTAGTTCACATGCTTAAAAACCAAAAAACCGAAGATCTAGGCTGTATGTACAAATTATTTGCGAGAGTCTCAGACGGATTGCGTACGGTATGCGATTGCGTCTCGCAGTTTCTCAAAGAGCAAGGTCGTGCCATGGTTCAGGAGGAACACGAGTCCACAACAAACGCTGTGCTGTATATTCAAAATTTGTTGGATCTAAAGGATCGTTTCGACCACTTCCTTCATTACTCGTTCAATAACGACAAGAATTACAAACAGATGATCGCCTCCGATTTCGAATACTTCCTAAATTTAAATACAAAGAGTCCGGAGTACCTCTCGCTTTTCATCGACGACAAGCTGAAGAAGGGTGTCAAAGGGGTTAGTCCTGTTAACTGTATTCCTATAGATGTCTTTCACCGTGTCTTTTGTAACGGTACGAAAGGACTTGAGCATCGTTCAAATAAGAAAGAAAGTTGACACATTCCCACTGGATGTCGCATACATGAATTTTTAGATTCTTCAAACTTTTGCCTTCAAATAAAACGTTATAAATGGTTTAATTTATCTTTGGGTATGTTACAACAGATGTTTCAACGGTTAGACGTATTATGTGATTAAAAAGTTGTAGTAATTTCTTTAAAATAATTGCGAAAATGTTGCAAGTTTGCCCAGCAACTGTGTCAAAAATGACCGGATGTCAGTGCGTTAAAGAGCTGTACATATTTTAGATGACGGAACAAGAAATCGAGGGTATTCTAGACAAGACCATGGTTCTCTTTCGGTTCCTTCAAGAGAAAGACGTATTCGAACGGTACTATAAACAGCACTTGGCTAAACGTCTTCTTTTAAACAAGTCTGTCTCCGATGACAGCGAGAAGAATATGATATCTAAACTTAAGGTAATTGCTACGTTCTTTGTCACTAATCTTAACTAAGAAGCGACACGTCGATCAACCGAACGAATGATTTGCCGTAGACTGAATGCGGATGTCAGTTCACGTCCAAATTGGAAGGAATGTTTAAGGACATAACGGTCAGTAACACTATCATGGATGAATTTAAGGATCACGTACTCACGTCCAATGTAAGTGTTTATACACGGGGTCGTATTTGGTCGTACGACGATTCAGGATCACAAAATATCGATGCTGTTTCTGTTGCAGACGAAGTTGCACGGCGTCGACATAAGCGTCAGAGTTCTGACGACCGGTTTCTGGCCAACGCAGTCGGCGACTCCGAAATGCAACATGCCATCCGCCCCGCGAGACGCCTTCGATGCCTTCCGACGTTTTTACCTTGCTAAACACAGCGGTCGACAGTTGACGTTACAGCCGCAATTAGGTCCGTTTACAATTAAAAACAGTATTCTCTCCGTAACCGTTCAAATCTTGTCCCTACCACTGGGGGAATCCCCCTTGAAACCGAAAAAGCAAAGAAGCAAAAGATTGAAACTTCTACAAGTAGAAGTTTCATTGACGATAAACCAAAAATATGGAATTTCGATTTTTCAATTTAAAAGGCTGAACTCAGTTCTTCTTTCTTTTTCAATCGTTATCTTGCTGTACGTTCAGAACACTACGAAGAATGTGGTACCTGTTCTATAGCCGTTACTCTAGAGACCCAAAGTCTTCACAGTTACGGAGAGAAAGGGAAAATACTGTGTTATCCAAGTAGAGTAACGTTTATGCGCTTTTCTGTTACCGCGTTCAGGTTCCGCCGATTTAAATGCCGTGTTTCATGGACCACGAAGGGAAGAAAGCAGTTGCGCCGGGTTAGACACGCCGTCGTCCTCCAGTTCGATTGGCAATGGAAGCGGGAGCACGAACGGTAATCGGTTGAGCCAGTACAGCGTCAGTTGCGGGAACACAAGGAAACATATAATTCAAGTCTCGACTTATCAAATGTGTGTCCTGATGCTGTTCAATAAGAGAGACAAATTAACGTACGAGGTCAGTTGATAACCGCAGAGTTGGTAATACCGTTCCTCTATTTCTGGTTTGACTTTTTCCCATCGGCTCTATTTGATGTATCACGATACAATGTATGAAAACGTTGCGTAGGAAATTCAAGGTGAAACCGATATTCCAGAAAGAGACTTGGTTAGAGCATTGCAGTCTCTCGCTATGGGTAAAGCTACGCAGAGAGTTTTGCTAAAGCAACCTCGTACAAAGGAAATAGAACCGACGCATTGTTTCTGCGTCAATGACAGCTTTACCAGTAAACTACACAGGTATACTGCGTTCAGATCATTTAAATCGGAACTAAATCATTCCTCTTCGTAGCGAAATCTATCCGAAACTATTCAATAATAATATTCGTCATTACTGTATCATTTTCTAAAGAGTAAAGATACAAACGGTGGCAGCGAAGGGCGAATCAGAGCCAGAGAGAAGGGAGACGCGTAACAAAGTCGACGAAGACAGGAAGCACGAGATAGAAGCAGCTATCGTTCGCATTATGAAAGACCGGAAACGCATGCCCGTATGTAACAGTAGTCCAGTAGCTGTGCTCGGTGTTGTTTAACATTGACGCTTAATACTAGAATAATTGAATGTTTATTCGGTGCATCAAAGTTCTACTTTTTCTTCGTTTCAGCACAATATACTTGTGACAGAAGTAACAGAGCAATTAAAAGGGCGATTCCTACCTTCGCCGGTAATTATTAAAAAACGTATAGAAGGTTTAATTGAACGTGAATATTTGGCACGCACGCCAGAAGATAGGTACGTAACGATTAGTCACTTAAACACGGGAAAAAGATTTATAATTGAATTTTACATAGCATGCTGATGGCTATCGATTTTCAATTACAGAAAGGTGTATACGTACGTTGCTTAATGCACGAATTCGAACGTTGGATCTGTACAAACATGTAAGTAATTTGTAATAATACATATTCCTTTGAACGTATTATCAGTATCTTATTATATAATGCCGATTAATTTGTATTGTTGCATCATCAATTTTCATTGATTAGAAGAAGTTGTTATTGCTTTTATTATTGTTTCACGAGTATAGTTAAGATCACCGCGATCAAGGCATTCTACATCAAGAAAACCATGCAACTCGGAATAATTGTCATTCTAACATTCCATTTACGTTCGGTAGGACTTTTTTTTCTTCTTATGATACACTTCTATCTTATATTTTAGGTTTTAGTAAGATATCAGAATATTTCGCTCTAAAGTAAAAAGTGTCGCATGTATTCGGGAGGTTCGTAGCGTTATGCGTACGAAGATTTTTGGGGGGAAAAAAAGTTCCGTTCGATACAAAAAACCTAAAATTTAATATAGAAATTTGCGTGGAACAAGAAAATTTACGATAACGCAGAAACGCGATTCGCGTTGTCGATTGATGTGGACTGCCTCGAAATTTCAAGAGAATAATTAGTCATGTTTCATAATTGAACAGTTTGGTGGAAAAGGTTGATGTGTATTCGGGAGCTTTAGGCAATTTATACTCCTAAGCTCGGAATAGAGATTTACGAACACGTTTTGTAACATTAATAACACCTTTATCCCCAACCCTCCCGATTTCACTTCATTGTATTATCGATCATAAGCGGTTTGAATTGAATGAGACTTGCGGACACACCAGCTATTATGAAATACATAATTGTAATTGAAATTCAATAGCGTTTAATTACAATGAAACTAAACGTTTCTTAATCATACGATTGCTAGACATGATTTACACATCAGTCGTGTTACGATTAAGGAATTTTTCTACACTTGTAAAACTGTGATTGTCTATGGTCGTATACAAACTACTCTAGAGATATACCATGAACTCCGTTAAAATATTGGTGTTACACCAGGATTTTATTTATATCTGTGGATATCTATAATGTGTGTACATAAGCAGTGTGAATGTATATCTAAAAATATATTTGCCTCATTTTCAGTGTTCGATTACTTTATTTGAGAAATGTTCTCTGCTATATACTCTTCTTCTTTTTGAAATTTTTTTATTTCCATCTTTGCGCGCAACAACGGACACGACGGAATTCTGTTTTCCTTCTATGATTTGATTATATAAGTATTCGAATAAATAAAAGTACTAATCAGAACAAGCTGTTGGTGCATTTTTCGCAACTTCTACCTCTTCCACCTAGCTCATCAATTATTTTGCTGCGATCAACTCTTCGAAAACCAATGCTTCGTTAAATCGCAGAATATTTATTGTAGTATGCCAAAAGTGGAATCTACGAATCTGTAACAGATGCGGAGTGTTATTGGTGGATTAAAATGAAATGAAAGAAAAATTAGAATAAAGATGATGAAGAACTTAATAAAGGAATGAAACAAATGTTGTAATTGGATGCTACGTTAATTATAAGGCATTATGCTCGAGCGTTTACAACGGAGATTACGTGAAAAGGCATCATATTTTTATTTTCATTTATATTTTTATTTATCAATATAGAGTTTTAATATTTAAATGAAAAGGTTTTACCCTTTCTTACGCAAACTAAATAAAAAATAAAATCTTGTAAAAGCAGTTCTTAGTTGAACACATTTTAAATACAGAATATCATGTTAATTCTGCCTAGTCCTTTCCTAAGTCTTACTTTAAAATGATTTCGTACAAGATACATTTCATGTTTAATACAATAGATAAATATTTTTTTTATATATGTATATATAAATTTCATATATATGTATATAAGCGTATTCAAAGTATAGTGAGGCAAGTTTAATACTTTCGCTGTTGATCTACATTAAAAATAGGGACAATAATATTAAGTATGCTCACTATTTTAGGTCACTCGTTTACTACTAATTACACGCGTATAATTAAACAAAACATATATTCTCTTTTGTTTAGGAACCGAATGTTTTATTGCATTTGATATTTCATATACTAAAATTATCAATCTAAATTCTATTGAATAAAGTGTTGAGTCAATAGATGTGTTGAACTTCTTAATATTTAATGTATTAACGTTACATCAGAATTCGAGAATTACATATACCGTAAGTAGTACCATCAATCGTAATTACATAGGAGATTACAGAGTTACAAATTAATAGGTAGAAACGAATCGTCGACATAACGTTGAAGAGATATGTGATCGCCAGAATGTTAACATCGAAATGCGTTTACAGCGTCAGCATGTTTTTCAATAATCATACAAATTTATGTACATTCATAACGACAGTTTCGCGCGTACAGACCCTATTGATACTAGCCCAAAGTTACTTGTAGATCGAATAGTTAAAAATTACTATTAATTTAGTGTTAAATGGATCTTTCGAAAGCTTTAGCGTCCACGAACAACGAATTATGAATCGCTTTAACAATAACTGAAACGAACCCATGAATGTTCTTCAAGCCTTTTTAAAAATTGTACGAAATCAGTTATGAAACGATTTTCGACACACATATAGTATACAATATTATACAGTTAGTTTGTTAATCCGTTTTATAAACATTACAATTTGCACATATAAATATCATTGTTGGTAGTCAACCAATACTGTACACATGTATCTCAACTCGTTTATCGTGTAACAAATAAGTCTATGTTGGCTTGAATTAAATTAGCTGACAGGTGGCAGGCATCATGGTCAGTAGGGCTAATCATTCATGGTTATTCATTGGAAGAGGGCGATTCCCGCCTTTTTTCTGCATGTTTCTTCGTAAATTCTTCTGCGTTCTTTAAAAACTTTTTTCTATCCTTCAAAAACTCCTCTGCAAGATCTGTCCTCATTGGATGTTCTGGCTCCGGATCATTTACTAAAGCTATCAAAGCTTGTATAACTGTGAATAAAAATTTAGCAGTTATGTGGTGTTCTTTTAGTCTCGGTACAGACTATCGGTCCACACACAGTCCGATCAAAAATAAATTACATTTATTTTATAGTTTATAGTTTACACTATAGGGCACTGTTCCGTTCTAGCCTGCTCTGGTTTGATTAAAACGTGAGCAGACCAATAGTCTGTATCGAGTGCTACTTTGGCAATGGATGAAAGAAAAGAACAATTTCACCTTGACCTGCCCTTGTAGCTGGTTTCCAATTCTCGTCGCTTATAATTGGCAAGCAAACCTGACCTTTGTCGTTTATATTAGGATGGTATATTTTTGTTTTAAAATTTATTCTTGGAGGCTTGAAAGGATATTCCGCTGGAAAGTTAATTTCAATACGAAATGCCCCTTTATTATACGGCGGATTATCCTAAAACATTCGAACTATTAGAACTCGGTTGAATATGTTATAGTATTCTATATTGATAGAAAGGTAACAAATTGTGGATGCTTTTCGTATTTATAAGAGAAAAGTACGAACGATTAGAACTCGATGAAAGAAGCTTCAAGGCAAAGATTTATTTGGTTTTCGCTTTAAATAGAAATGCTATTTCCGCACTGCATAAGCCGATCAAACTCTAAATTAACGCTAACGTTCGCAGACCTGGATTAACTCAAATTTACTCTAAATAGAAGAGATACGAAGTTGGGTTATGTTTCCCGATTAAAGTAATTATGCTAGAACGTACCGGCAATATAAGACCTTGCCAAGTGAGAATATTCGATTCATCTGCTTGGATATTCGTAAAGTTTTTCATAGGCGATGCTCTTAGGTCACGAAGTTCCTGGAAAGGGGAAACATAGTCATCGTTGGTATATCCCATGAGAACAGACTCGGAAGAAATATAATGCTTGTCTTTGATTTTCAAAGAGACAGGAATACCTAGAATAAGACTCGCAATAATAAAGCATGCATAAAGAATTGATAGAAAACATTAACGTTCTAAATTTCATTGAAAAAACTCGGTGTCATCGATGGGTAAGGATTCAGTTCGGCGACACGGTTAATCGAAGATGAGCGAACATGTTACAAATTAAAACAATATTTTCGCACGTTTTACAAGCATTTAAATACTTCCAAGAACGGTTCGATCTATTAAAACTTCGAATTACCTTTTGCAATCTTTTGGCAACTGCCATTTTGAAAATAAATTTCACTAAAAAACTAGCAAAACTTGTCAAGTTCTTCACTGCTTCACACTGACGTCTTCACAACTATATATATATATGTGTGTATGTATATATATATATGTGCCCTCCGAAATTCCCCAGCTATTCTACATTGAAAATCTTCCAAGCGAATTTTCGTTAATGACGTTTCTTTTTCGTAACTTGCATCGATGCGAATATAAGTAGAAATTTGCAACTGATTATGTGTGAATATGAATCAATCCGCTATCCGTTTATCCGCTTTGTTGCGAGCAAACGAGCACGCGTGCGCAAACACAATTCAAGCTCATCCTTGTATATCCGAATGTTTGTATGGATGAACGTTTTAATTGGTTTCCGTCAAAAGTGCCACAAGTAGACATGGTCTAAAGTATATTACAAGTACATTCGAATTTGACTACATTAATTTGTACAACCTGACAAGTACTTCGAAAAATAAGCGCAATACTTTTAATTGGATTCACAGTCGGCCGACATATCTTCGAACCCGTTGGAAGTACTTTGCGAAACGTAAGCGGTTGGTTGGTTGGTTTATTCTTTACTCTATTATACATAGAGATGGCGTTGGAGAGCCGGAGCCCAAAGCAAACTAGTCATACAACAATTTATAACAGATTTTCCTTACATGCTATCGAGCCGGTACTTACATACGATTTAATCTTATTTACTAAAATGTTAGCGTGTAATATTATGTTCCCTTGTCGATTTTGGAATCTAATTTCTAATTTGGGCTTTTGGCAGAGAGGAAACGAGAGTGCTTACGGTCGGGGTTTTCGTGTCCCCAGTTTTCTGCATCATCTTTTTAGCCTGGAACAGAACCTGAATCAACTTTTTAGCCTGGATCAGAACCTGCATCAACTTTTTAGCCTGTATTAGAACCTGCATCATCTTTTAGGCTGGATCAGAGCCTACATAGAAGACCCTCTTTTAACATAGAAGTAGCATCCACTCTGGCATTATTAGGAATCGGCTGATAATGATGCAGGTTCTGGTCCAGGCTAAAAAGATGATGCAGGTTCTGGTCCAGGCTAAAAATTAGACTAGGGGACAGCACTATACCGGGGACACGAAAATCCCGGGCGTGAGCATTCTCATTTTCTCTCTGGTAAAACAATATGTCATATATAAAATGTGCGCAGTGTCTTTGGTCTTACATTCAATTTGTACTGAATTTGTACTTGGTGTTTCATAAGGCACTTTCCCGGAGCACTCTCCCTTTTGGGCGTGCTATGATTAAATTAAATTGGTTTGTCAATTTGTGCCAAAAAGGCTGCTATTGACCTTGGGACGGTATCATCTTTTTTGCACAGTAATTTGGTGACTTCCTCTTCTAGTTCAATGTCTTTCCTAGCGAAGAGTCTTAGCAATTTTCTTCTTTTCCTATCATAGATTGGACAGTTCCATATGATGTGATTGATCTCCTGAGAACCGCTGATCAGCGCTGATTGGCTGGCGAAGACGTGGCGGTACGTTCGAGCCAGCGGAAGAAGCTAATGAAAATCGAGGATGATTTGCGCCAAAAGATTCGACTGTTTCCGGCCAATCAGCCGGAAACAAGCGAATCGCGTGGCCGAGAATTCTGCACGCTTACTTGCACATTGTGTACCTAAACACCATGGATTACCAAGCGGTGCAGAAATTGATTATCCAAACAGAAAGTTTCGAGTAACCTGTTGCTCATTGTTCATCGTTTGGACTTGTAAATTTTCATAATAAAATGAAAAAGTATTAAAATTGAGCCGTCATACGCTTCTCAGACATAGCTATGGCAGAGATTCTGTGATAATGCGTCACACAATTTTTATTTGCACTTTAAGTAAACAAATTAGGCTCATGTAGAACTTCATAAAAAGTTTATGACGATCAGAAATAGAATATGGTGGAATTTTTACCCTGAGCAACGCGTGTAGGTCAAGTAATGATTTTATTGGATAAACACGATGATGAATTATCGTAATGATATTCTGTCCATCTTTGTTTAGTGCCAGCGAGAGAATTGTATGGCAGAGGGCTCGGATCAATGGGAATAAAATATGAATGTTCATTTTTTACCCAACTATACACGTTTGATTGACATTTCCTACCACCCTTGGTAGAAACTCTGTTCAGTCAACATAGTTAATACTAAAATTTTCAATTCAAAATCATGAAAATTCAAATAAATGTTCTACTTCGAAGAAGCTCGCGATGAAAATCACTCAATTAAATTTTTAAACACAGAAACTGCATTACAGCTGGTGCACCTAATCGATACAATAATTTCGAGTCAGATTCTACCTCCGTAGGCGTATATTTAATATTTCACTACTCACATGTTTCCCCGCAATTTTTATCCAACTACGCTAATCGATAATCTAGTGTAAACAGAGGTCAATCCGACAGTAAAAACTGCAATGCTCCCACCGAGATAAATAACGCCGATACAGCTGTTCTCAAAAACGTAGACAAACACTTTTCCGAGCAACTGTACAAATTCCTCAATCTCGAATTCAAAAACCTGACTTCTAAACGACCAGTTTCTTCGTTATCTCGGCTAAAAACAGTCAATCCTTAATTTTCGTCCTGTTAGTAAGATCCTACACAAACGTTTATATTCTTTCTTCATTTGATCATTCCTGCACGTTCGTACAACTCGCAGAAGTTTATATCGTATCGAATCTAACAAATAATTCCATAGGCCGTCTATCACGGGCGAAGAATTTTATAAAAGGGAGGGCCGGTTAAACGATGCATCGAGCCCATCAATTAGCCGTCCATTCTCCCGCCAAAGGAAAAGGAAAAACGCACGATGCTCGAACTTATTGGGAGCAAAGTGTATACGCGTGACAAAGGCACACTTGTCGCGTCGTTTCTCACCGAGGGCTGTGTGCAGCGACGCCGATGCGGGACGCGGGTTCGCGATTATCGTAACTCCGTTCCTGACGTGAAACGGTGTGGTGCGCGTGCGCCGATTCGAAAGAGCCAATCGGAAAGGAGCAACGCCACGGAGGGGACATCGGGGGGGCTCTCGGTGGCCTTGCGCGTTCTCCCGATCTCGTGTAGGCTTTCTGGCCGTCCATTTTGCCAGCACGTACGATCCCGGGTAGTCGACGCCGGTGGAGACTGTAATTCCCGTTCGCGACGAGTTCGTATCATCGGGACAGTGGCTGTCTGTCGGCGGCGTTCCTCGGGGGAGCACTCTGGTAGATAGCGCGCGTGAGAACCTTCTGCTCGGAGACATCGGCCGGTAGAAGCCGTCGCAAGAGAATCGTTGCTCGCAGGGGCCGCGAAACGCGTCGCGTACCCGGTTCTCGTTCCCGAGTGTCTCGGTTTTTCTCGCAGGGTAGCATGGCGGAGCTACAGGGGACTCAGGTCAGCCAGGACGCCCTGGCCGTCGCTCAGCTGGAGCTCGGCGGTAATCCAAACGCCCTGGCGTTGAATAGGCCATTTGAGCCCGTGGCACATGATCTGGACGCGACCTTCCGCCTTACGCGGTTCGCCGACCTGAAAGGATGAGGGTGTAAGGTCCCTCAGGAGGTTCTCGGGAAACTCCTCGAGGGACTACAGAATGTCGATGGTAGCGCACAAGATCATGAGCATGCTCACTTCATGCACATGGCCATTCCACGCATCGGTAAGTAAGACGACTATGGAATCCGCGGGCCGCAATATACCCCTTGACCGGCGGACATGTTTGATTTTACTGCCGCGTCTAGTTTCTTTGTTTCTTTCCACGAATTCGCGTAATTGTTCCTCGCTCTTTCTACCGCGAACGCCGACATTTTGCGAGACGATTTCTTCGTACGGTTTCGAAAACATTTTTAAACGGAGGAAATTAGAATTTTTTTTCTGTTCGAGATTTTACGAAATTTTTGCCGGTTCTGATTATTGGCTTTTACGAATATGTTTGATGAAATTTATTTGGATTCCTCCGTTTTTGTTTGGATTGTTGCTCTGACGGGTGAGACGGTTGGGGGGATAAATAGTTTTGTTATTGGCGAAACCCGGGGCGGGAGTATTAACAGAGCCGGCCCTGGTGCACTGTCAGCCATATTGTCGCCTCCCGCCTGTTTTCTCCCACGCCACCGGAAACACAAGTGTTCTCAACCTCTCGAGACTATACTGCACAATCAAAATATACGATGACCATTTCTGGATCCGGAGTTCGTGCATTGTGTCCAATTTTGTTTAAATATGTCGAAACATCCCGAAAATTTAAATGAATCGTTTCATTTAAAAATTGATAGGAACAATTTATTTTATATGTAGGAACGCAACAATGTCCAACCCGTAATTTCACTTTAAAAATATGAAATGATATGTTTTTCATCTATGTTACAAAAAGTCACATGTTTAAATTTTAACAAGTCGGTTTTACACTTCTAAGCTCGAGATTTGCAGTTTTACCAAAATCAATGTTAGCCCTTACAATTAAATTACTCGTTGCTTAATTTAGAGTGCCATAAATTAAATGCGAATATTATTTTTATGTTTCAGGTATTGGTATGGATTCCTCCGTGACTCCACTGAGACACGGCGGGCTAAGTTTGGTTCAGACCACAGACTTCTTTTATCCACTGGTGGATGATCCATATATAATGGGTAAGATAACAAATTACACCAATCCCCGACGGAGAAACTAGATTTTTGTATTACAGTCTTGGGCTGAGGTGCAGAATTGTCATAAATTTGTATGGAAATCATTACATGCACGATTTTCGAAGAATTAATGGTAGGGGCAATTCCGCACTACCGTCCAGCCCTGGTCTCTGCGAGTAGAGTCCGCGATTCGAATAATATTTGTCTCCTTTGTTAAGGATAAAAATTTGTAATATGGCACCCTGTTTGACCACTGCTATTGGAGTACTTTTCCAGGTAAAATTGCATGTGCTAATGTTATCAGCGATCTGTACGCCATGGGTGTTACGGAGTGTGACAATATGTTAATGTTGCTGGGAGTCAGTACAAAGATGACTGAGAAGGAACGGGACGTTGTTGTTCCATTGATCATGCGAGGGTTTAAAGATTCTGCCTTGGAAGCTGGCACAACAGTGACAGGGGGTCAAACAGTTGTTAATCCTTGGTGTACAATAGGCGGTGTTGCTTCCACTGTCTGCCAACCAAACGAATACATTGTGTACGCATTATAATCATCAATTATGTATATTTTACTTTTGCTCTTCACTTATCTACCGATGATAATCATTTCTCGATCGAATTCAGGCCAGACAATGCGGTGATGGGCGATGTCCTTGTGTTGACAAAACCTCTCGGTACTCAAGTTGCTGTTAATGCCCATCAATGGTTAGACCAACCGGACCGCTGGAACAGAATCAAACTTGTAGTCAATGAGGACGATGTCAGGAAGGCTTACCAGAGGGCAATGGACAGTATGGCCAGACTGAACAGAATAGGTACACATTCATTTACATTCAAAATAATAACTCAAAGCATTGATCATTAATCTTTTCGTTCTATGAACAGCGGCTAGATTGATGCATAAGTATAACGCACACGGGGCAACAGACGTCACAGGATTCGGACTTTTGGGACACGCGCAAAATCTGGCTAAACACCAGAAGAACGAAGTCTCTTTTGTTATCCATAATTTACCTGTTATCGCGAAAATGGCGGCGGTAGCGAAGGCCTGCGGCAACATGTTCCAGCTGTTGCAAGGTCACTCCGCGGAAACCAGCGGCGGATTGCTCATCTGTTTACCCAGAGAACAGGTGGGTAACAGAGCTCCGAGTACTCGAGTACCTAAAATTAATTCCAAGGATACTCTGACCTGAGCGGAAGTGGGTGCTCGAGTACTCAAACTCTCTAGTAAGAACCCTAGAGTATATCGACGCGTAACAAGTTAATAAAACTTTCGCAAACGATGTTTAGGCTGCAGCGTACTGCAAGGACATCGAGAAGCAAGAAGGATATCAGGCGTGGATCATCGGCATCGTGGAGAAAGGGAACCGTACAGCCAGAATAATTGACAAGCCCCGAGTGATAGAGGTTCCAGCTAAAGAGAAGGACGGCGAGCTCTGGTAAAAAGGGTCGACGGTCTTCGTCCCCTTCGTCACCGACATGTATTTAGAGAATACCACGGTCAAACGCGCATTTACACACGAGAAACACACTCCTCGCAGATTCAGAGCACTGAAGTGGTGCACACTATTTTACAAAAAGTCTCCTCTTTCTCTAGATACAAGGGAAAAAGTACTGATGAGAAAACACACACACACACAGAGAGAAAGAGAGAGAAACACACATTTCGTAGCAGTGTCAATTACATGTTTCGTTCTATGGGTTCCAAGACGTGATATATATATATAATATTAATGACTATCCTAATTATGCGTTATCTTTATCGAAGTTGAATGGGGATACGATTCTCTATCTTTTTTTTTATAATATTTGTCAAAAGTACGAGAAAGCGTTCGTAAAAAAAAAATGTTCTTGCTGGTCTTCCGAGGATGAACGATCATCGAGAAACTCGATGTCGCAGGAACAATGGGGAAACAATTCGAGAGGAAACGTTTCAGAGCTAGGTGTAGTCTTTCTAAGATTAAGACGAGATACGCTAAGTGTAGACTCGGGTAGCACTAGGTAAAAACTTTCCAATTTGCATTCGATCGAGCTGGCGATACACGTTGGGCGATGCAATTCGGTGCTTAGCGTCGACAAAAATCGATCGATTGGGGCACAGACGAACGGCAGGCGGTTACAGAAGATCTATAAATATATTTTAAGGGTGTACACAGCATCAAAAGATTTTTAAAAGGAAAAAGCAAGCTAATCAATCAATCAATGTACATTATACTCGAGAAACTATGAGTAGAATTCGACAACGCAGTTCAGAAAATTCGTAAAACATGTACTACCCTTACGTGTAGTACCCGGTGACAGGAATTCAACGCCGACCAGGTTCCCACGATTTGTAATTCTGAATCGATTGTCGATAACAAGACGTGTACAAGTTGTCCAAGTGAAAGATAAGGCCTTCTCTAGTTCTCTCGTTACACATGCGCTTTTGAAAATGATTATTAAAAAAAAAGAAAGATGAAAACAAAAACAATGCACAGGCCCTAATGTTGTATTACTTTTTCATATGAATAAAGTGCTACTTTGTCAATAAAAATACCGATCTAGCGTTGTCACAATCTCAACCCTCCAGAGAGCATGTATGAAAATGCGTTTGGCGCCAATTCGGAAATTACGAAACACGCTGACTGTTTGCGTCATGCGTGCGCACGGTTTTTCCTTCGTAATGTTGCGCCGCCTCGAGGGACGTTCGGGGGTGATGGAAATCATTTTCTCTTGGCTCTCATTGACTGAAAAGTTATTATAGTTTCGCTGCGAGCTCGCGGTTGGTAGCGTTACGGGGTGTTGGGAATAGCGACGCGACGGTATGGGGGAAAAGGTGTAATCAGAGAGGAAATGAGAGTGCTCACGTCCGGGATTTTTGTGTCTGCGGTACAGTGCTGCCCCCTAGTCTAATTTTTAGCCTGGACCAGAACCTGCATCATCTTATCTGCGTCATTAGCAGCGGATTCCAAATAATGCCAGAGTGGATGCTACTTCTATGTTAAAAGAGGCTCTTCTATGTAGGCTCTGATCCAGCCTAAAGAAGATGCAGGTTCTAATACAGGCTAAAAAGTTGATGCAGGTTCTGATCCAGGCTAAAAAGATGATGCAGGTTCTATTCCAGGCTAAAAAGATGATGTAAAAAAGTGGGGACACTAAAACCCCGAGCGTGAGCACTCTCATTTCCCCTCTGGTGTAATTTCGGACGTGTGCAGCTAAGCAGCCAACATGCCAGTGGTGAAAGGACTAGACGAGTCCGTTCATTGGCTGATCCCTTGTCACTCTTGTCGATAACTGGCCGTGCAATCGCGGTTCACAGGTCAACCACTATAGATTGGCAGATATATTTTCCCTCGGCACGGATAGTTCCGACTGTCGCGTAAACGTTTCGCACCGGTAAACGAACCACGAGCTCCGCGTTCCGCGAGTTTCCTTTTTTTGTTGTTACAATTCTTTTTTTTCTCTCGCCGAAACAACGGTTTAATGGTAGCGCTATCCACGTGGTGTTTCAAGGCTGCGGCCTTCAGGGCCGTGATACTGGGCGCCCCAGCGTCCGGCAAGGGCACTATGTCGTCCCGAATTGTTAAACATTTTAAAGTGGCTCACATATCCAGCGGCGACAAGCTGCGACTCCACATGGCCAGTGGCACCGGTACGTACAAGAAACTGTTTAATCGTTGCTCGCATTCCTCCGCACCATCGCGGCACGAAACGTGCTACCAGACTCCCGTTGCATCCTTCGTTTCAACACATCTGAACGTGGCTATCGAGAACATTTCTTTGTAGACGCTCTTTAAACTCGACTGTTGAGGATACCTTTCATTATCGCGCAATGTTCGAATAATGTTCTTGGCCTTCTCTTATCATGCCCGATTAGGTTAATATGGAATATGGAATCCGAGAATTTCATGTTAAATGAAACTGTTAATAGCACGTGCTCGATTGTATCGATTCCTTTGCGAAAGGACGTCGCGACAAAAGTGTCCTTTCCATTTTTATGCAAAACTGTAGTGCATGATATGGGTAAACTGAGGATGATGATTTCATATTTCTTTTTGAATGAAAAGTAACAGGCAGAGTTAAATAATTACGGGAATCAAGATCTACAGTATCGATCGACAGGGAAGGTGAAAGCGGACTTCGTTTAATTTGTTACAGATTAAAGCTTCCCTTGGAGATTCGCGATAGGGAACAGAGTTAAATTGGACACGATTAGATTGCCCCTACTCCGTGTTATTTTGTGGGATGTTCTTATCAGTTTGTTCCGCGTTCTATTTACAAACATTTCTCGGATGGACAACGATTTTACAATGTTTTAAAATTGTAGGAACATACGAACGTTTAAGGCTACCGGAGCTTTTGTTCTTACGGCTACACGTTCAAATTGTAGTCGAATACTCGCTTACTCTAGGTACGAATATTTGCTCAACTTAAAGGACCCAATTTCGTCCATTTAAATCAAAGTACTTGGGTACTCAATCAATTCGTATTCGAGCATTCAAGCACTCCATTTTGGATCTGAGCACTCAAATACTCACTCAATTGTCGGGTGTTCGAGTACTCACTCAATTGTCGAGTGTTCGAGTACTCACTCAATTGGGATCAGAGTATTCGAGTACTCATTCAATTAGGATCTGAGCACTCAAGTACTCACTCAATTGGGATCGATGTATTCGAGTATTCACTCAATTTAGATCTGAGCACTCAATTGCTCACTCATTTGGGGTCGGAGTATTCGAGTACTCACTCAATTGGGATCGGAGTATTCGAATACTCACTCCATTGGGATCGGAGTGTTGAAGTAGTCGCTCAATTTAAATCAGAGTACTGGGGTACTCGCTCAGTTTAGATCCGAATACTCGGGGTCTCATTTGATTTGGACTCGAGTACTCACCCAGTTTTGATCTCAGTACTCGGGTACTCAAATGGGACTCAAGTATTCGGAGTCTCATTTAATTTGGACTCGAGTACTCACTCAATTTCGATCCTACTATTCGAGTACTAAATTCATTTAGACCCTAGCAATAATTCAATGTAGATCCAAGTACTCGAGTACTAAATTTCGATTCCATTCATATATTATTGCCGCAGAAACCCGACAAAACAGCATTATCACCGGCTCCAAAGTCCAGCGTGATGATAATGAAGCGAAGATAATTGGGTAGCGAGCATAAATTAAAAGGCGGGAATATTTTTGTTGACAGAATTGGGTAAGCAGGTGTCCAGTTACGTGGTCTCCGGCAAATATGTGCCGGACGACGTGATGATCTCGATGATAAACAAGGAAATCGAGGCGGTGGGCGAGCAAAACTGGTTGTTGGACGGTGAGTGTTAGGATAAAATTGTATCGGCGTGCACGATCGCGGTGACCGTGAACGACGGATGACCGCGCGTGACTGCAACTAAATCCGAATGAATTGTTGGCATCGGTACAGGATTCCCGAGAACGTTGCAGCAGGCGGAAAAGCTCCAGAAATCCGACCCCGTGAACCTGGTGCTCTACCTGGACGTGCCAGTCTCGGTGATTCTGAAACGCGTGGAGAACAGGTGGGTTCATTTACCCAGCGGCAGAGTCTACAACATCGGATTCAACAGCCCCAAAGTGCCGGTAAGTCGGCAACCAAATTTTCATTCTAATTCCGAAACATTCCTGGCAGCCCGCCACGCGAAATATAAGCAATATATTAAGTAATATACAGTCTGTCTCATAATCGATGGCACACGCTCTAAAACAGAACGACTATTTTTATTAATGAATCAAAAGACCAGTTTTTTCTGCCAAGTTAGATGGTTTGGTTTGGTTAGGAAAAATTGTGTTTGTGCAGATATTTTTGTCATTTTTTCACATTTTTTAAAATATCAAAAAAGTTGTGAAAAGTAATTTTTACCATTTGTTTAGTAATTCCGACTGAACGGAATTTTTCCAAAATCTGCATTACATATCATCTGGTAAACTAGTCGGTCTAGCTTGGCAGAAAAACCGAAGTCCATTTATAAAAATAGTTGTTCTGATTTAAAGTGTGTACCATCAATTATGAGACTGACTGTAAGCATTTCTGTTATACTATTTTGTCAACCGTTATTTACATTCTTAAGGGCAAGGACGACGTAACCGGAGAGCCCCTGAGCAAAAGGGACGACGACAAAGTGGAGATTGTACAGAAGAGATTAGAGAACTATGCAAGGGAGAACGATCCGGTTCTAACTTTCTACGAGGGTGTTGGGATTCTGAAACGTTTCCGCGGTAGCACTACGGATGAGCTATGGCCGCAAATCAAGGACACTATCACAAAGTTTTTATCCTAGCTGTTAAGTGTTGGCGCGCGTTACTTTGCAAAGGAACGAATTAGATAGGTGTTCGAGTTGTTCGCGATCATATGCTTCCAAAGAGATTGTACATTATTAGAGCTGTTACTATCCGGGTATCCGAGTACTCGAATCTTAGTATTCGAATACCCGGATTCGAGTTATCAAACTTAGATCTAAATTGAGTGAGTATTTGAGTATTCACGCACGAGAATCCTCAACGCAACAATAGTACTTCGCAGTTACACAAATATCAGTGACTGTGTGAAAAACGAAAGAAGTTTTTAACGTATTTTTCTGTAATTCATTATATATATTCATATATATATATAACACATTATATATAATATACATGTTATACATAGATATATGTATATATGTGTGTATATTATATAACAGTTGCAGCATGATTTGAACATTCGTTATTAACACAGTACAAAACGGTCAAGCTTGTACATAATTTTTATTTGTTTTACGGACGTTCTAAAGGGTGTTTTTTTAGCTTAGATAGAACTTACGATAGGGGTAATTATCCAAATTTACTTTGAAAATTGGTCTTCGATTCGCAAGACATAATCGTCCATCGGAGCAAGCCATCCGCCTAATTTTTGGCTTAATGGGTTTGTTGTGACCAATCCAGAAGAGGCTCTATCGGGCTTAACAAAGCACCCTTTACTTGATACTGGTGTCACAACAGTTTGTAATCAGGCGCACATTTTATGATAAGTATTGTCGTATCGGATTTGGCGGCGAAAAAATATATTTGAACAATACTTTAGAACGACATCTTGCCAATTGTAAATACGTCGATTTTTACATAGATTTACCATGAGTTCGATTCGCTATTTTTTTACACGAAATTGTTTGTAAGGGTTGTAAACGGGGATCAAAAAATCTGTTAACTCTGTTATTATGGTTGCGGAGAGATGATAGATTTTTAAATGGATAGATGATTAATGAAGCGGGGCCTGGCGAAGAGGCGAATATAGGTTAAATTAAACGTCGAAATATTTATTCTTGTAACTCTCTCCAAGTTTATTTTGTAACTGTACCGATATAAGAATTTTAACAATTTTTCTCGGAGCTGTGTACAGACCTATTAACAATATGAGAATAATATACATTTACATATAATATATATCATGCTCACATTCTTATTCACGTTCTTTCTGTTCAATTCTCGAAAAAATTAAGTGGTTCCTCGGTTCGATAACAGTAGCCTTAAATATAGTATGTGTATATATATATATACGTTAATAATCGCACATTTGTTTCTTTCATAACATAAAACGTTATGTCGAATGCAATGATAAGGCGCGACGAGGCGCGAGAACTTAGTATAAGTTCAGTATAGTCAGTATAGTCGTCAGGGGGAGGCAAGTAAGTGGTATAATTAAATAAATAAATAACTGAGGATGCTTCGCAACGAGACAAACAAACGAACAAACAAACAAAAAGAAAAGTCGAGTGTAAACGGTTTCTCGTAAGTGGGATATGGTCATGTATACATCGTGCTGACTGGCGAGGGAATGAAGTTATGGTCATGTTTTGCAAGGGGGGGATTACTGTATTGCTGAGTTATAAAATAAGTTATATCAGGAACATTTCCTTAAAGTTTTAAGAAATGTTATAAAAATTACTCTTCATAGCAAAATTCGTCAACTTACGATCTACGTAAGTCCGTGCGCGGCCGCCGAAACGCGGAACGCGTCAAATAAATATCCTCTCCGGAAACCGAACGATCCTTATATAGTATAATCATCATCAGCCGCTCGCATGAAATCAACGCGTCAATCAACACGGTCGGTTGAGGTGGCGTTCTCCTTTGTTTCATTTTGAGATCAAAAATAAGAGATAACGTAACGAGAAAAAGTGTTGTGCAACAACGTATAGGATAGAAAAGCCGCATTAAATTATGATCACAGAATTACATGTTGACGATGATAACGCTCTTTTTCTTTTAAGTCTACAATACCACCGCGTTCTTTTTTTTATATCGCGAATGGAAAATATGTAATGTACTTATCCGCGCCGTTCTATGGTCGCGGTTTAAGATCTAAAGAGACGCGCGCGCGCGGCTCTCTAACTCTCTCTCTCTCTTTTTTCTTTTTGGTATGCACGCAGCATCAAAAATTCATTTCACAAAAATTAATTTACTCAACGACTAACCTTTTATGCAAAAGGATGCACCTACTGGAGTCATCGATTCGAATAGTTTTGTTCCTTGTACACGTGTGGACGAATGAGAGAGGAGAATCTCAGGATGAACGACGTTAATGTTGTCATCTTCCTCCGAGAGACTATTAAATTGTCTTTAAGTACATAGCGCTCGAGAGTACACGCCGACGCGAACACCGTCTCACTGAAGCAACATGAACTCTTCGCACTCGTCGAGGTCATCGTCGTACGACTCGTTACCTGTGAAAGAGGTACCGGACGGGATGTTCTCGGCGATCTCGATCTTCTGATGGAGATTCCTTCCGCTCCCTTCGCAGAACAAGAACATCGGGTAGTCGACCTTCTCGTCCTCGGGCACCAAATACTGCAACATCAACGTGTTCAGGCCTCAAATTCAAAATTCAAATTCATAGAAAGGCGTCAAATCAAATATTAGTAAACCTGCAGATACATACGGAAGGCGCGATCTCCATAAAATTCGTGAACTGCACTTTAGTGTGAAAATAGAATCCCACGCAACAGCTGGGGTCCATCTTCGAAATCAGCATCTTCCTCGGCGAGGTGCAGTGAAAGCTCGTCAGTGGGAAGTTATCCTTTAATACGTCAACGGTCTCTTGACAATAGTGCGGGTCCAGGTTGATCAATTTGTCCTCCTGGAAGCCGATGAAGTAGAGCGAGTGCCTCGGCCGTCCACCGATCACTCCGATGCAAGTTTCCAATGTGAGTAGGTGTGTCAAGCAGGACGCGTAGATAGGATTCAATTTGTCAGCACCGAGTCTTAAAGGTACAAAGAGTACGAGAGATTTCCATTTGTCGTCGGCCGTTTGACATACGCTCTCCACGTCTTCGAGATAAACTGCAAGAAAACGACACGGTTAGAATCCAATGAAAAATCGAGCAAAGACCGTACCGGCGATTATTCCATAATTTCTATAATTTTCTGTATACTATATCACTAGGTTTACGGAGCATTAAAACTGAGTATTTTACATTACTTTATAAAAATAAGAAGAATGTGTCTATCCAAGTTTTCAGCCATTTTTAAAATAATATATACCTAAGGAACTAAGTTTGTTGAGTAATTCCACGTAGATGGATCTTCACAATCTCAACAATCGTAAATTAAAAATATTAGAACCGGTCATTTTGACGGGTCCCGTGAACCTAGTGATATTCTACTACAACTTCTTCTAACTTCTATCGCAGCTCCATCATACTCGCACCCTAAGAGGCCCGGTTCAGGCGTGTAATTACCTGCGCAATCTTGAGCAACGTAAACAGCCAAATTACTAAATACTGGATGGTGTTCCGCCGCATGTTCCACTGCCCTGGACAACACGTGCGCGACAGAGGATGGTCCATACCAATCGCCGGCGCGTTTCCCCCAGAGCGCGCCCAACGATACAAGCGTATGTATCGAGAACGGGGATATACGTTCAGGCAGGTCTCCGAACGATTTAATGATCAGTCTGTGATGATACTCGTCCAACTGTTGCTGTTCTGTTTTGATTGGCTGATCTGGTTGCCACCGCCATTCTACGCAGAAACGTTGCATTCAGTCGTAGTTCGCTTGGCAATATATCACAAAATTATCAAGAAAAGAAGAGTAGTACCTCTTCCAAGAAAATGGCAGACCAGCGCCTGTGCCAACATCATCTGGCCGCTACGCAGCATACAGCCCCAGCCACAGTCAGTGGTGAATGTGGATCCATTCAGAATCGGGAATTCTCTTCTGTACGTCAGCCAAAGCCTGGACGCGAAGTCCTTCTTGAATTCCTCTATACCGTCCTCGAAACTGATAGCGTCTATCGCCAGTGATATCTCGCTTCCAGTGTCCAGGGTTTTTTCAGCCTCCGAAGCCTTTTCCAGAAACTCGTCGGGCTTCTTACGGTAAATCTTCCCTAGGAGAAATACTGGAGATTCTTTGGAGAAGTTCGGTTTCACCATCTTGATGGTCCAGCCTGAAAAATGGAGGGTATCGGTGGAGTTAGTTCGAAAGACGGATTTAAGAGCTAAAAATAGATGGAAAGACATATTTAAGAAACGGCTAAACTGATGGCCTATTTTTAAACCAGCAGAGCCGAACAGCTGCTCACCATATTTGACATTATTCCACATAGACAGGAGCTTTGTCTTGACTTTACTATCGACCTCCGTTGCAACATTGCAATCATCCGTGGGTATTCCATTGTTCGTTATATCGAGTTGTATGTTCGGGACATGGTCTGTAGTGATCATTCCAGAAAACAATCCAACTGTACTGTTGCCCAAACCACCTGCGAACGAAAATTATATCTAAAATTAGAGCCTCAGAAGTACACTATAAAATATTCAATGATACCAACAAGAAACTTCTGCCGCTTGTACCGAGGAGTCACAACGCAAATGTAATTATCAGCTGTGAATCATCTGCGCGGCTATAAATGGTAAAGCCAACAAGGTTTGCCAGCCAAACACAATTGCTTATTAAAAGATTAACAATTACAAGCGGTAACGCTAACAGCCGTAAATATCCTAATCTCTTTTTTTTTCCAGTGGCCAAACCGCCGATAAAAATGGTGTTAACAATCACGAGCACGAAACTCGCAATTTTTCCCGTCGAGAATACTAATGTACAGTTATGAACGGAAATTTCAGTAGCTTATGTCATACTGGCTCGAAACGGCGGTCACAAGGACGGCGGTGGACGAACGATCAAAGGTAAAGGTTCGAACGCAAATTCTGTATTCGTGGCGTCGGTAGAATCGACGCGGGAGACTTACGGGACTATAAATGAAAAAATCGCAATTAAATCGTGGGGGGAGGGGGGCTACGATGGGGAAGGAGCGGGCGAATTATTAGGTTGTAAATTGCACGTAGGGATGCTTACCTAACCTCTCCCTGGAGGGTTGCACCTGTCCATTCATGCCCAGCAAGTAGATCTTGGAAAGCATCCGCTCCGAGACATCTAACTGATCCGCTGAACGAAGGAGACGAAGCGAAAGAGGAAGGTTTTTGGGGGCCAATCACATTTTCGCGGCAGGCACGATTATCACACCGAAGACAACGACGACGAAAGGGATGCTGCGTTCATTGCATCGCGTCGCTCCGACCCTCGACCGCGTTCAGGACGATCGGAAAGCGCAATTATGCATCGGCCGACGCACTCGCGCAGGTCTTGCGTTCACCGTGGTGTCTCGCTGTCAACCCGAACTTAGCATTTTCCTTCACCCCGGAGAAAAAGAAAAAAAGAGAAATAGTGAAATACCAGCTCCGTAAGACACTCGAAATAGACGAAACGCGGAGAACGGTGACACACAGATGGGCGAGAGAGAAAGATGCGTGTGTTCGTTTCTTCGTTGGACGCGAGACTGGCGACGAGGATCGGGGAACGTTTCGAAAATAGGATTAAAGAGACAGCGCCGTTGTGATGCGCTGAGAACGGGACGCGTCGTGTTTACAAAGACGCGTCGCGTGCGAAAACGCTCGCTAGCTCGGCGAGTCGCCAGTCCCGCGCCGCCTGGCGGCAAATTTGAACAGCCCCCGGGACGAACGTTGCACGCGAACTGCGACAACCGTGGATTGCGCTTCCACGGATCTGATTTCGACACCGTTGTGATAGCTTATCGCTGCGCACACGCGATCGAAAACCTTTTAATCGCATGGCAAACGAGATTAGAGCGAAAGAAAAAAAGAAAATATGTAATCAATGCGGTTCGCTTTGTTTACCGCGCGATTATTCAGGCCACGCTCTTTTGAACGGGACCGAGCACATTTTCTTTACCTTTTGGTTTGCGTAATTGTACCTTTATCGTTTCAGAGATGCTAAGGCGATGATTAATTGATGCGTCATGATGAATATTTATGGAATTTTAAGTAGGTTTTGTTAACCGTTGTGTAGGTAGCCGATAAGTGCAAGTCATTGTAAAATGATTTATTATTTATTAACTAATGTCCTATTTATATAAGAAATTATATTTCTTTTTTTTAAGTCGAAGTTAAATGTGAAAATTACTATATACAAGTTAATGAAATCATTTAAATAAATTATAAGTTCATTCGATTCATAATCTAATAATTAAGATTAATAGGAAAGTGAAAAAAGTATAAATTGATAGGAGAGAAAGATTATTTAATAATTTTAGGATTGGTAAAATTAGAAAATTATTCGACCACCAATTATTATTATTGTGCTAATAATCACAAGTCATGCGATTTTGCTTTGATAATACAAATCGATGTATCGATGTCGTATAAATGCATATCCAGAGCGATTTTATTCAAATATATTGGAAGGGGGTTAACATCATTTCGATGAGTCGGCACTGCGCTACGTTCTCATTCATTTCATAACATTCGGGATGTCCGCAGCGTCTCAACAGAAGATTTTTGTAAAGTCCGCAGGAATCGTAATTGTCCTATTCATTAATTTGAGAGGCGAACCTGGTACATAAAGTTTAAATTTTCGACTTTTTTCTCGCATAAATCGATAGTGCTATTCGTCGAAAATATATTTTAGGTTGGCAGAGGAAAGAAAATATATTTAAGGGGGCCGGCTTGGTTTGAAATCCATATACGTATGCAAGGGTCAAAATCTATACAAACTGTCGCTTCAATATTGCAATGAGCAGTTTAGAAGTGGTCAATTGTGTTTCCTAAAAGTCCAGTCTACGTCTGTATGGAGCCCAAATTGCGAATTTCTACCTCATCGTGGAGTAATTTGTAATATTCGGCAGAAAATTCGAATTCTGAAGCAAGTATGACGTCACAAGATGGCTGCCGCTGTGAGATTCTCTTAATTTCGAGAGATTTAGTGTTCGTATCGAAAAAAAGGCTCTGTACAGACGTAGCAAAGACATGTACAAACACGGTGGTATGTATTTTTAATTGATTACTTACTTATTTAAGACGTAAAATGTCTAGAAAAAAGGCACAGCGTAACATAGCGTGACAGTCAACGCCAAATGCCTGCCGGCCCCCGGTTAGCTAATACAGACCATGGAACAGGTACGCGTCACGCAGGTATACGGACCTTCATTCGAACCTTCGCACAGGATTTCGGGAACTCTGCAGATGTTCCTCGAAGTAGGTACGAGTCAATATTTATGGATAGGGTATCCCAACTAGGTACGTATTACAGATACAAAGGGACCTTCGAGAAGGGTACCCTGTACTTGAGGCAGTTATTGGTAATAATTTATTGCCTTTACTAACCCTGGTCAGTCGAGCTCCGATTTTCGGAAAACTTACCAGAAAGCAAAATGGCGAGTGCGAACGTGCATCAAGACCGGCGAAGAGATATTTTCGTGGAAATATACGGAACCCTTCACCCAGGTAATTCATAAAATCATGAAATTCATAAAAGATATTGTTTTAGGCGAGCGAGGGCTTCCCTAAGTACACTCAGCGTACAAAATTTGTAAACGATGGTATCTTCACCAGGTTGTGCGCCTAATCGTAGACGGTTGGGTTCAGACCCTTCCGGAGATTTATGTTTATGACGCGCAATTGGTTGTCAAGGGCGTGCAGAGATTCGAAAGCGAAAATGATTTCTTACTCTCTGAATATAGGATAAAACCCCCTTAAAGTTTTGGAGACATCCAATTTATTATTGTGAACGAAAAAAATTCGTAAAAATCACTGTTATTTCGTAAACCAGGTTCCTCCCTTAATAACCCGCATCGAGTTCCGTGCAAATAGGATGTATCCGCGTTAATTGAAGTTTATAATATATTTAATCGCCGGTATTATAGCACTGGAAACGGATCTTAAGTACTCCGTAAATTGGACCGCCATTCCGTTAATTAATACCGTCGAGAGGCTAACAAACGGTGCACCGCTTTCACGCGGAATTAAAAATCGCCGGAACTCGATGGAAACTGGATCGGCGCTGTTTCAAACTATTAATTAAACCCGAGAATTTTCGGGACGTTTAAGAAACACAAACTCGTTCGCGGAACGAAAGAGAACGATATTTTCCACGCCGAATCGCTCTGAAATAATTACACCCGGGAAATCAACGGTTCAGTTTCAACCGCCCTCCAATGGAACACAACACGTTCACTTTCACTGTGAATAAAATTCCAGCGGCGTTATTTTACAGAAAATAATTGTGGTATCGCGTGAAGTGTTCGCTGTATCACCGGTTGCTTGCTTAACCTGTACACGGTGAGTCACGTATTTAAGTAAACAGTATTTGAGATCGTTTCGTGCACATTTTCATTTCGAAGATGGAAATTGGTGTAGTTTAGGAAAACGTAAAACATCGTCAAAGAAAATCTGTTGAATAGAAACTTGCATGCCCGGTTGCCGACAGAAGGGTTGCCCCTTAGACACGCAACCAAATCTGATAATCACGCGTAAAGAGCGTCAGTATTCAAGATTTTGTTGCATAAACTTTTATTTTGACTAGCGTTTAATAAATAAACATTCCAGACGATTCTATTGAATTTTTAGAATACAAAAAAGATGATTGAAGATAATATTATAGTGAACGCACAGTTGTATACACTGTTGCCTGCACAAGGGGTTGCCCCCT
Source organism: Halictus rubicundus (assembly GCF_050948215.1). Classification (NCBI taxonomy): domain Eukaryota; kingdom Metazoa; phylum Arthropoda; class Insecta; order Hymenoptera; family Halictidae; genus Halictus; species Halictus rubicundus. The sequence continues at coordinate 17,396,786 of NC_135156.1, read as the reverse complement.
CAGGTACGCAACCAAATGTGCAAACAAGTTTGAACCTCGAATATTCAAGATCTCGTTGCATAAATGTTTTGCCAACATAAATTGACGTACTAGCATCTGGAAGATGAATATTCCTCGCAATTTCCGAGCACTTTCAGCATAACAGAAAATTATTAAAGACAATATACCGAAGTTTCAGCTGCACGCCTGGTTGCCTATACAAGGGTTGGCCCCCCTGGCCGCAGGCAACCGGAATGCACAAACGATTGCGAAGCAGTGGCATTCAGGATGATCGTGCGGATGATTTTGATCGGTGGCCATCGAGATGGAGAACTACAAAGTTGGACGGTGAAACGGAACGAGAAACCTGGAGGCCGGGAACAAGATTAACGGAGAAACAACAGAGCCCGATCGGGGTGCATTATCCCCTTTCGTCGTGGCGCAATAATGCACTTTTATCAGGGGCAGGGAGAGAGAGAGAGAGAGAGAGAGAGAGAGAGAGAGAGAGAGGGGAGGGGAGAGGGATGAACTGGAAGGTCGATCTGAAAGGGAAAATGGAATGACGGGAGGAGTGGAATGGCTCGCAGGAAGCGACGGAGAGCGAGAACGGAGGATGTATAAGTCCCGGCGTGTAATAGAGACAGCCGGGCGGCGCGGAGGGACTGTCATGCGCGTCTTGTCGCGGAATAACCAATGAGGTACGCGTATCCCAGCTTACCTCATTGATTACCGGGTTCGCGCTCGTTCTAAATTTCGCATTGTGCCCGTCGTCGACGTCGACGTCGACGTCTACGTCTACGTCGTCGTCATCGTCGCGAAATATGAATCGGTCGCGATCCGTCGCGGCGACGGCGGCGGCCAACCGACCATGGCACCCCGTGGCGGAAGATTGATGGAAGGAAATGGAACGGCCCCCGGTCGCCAGGACAATAATCTCCCGGCCTTGCTCGCGCTGCATTAACAATAGACTCCCGGGGCAGGTGTATTGAAAAGAGCCGGACGAATATCTATCCTGGGGGCAGGGGTGTGCGTCTCACCGGAAGGTACTATATAACCGCGTGTCCTTGGAACGGGTCCTCGTTGCCAGGGAATCCGATGATCCTCCACGGTGACACGTGTCGTCGCTAGGGTACCGTCCACTTGGGTGGCGCTGTTTCGATGGGGAACTGCTGTAATAATAACAATCGAGGGTCTTCAAAGTAAGTGGTGTCTTGCGGTTTGGCGAGGGGTGTAACGGGGGATGTGTTTTGTCGGGAAATATGCCGGAGAGACTGGCGAAAGATGTCTTTTCAGGGTAAGATGGCACTCGAGAGTTTTGGCAGTTTTGTTGAGAATGTTCTTCGGCTAAAGGATTTAGGTGTATTGGTTCGGTGGAAAAAGTTCGTGCCCGATTTGGCGTTGAAATACAAGGAACACGAACTTTTGCACCGATCTGATAATATGATTTAGATGTTCCAGGTAAATGTAGGCTCTGCAAGTAATGGCTGTGGTAATGGCTCTTCGCCCTTTGGGGCCATCTGGATTGCCCTCGGGGGTTATCATAGGGGTAAATGGTTTCGGAGCAAGCAGTGGAGTGCGAACGTTGGGAAATTAGGGTCTCTATTATTTCCTGTGTGTAAAGTGCCCTGGGATGGGCGTGGCTTCGATGCTCTCGATCGTGGGCGGAGCTACCGAGAGTGCCCCTTGGGGCAACTTGTGCCTGTATCTATCTGCAATTTACAGTAACCAGGGAAAATGGTTTGTTCCAGGATGAATAGGATCAAAGAAGACGATAAGAGACACTGTCCACATTGGCCTTTGTGTTTAGAGTGTTCTGTGTGGGCGTGGCGAAGTTGTTCCATTTTTGGTCAGACCTTCAACAGTGCCTCACAGGGAAATCTACGCATACATCTATTCTATAGTAAAGTGATAAAATACTATTTACCTTGGTGTCTCTGTTTACAATGACTGAGGTAGGCGTGGTCACCCTTTATTGAACATAAGAAAAGAAGAATGGGGAAGAGGTGGGCATAGGCTCACATGTCGGCGAATTGAAACGAGAAGGAGATCTCCGCAAACAAATTTAATTAGACCCTGACTAGGCGTGGTCTCGTGGCTCCCAACTCTCAACGGAGCCAGATCAGTGCCCCACGGGGCAAAAATCGCACGACACACGCCGGGGGGAGGCTCGTTGAAAAACCTCGGCAATTAAAACGAGAAAAAGGTCTTCGAAGCAGACATCCCTGCCCCTTATTTACCTTGACCAATTCCTCCAGCGATTCCAAAGCGCTCCAGCGACTGGGAAGTTGGGAGCAAACGTTGCACGGGTCTGCGGGCGCTAATAGAAGATCGACGGAGCCTGGAGAGCCTGGAGAGGGAGAGGGAGAGAGAGAGAGAGAGAGAGAAAGCCGGAGGATAATTATTTCTGCAATAAGTAGTATCCACCGTTGTCTCGATGCCGACTGGGAGGGGTTGGATCGCGGGAGGAGGGCGAGGGTGGAGAGATCGGAAATTAGGTCATGCAAGAATATCGACGGACCGACGTAATCACGGTGCACGACGGGGCTAAGGACATCACCGAGTCACGCTCTTTTTTTCCCAGGGTGTCCTCGCGCCCCGGCAAGATCGCCCTCATCTAACCCGGAGGGGTTCTTCGAGTTAATGCTCGGACAATTGACCGAGATACGGTTGAATCGTCGAGTTAGGCGAGCCGGGGAGCTGGACGAATCCTCCGAGGCTTTGAGCGGTTAAATCTTGGCCCGGAGCGTGGACAAGAAAATAGGGGCTCCGGTACGATGCTCCAGGGGTGAATATCTGTTCATGAAACGCTCGACGAAGCTCATATCTCTGTTCTTCATACAGTATTTACCCTTTCAGTGCTTACTTAAGTATGAACGTGTGCGCAGCTGTGATTAATAGCTTCTTAATAGCTCGAGCGGCCGTTCTACTTGTGAACGTTGGCGAATCTAACAATTTTCATGTAACTTGTTATTCACATTTACACGTGTAACGTTGCAATTTCTTTTTGTAGTTCGTTTAGATACTCTTCCGTCGTACGGAACCATTTTTTAACACGTTGAACGCCACGTCAGCCATATGTGGCTGACGGAGTTATTTGTGCAGGTTTTAAAATGAATTTTTACGTTGATATATTCATTGTACTAAACTGAAGTGGGATCTGTAACATGCAAGAAAGTTGGAGGATTACTCAGTATCGTACATTTAATTTTTTGCAATTTTTATTTTAAAATAAAAATTTTTTATTTCATTTTTTTTAATTTTTATTTTTATTTTTACTTCGATTTTATGGAATTTTTGGGGTTTCTAGTTTGGCGTTCAATTTTCTGATCTGCGTACGATTTCGTACATATAACATTGATCACATCGCTGTTTATCTTTACGACTTTTCTTATAGTATGTATACAATGTATTTTTCAGTATTTATTTCTCGGTTTGATTTCTTCTTTTCCGAGAAATATTTGTATCCTGTCTACTCTTCTATTTTCAAAGCTCTTCGAAACCGAAAAAATCAGTATAAAAGAAAGGCTATTTTCAACGCACGTTTCATGTCGACGTACATAAAAATCGCAAAGGTGGAGGACACAGTACAATTTTGTAAATCGAGGAGAGAGTGTCGCAGTACTTTTCATATAATTCAAAATTATGTGAAAATAAATTTGTACCGTCATTCTATGGAAGTTGTTCACCCACTAATTCCTTCAGCAACAAATCGACTGTTAGTCTACGTTCAATTACATTAACAATAACTTTTTTTAAGGACCGGTCACTTTGACCGCGCACGGTAGAAATAGGTACACAAGAAATGTCGGTGAGTTTTAATTACTCGTTCCTGGGCTCTGTCGAGTCTACGATTCAAAATCGTATCTCCAATTTTCAATTTTTCAAAGTCGATGAAAAAGGGCCAGATCATTGAAACCGAGGGGTTGTGTATACGACAGGGGGTGTATTTTAAGGGAAGGGGGTGGAATGGAGGTTGGAGCGTCTGCATCGCGAGAATTAGGCGATGCCCTGTAGCCCCGATAGTTCCTTTATTCGGTTGAAGGGGCACGATTTGGTCCTTCGGGGTTGGGAACTTGAAGAGCACCCTAATGGAAGCGCCGAGGGGGTGCACGACGCAGAACAAACTGCTCCCACGAGTCCCGCAGCTATTGCTTTCTTCCAAAAGTTCTTTCAGAAACTACATAGCATCCCCCTGCACCCTCTCTCTCTCTCTCTCTCTCTCTCTCTCTCTCTCTCTCTCTCTCTCTCGCTCTGTGTTCGACCAACCCTCGAAGCGTGGGCGCGAGCCGGAGCGAGCAGCGCCGTTACACGACTGATAATTCCCATCAGAGAGAGGACTCATTAACGAAGCTATACTTCCTCGGGGAGGGGAGCGAAGCGTGCCAATATGCACGGCTCGTGAAACGCGGAAACGCGGCCGGCTTTGCGCGATATTAGCCGGGCCGGATCGATAAATCGACCCTGCTTCCGCCTGCGGAACAACCCGCCGCGAATTAGAACTCTATCTCGATCGTTTTCGGATCGGCCGGCAACTATTCCGCTCGGTTTCGCTTTCGTTACGAGCACGCAGCTTCGACCGCTTCTGAATTTTCCACGTTTCCCGGTCAGGGGCACTTCTTTCGTGCGACCCTGGTGATAACAAGTAATTTAAACAAATTTTTTTACCACTGGATACATGAAAAGTATGTATTTTTCGGACGTACACGTCTCGAACGATTTCTGAACGAACATTTCGCGACCGTTTAATTTCGCACGGCACACAGTGTGACGAATGGCCTTTTTAGCTGGACAAAACTCTAAATCGCCTATTTTTCTATATTTATCGATTAATATGTTTGCAGTTGTATAAAATATGAATAATTATTCATCTTTTACAACATTTAGTTGGTTTTTAGTTGGTTAATTAAAGAATATATTTTAAGTGATTTATAATTGAATAAAAAATACAACAAAGTTAGCAATGGATCTATGCAACACAGAATGATTTAACAAGTAGTAGATATGATTAAAGAAGACGTAATTTTTAATTGGGGACAAAAACAATGTAATTTTGGAAAAATTATAGTACATGTTGTTGAATTATTCTTTGGTTTAGTATAAGGTTTCACTTTACAAATAACAACTCTGTTTCATATTATTGTTTACTATTTTAATAAAAATATAATAACATGAAAATATAAATAAAAGAAAAGAAATAACAGAGATCGAAATCAGTCTTCAATAGGAACATTCGGTTGCTAAAAACTAGTAACTTATAAACAAATGTAAATAGAATATATCTAAGCGTATTTGTGTTACGACAAATGTTTGGGTTTACGACTGAAGAAACGAATTTTCATGCGAAGAAAGTTTAGAGGAAAACTCGGGGATCTTATCATTGTTTATTCCTTCAATATACAATGAATGAGACTAAACAAACCGGTAACAATAAGTGGCGACGGCAATCGGCATCGGCTGCGTTCGAAACGCCCGGCCCGAGCTATGATGGTCGCGAGCGTGTACGTAAAACGACGTAACTTCATTGTAAAAATTAGTATAGTTGCGCAACGTTGCGCAAGCCAATTTTGGTACTAAAATAAAGTAGAGAATCTCTACTTTATTTATATGTAAAAATCATCGCGTGCGGCGACGTGGGGCATATACTAATTCATTAACGAAGAGCAGTAACATAGGCGTTTCTGTGGAAAAATAAGTACCGTCTTTGACACTTAATTTACAAAAATAGAGGAATGTTATCGATAATTTGGAATTACTAAAGTGAAAATACATGTTTTGAGATGTTATATCCATCATATATAGGAAATTTGAACACTCCTTAGTACATTTTAACATATTTCTAGCGCGTATGGAAATGTGCCCATTCATTTATAGGTTAGGTGTTCGTTTTTAGGTGAAGTTTACACGCTCTGTAAACATACAACAAAAGAATTTTAAGTTTTAATATTCAAGGGTTTTAATACATGGTTATTTAAAAGTTACTTTTGTCCAGCTAAATTCATTTATAGGTTGCCCATTCATTTATAGGTTAGGTGTTCGTTTTTTAGGTGAAGTTTACACGCTCTGTAAACATACAACAAAAGAATTTTAAGTTTTAATATTCAAGGGTTTTAATACATGGTTATTTAAAAGTTACTTTTGTCCAGCTAAATTCATTTATAGGTTGCCCATTCATTTATAGGTTAGGTGTTCGTTTTTTAGGTGAAGTTTACACGCTCTGTAAACATACAACAAAAGAATTTTAAGTTTTAATATTCAAGGGTTTTAATACATGGTTATTTAAAAGTTACTTTTGTCCAGCTAAAAAGGCCATTCGTCACACTGTGCGCCAGTGTGTTAGATTGTTTAGCAATTGCAAATGAACACAGTTCGCAGACGCTGGGCGACTTACGATCTCTGTGCGTGTTCTCCGATGACACGTTCATGTTGGAATTTGTTTTCTTCTGGAACCACTGGCAGACAAACTTGAACAGCAGCGGGATTCGGTTCACCTTGCACAGTTCATCACTTCCCAGGCTGATTGTCACATTGGCTAAACGCTATCAAAACGAGGACTTCGTTGAACGTTCACTCGATGGCTTCGTTCACCGCTCAAGAACCATGGAATCTTCGAGTAAAGTATTAGAGGGACCCATAAGTAATCAATTATTTTGAAATCTAAAACAAACTTTGTAGTAAATTCAGGTTTTTATTTCTTAATTTATTAGATAATCTCCATCATTATAGGCCAGTGTACGTATAAGGATATTTTAGTATCAATTTACTGGAAACAATTGAAAATATGCCGGTACCAGAGTGTGATGTATTCCAACATGACAATGCTCCTGGGCATTGTGCGAAGAGCTTAAAGAATTGGCTTGCAAACTCAATCATTTCAAACGATGGAATGGCCTGCTCAAAGCCCAGACATAAACCCCTATGAAAATGTCTGGGCATACTTAAAAATGAAGTTGCAGAATAAATATAGTGCTCCCCCAACAACGATAACTGATTTGTGGCAAAGAGTGCAGGAACAGTGGTATTCTATTACACCAGAATATTGCGAAAATACAGTATTAAGTATGCCTAAACGTATTCAGGCAATTATCAAGGTTAAAGGTTCCTGGACGAAATATTAAGTGCACGAAAATCTGAAATCTGTTTACTAAAAATTAGTTGCGGTGCAAAACCGACTACACGAAAAAAAAAAAAAATTGTACGAAACGAAACAATAATAATATCACAAACGTTAAGTTAGTTTTGAGAAGCCAAAAGATTGTGGATAATACCAAGCATTTTGTTTCGTTTGTATTCTACATGCAAATATTGAGTAAAAAATTATTTTTCTTAAAATGTCGTACGTGTGTTCAGTTTTGCTCCTTACTGTAATTGATTGCTTATGGGTAGCCCTAATGTGATCGATGACTTCTTCTCAGCGTGCTCGGATGATGATTCTCATCGTTCCGAGAGGAGAGTTCCTCTTTGATGGCGTTCGCGTGCGGACGAGAACGGGGAACGTATCCGGAAGGAAAATAAATCGTTCGCGGTCCAGGGAATTTCGCGGGGTAAAACGAGAGGGGTAGGAGGAGGGCCGTGTATGAATAAGCACGGCTAAGTTAAAACAAACTCGCGGAAACTCGGGATCGAGGGTGGGAGGGGGGGAGGGTGGCGATTGATTAATATCGAGCGCAGCTGCCGCGCCGTTGAAAAACTGCTGCCGCCGATAGAATCGAGGAAAAATTGGCGAACTTCGCGAAAAGCGAAACTCTGCTTGGCTTTTCCTCGAGAACGGGAATTTAATAGAACCGGGGAGAGAAGTGCGCGGATTCTTCCCTCGATTTAACGCTGCCGGGCTGTTCGCGCAACTGACTTGCAATTTCTTGGAAAAATAACGGCGGCTAGAACAAGCATACTTTGCGCTGAACGCGTGCTGTTGTTTCCGGAGGAAAATTGTTCAAAGCTTGGAACTGCTTCATCGTGTCATTTTAAGTAGGATCGGTACAGAGCTAAAGGCGAAACAAATTCTTTGCAAATAGTTGATTACTTATGGGTACCACTAATATTTGACTCCTGTGTTCTGCAACTGGCTTGGACAATTTTAACACTTTGATCGCCAAACTAGAAACCCCAAAAATTCCATAAAGTCAAAGTAAGTTATTTAATGAAATAAACATTGCAAAATATTAAATGTACGATGCTGAGTAATCCTCCAACTTTCTTGCATGTTACAGATCCTAATCAAGTGTAGCACAATGAATATATCAACGTGAAGATTCATTTTTAAACCTGCACAAATAATTTCGTCACCAACATTCAAAGATCCACAAAGATCCACAGTCTATTCGGTAAATCTTGCTCGCGAGTTACTCCGGACAATTTTGAATAAATTTTGGAATTTCTTCCCGTACGAATTTTTGGACGTTTGAACGGTCAAACGAAAGCTGGAAGTTCGCAGTTCATGATAGGTGCACTTAAGTTGGAATAGAATCGCGAAATCGTATTGGAAAATCAATCAAACCCAAAGGTCGCGTCAGTCGAAATTGCCTCGTTTTTAGAAGATTCTGCGAGTCAATTTTAGAATATATTTCCATGAGAATCACCGAGCTTCCGAGGGCTTAAATTAAAGCTAGAGATCTTTACTTTGTAATAAATTAATTTAGGAAAATTCAAGCCCGCGTCGGGAAGTCGATAACTCGCGATCAATAGCGAATCCTCAATCCCCCTAGGTAGCTGTGAACACTATGAATTAACACGACAGCTTCCCGACGTTGTCAACAGATTTTTAAGAGACCAAACAGCAGCTAGTTCGCAGAAACATTTTTTTTTTTGAGGAATCTTTTCAATTTCGTTCGGAACGAATCGTACCCTCGTGTGCCCCGTTCATTCGAAAAAGAAACGAAAATGAGAGACCCGAGGAATCAGATCGCAAACATTCTACTGTTGGTTCTGCTGCTTCTGCTAATGCTTTTTTAGACGTTTACAATATTTGGTAGTTCGTGTAAGCGAAACCCTTTCGTAATGTCAAGCAGTTTGCTACCCTTTCAAGCTCCTTGGTCAATAGCTCTTGAATGCGACGCTTGATCTGGATTAGCTCCTTGGTCAGCGATAGTCTGACAGGTTTATGGACTGTTCTTCTCTTCTGGGAGAAAGAGAGTGACGCGAACAACTGCCAGCTGGCGGCTGTCGAAATTCGGGAGACCAAAAATACGGTTCGATCCTGGATCTTGACAGTTCCGATCGAATTGTACGATTTTTAGTACGATTTCAATTTTATCTTGCTTGCCGGATTGAATCCTGACTGACCAATAAATCGGGAAATGCCATCAGAATCTACAAATTTATTCTACACCGTTTAACAGTGCAGAGCTGATCTTCAAGGTCTTGCCTTCAATTTTAACACTGAACCACGGTCAGAATGACCGGTTCTTTATTGAAATTATAAAAATTCATTTATGGAAAATAGTAGAATAGCATTTCCTTGTCCAAGCATTTATTATATTGAAAATTACGGACAATCTCAATACGTTCAGGGGGCCATTTTTATTGGGCAATATTCACCAGTTAATGCTTCATAGGTTTAGTGTTCACTTAGATACCTAATTCGCAAAATTTCGATGCGAATCGATGCGATTGTCGTGTATTCGTTTTATATGACTGAAAGAGTAATGTATTATCGATAGCATTACGCGATGGTTGGTCAATACCACAGAGCGCGAAATTGTGAAAATCGAAAGTTCGGATAATCGAGGCGCTACCTTGGAATTTTCCTCGAATTTTCGACTTGAATCAATTTTTCGAACTGACGACTGTTTTGAGGTCCGTCGCGTCTCGAGTTCCCGCAAACAAAGTCGAAGAACGTTTCCTTAGAAGAAACCAACCGAGAAAGAGAGAGAGAGAGAGAGAGAGAGAGAGAGAGAGACCAAAAGAGACCGCGTAAAAGCGCTAATTGCTCTCGGCAGGCCAAGAAGACGAATCGATCCGTCTGTTTGCTCGTGATCGAGCCACCGAACGTGTTCCGCCGCGCTCCGTGAATTATGACGGTGCCATAATTCACAGGTGGCCGTTACACGTGACTCGACCTTGTCGCTGGCAATGCCTGTAATATTGTTACAGCGGTAACGGGCTGGACAAACACGCAGACGACAACGACGACCAAGACGACGACCAAGACGACGAAGAAGACGACGCCGGCCGATTAATTTGCGGAATTAATTATGATCGACGGCACGCGCAAGGTGTTCCCAAGGTAAGCTCCGCTGGGCGTTCTTCCTTTCCCGAAGTCTCCTCCAACTTCCGCGTAACAGACGCTCCCGCGGAGACTTAAATCGCCGAGGGAGCACAGCTGAACAACACCGGCTAATTAGCCGGATATTTTGCGCCGTGGAACTTTACGAGAATCGAATTGCAGTTTTTATTGTTCTCGTTCGCTGCTTCTCCGCAGCTCTCTGCGATTTTTCTCCCTCCTCTCAAAATGACAGAATTTTTATTCCGCAGGAAGATCACTAATCTGCTATCGGTCGAAGACGATGACGAAGAAGGTATAGAGCTACTGTCCAAGTACCTTGAGAGTCTAGCAAACCGTTTGACAGTGCGAAAGGGTTTTGCTGGCACGAGCTACAAACTTTGCTGTAAACATTTTCTGGGAAGCATCGGTAAAAGCAGCGAATGCAGCAGAAGCAGTGGAAGCACAGTAGCATGTTAGCTCTGATACCTCGCGTCTCTCGTTTCTTTTTCGAAGAGTAGGAGCACACAGAGGGAAGGTTACTATCTGCGATTCCTCCCGGCGATTCTCTCGCGTTTGCACGCGCGCGATGGTCCGAGAAAGAGAGAGAAAGAGAGAGAGGAAGGTCTCCACGGGTGAAACGTGCCCCCCAGGATTTGCTCTGTCCAGGATAAACTCCGGCCAAGGGAAATAATATCCTTAAACGCGGTATAGTTTCCGCGTCGGGAAGCGCTGCGACGGCGCGTATTAATTAAAACGAAATCCCCGGGCCCGGCCGAGCGGAGCCGAGCGGAGGAATACGCGCGGATGTCGGCGGCCCTGACTCGACCGGAAATCCCGGTCGAGTCGCTTCAACGTCCGTCGGACGTCTGCATTTAAACGACCCTCTTAAACGCCGGTCAAAGATTAGCGAGCCTCTCCGGATCTCTGTTGGATCTCTGGATCCTGCGAATCGATACCAGTTGCGAACGTTTACGTGAAACGTTACACCCGTAGACTTGCAGGTTGGGAAAAATCGTTGATAGGAGACAGCATCTTTATCGGGTCTGTTGCCAAGCTTTTATCCCTAAGACGACGTCAAATTTGTTTAATGGTAGATGGAGTTGCAGTCCGAGCAAATGTTGGCACTTTGAGGAAGAGGATCTGTTAGAACGTTCAAAACAGATCGACCACATCTTTATATTGTTTTAATGTCTTTTCCATGTTGTGTTGGATTTATTCAAGTTTATGTCTAGTCTAATGAAAACATATACGTCAATAACCAACAACAATCATCATCAACCCTCAAACGAAATGAAACCCTGGAACGTTCCTGAACCAATACATCTGCCCGATCAAGCTGAACAACCTCCATAAGATCCTCCAAGAAAAACACCTGTAATCCAAAACAATTTCTCACCACATAAAACAAACAACCCCCCTCACTCAAAAACAAAAAACAATCATGCCAGGCAGCTGTAGCATCTAGTGGGCGGACCAAAAATGTACTTCCTTTGAAAGGGCTGATTCTGGTTGAGGGGTTATTAATGAAAACTCTGGACCGTTCTTGAACCAATACATCTGCCCGATCAAGATGAACAACCTCCATAAGATCCTCCAAGAAAAACATCTGCAACCCAAAACAACTTCTCACCACCTAAAACAAACAACCCCACTCACTCAAAAGCAAAACAATCATATCAGGCAGCTGTAGCATCTACTGGGTGGGTCAGAAATGTTGTACTCCCTTTGGAAGGGCTGATTCCTCAGGCCATTTGAAGCAACTTTTGCGAAAATGGTCTCCACGGTTTTGTAGAGGTGTTATTAATGAAAACTCTGGGACGTCCCCGAACCAATACATCTGCCCGATCAAACCAAAACAATATCCCATCGCGTAAAACAAACAACCCCACTCACTCAAAAACAAAAAACAATCATACCAGGTAGCTGTAGCATCTACTGGGTGGGTCAAAAATGTACTTCCTTTGAAAGGGCTGATTCTGGTTGAGGGGTTATTAATGAAAACTCTGGACCGTCCTCGAACCAATACATCTGCCCGATCAAACTGACCAACCTCCATAGTATCCTCCAAGAAAAACCTCCTCAGAACCAAAACAATATCCCATCGCGTAAAACAGACAACCCCACTCACTCAAAAACAAAAAACAATCATACCAGGCAGCTGTAGCATCTACTGGGTGGCCCAAAAATGTTGTACTCCCTTTGAAAGGGCTGATTCCTCAGGCCATTTGAAGCAACTTTTGCGAAAATGGTCTCCACGGTTTTGCAGAGGTGTTATTAATGAAAACTCTGGGACGTCCCCGAACCAATACATCTGCCCGATCAAACCAAAACAATATCCCATCGCGTAAAACAAACAACCCCACTCACTCAAAAACAAAAAACAATCATAGCAGGCAGCTGTAGCATCTACTGGGTGGCCCAAAAATGTTGTACTCCCTTTGATAGGGCTGATTCTGGTTGAGGGATAAACCAATACATCTCCTCGATCAAACCGAACACCCTCCATAGGATCCTGCAAGAAAAACCTCCCCGGAAACAATCTTCCATCACGCGGCTCGCAACTGCACACCCCCGAAAAGAGAAAATCACACGAGATGACCGTGGCGTTAGGGCGATCGCGGTGCACATGCACGGCAGAGTGCAGCTATATCTACGGAAGACCTACACCGAGGACGAGGAGGAAGCGGAAGAAGAGGAGGCCGAGGATGAAGCGCGACGTAAGAGGAGGTGGTTGGAGTAGGAGGATGAGAAGGAGAAGGAGTATGAGGTGGTAGGGGGATGGTATGTATGAGGCCGGGTGTAGGCGAGGGTGGGCGCGCAAAAGGGGGAAACGGGTGGCGCGGTAAAGGGGGTTATAGCGCGCGCAAGAGTGAAAGAGGAATGCTGGAGAGAGACTTTACAGAGGGGGGGGGGTGGGAGAGAGCATAGAGAGAGAGAGGGTGGTTTCGGCCGGCCGGTCAGTCGTGCTGTGGCGGCAACCGCGACGCGTAGTCGGTCCACGTTCCACCGCGATGTTGCCAAACAACCCCCTCGAATCGTTCGAGGCCTCGAGGACCGGTCCGCGAGAGGGATGAGCCGGGAACGAACCCCCTCGATCAGGTGGGAACCCCCGGAGCACTACCCTAAACCGCCGTTATAGAACAAAGAGGAGATCGAACCCGGCCGACCAGAGTTTTGCGGATCAGCTGGCACTCGGACCACCATCCACGCCTAATATCTGGCATAATCCATCCCCCGGTCGAGTCAGTGGGATCGTCCTGATGGACTGGCACCCCTTCTACACACGCCTCGCACCAATTAGTCCTGCCAGCCAACCTCGGCTGACTTAGGGTACGTCCGTTGTGCTCGAGCTCCGTGCGCGATTGCTTGCAGATCCGAGATCAGAGAGAACACCCGGGCTAGGGGATGCGTTCCATTGTTTCGTCGGGGAAGTGTTTACATTGGCGAGCGCGCCGCGATCATAGATCAACGATTCATTTTTTTTTTTTTATTGGAATTGTTTACGCGGTTTGGGTTTCGCAAGGGTGTTTTTGTGATACGGGACTCGGGGGTGACCTCGAAACTTCGTTTGTTGTTTTCGAGGCTGCAGGGATTTTAGTACAGCGTCATTTGTTCGTTTGTTTATGTCAGAAAGGTACATTTGTTCGTTGTGCTTGTTATTTGTTTCTTTGAAGGTGCGAAGGCTTTTTAAAGGTTCGTGTGTTTACGTTATGGCTGAGATCTTTGTTCGTTCTGTGCAGAAGCAGGCGGTCTTATTTAACCGTCGTTACCTAATTGTTAATAAGACCGTTTCATTCGCTTAGCAATTTCCCCGTGCTCGTCTTCGATAAGGTCCGTGAATCAATTATGCGAACAACGATGGTAGCGAGGGAGAAGCAATACTTAGCGCGCACTTTAGGCACGTTTACGTCGGAGCCGTGATAAAAGGAGCTGTCGATCCGAGCCGTTGCAAAACTGTCTTTGTTTATTGTGTTTATGCGGTCGTAATAGTACTTCTCGTTCGCCCATTAAACACGTACTCGAGCCGCGTTTATACTGGAGCTGTGTTAGAGACTATGAGAGCGTTGATCGGTGTTGTTCGAAACTGTCTTTGTTTATTGTGTTTACGGGGAAGCAGGTATGATGGAAATTCTCGTTTATTTGTTAAAACCGCATTAGAACGTACTCGACGTATTGTTGAAGTAGTAGCAGAAATTACGAGAGCGTCGATGATAGAAGGTGATTAAAAATATGTTTTTTTTTTTTTGTTTTGTTTAGAACAGATTCAGTTTGTAAGCGGACCGATTTTTATTGGCATTAAAGCAAAACACCCGGTACGGCGCACTTTAATTTTCTAGTTTCGGTTTGATTAATTAAATTGCTCGGACTTTGTGGGAATTTCCGGGGTCGATATTCGACACTCGACGCGTTAATTCCTCCGCATCCATCGTCGATACGAATCAATTAAAAAAACAGCGATGACAGCGAAGAAAAAGTAACGCTTTGCTCACGATTATCCTTGCTCTGTCAAGCTGATATCAATTTATGTTTATTTATCGACAGCATACAGGACGTGTCACGGTTCCCACACTTTCCTAATTAACAACTCTCACGCTGCCTTAATAAAAAGACTATTAGCCCAGTTCTAGTGCAAGAAATTAAAGACTGCACACGCCATTCTCTCGTTATTCGCTTATCTTGTAAACACTTCCATTGTGAAACAATATTTCATTTGTTCCTGAAACATTGTACGCGCATTCATTTCCAGTATTTTGTTAATTGAGAACGCGGATCCTTACTCGTACAGGACAGTGGAATTAGGTGGTAACATGAACACGTTCGATTGAATGCATGAAAGAATTCGAATTCCAAGGATTTAGTCATCAATCATCGTAAACGTGCATAACCGTGATGGAAACGAGGCCACTTAAATAATACAGTTGATAATACAATTAATTAAAAGAGGCCGAATAATAGAATTGATCGAATATAATTCACAGGAGCGAACGGTTCATGTTGCGACCCGTATTTATCATATTTGACATAGATCAATGGATTCTGACGTCAATGGCTTCCGGAGAACCATTTAACTAGAAAAGATCGAGTGTACAATTAATTACAGCGATTTTTCGAAACCCCACCATCGAAATTTCGCGTGCAGTGTGTCGACAGAGTATAATTCCCACGTCTCGCTGTTATGATGCGTCGAACATGAACGCCCTTAGGCGATCTACACAGGGTTCTCGATTTTCGGGGGTATTCTGGCTCTCGAGATCGTTTTTGCAGTGTTTAGGATTTTTTTCCAGAAAAACTACTGAACCTTTTCTATTGGGATTTTGCACACGTATTTATTGGCATTTGAAGTACACGCGTGATTTTTCTCAAGTGAAAATAATAAAAATTGTCCGAGCTGTATATTTTTTTGTAAAATATGATTCCGATCTTTCTACTGATCCGACAAGGAAAGAAATAGAAAATCTTGATTATTTACAAAATGACGGCAATTAAATCGATTTATTAAAAAATCGGAATGCGTCCTCGACGAAGGATCGGTTACTCCTGTTGGCTGGTGAACAGAGATCTACGGGATCCTTCGTCAGGATTCGGGGCACACGTGAGAGAGTGGTGGCAAGTGGTTCGAGATGATCGTTCGATCATGATCGTCCGTCGATCATCCGTCGCGGGGATGAAGCATTTTCTAGGGTCCGTCAAGGACAAGACGTTGGTCGATTTCGCAGCTGTGCATGCGGCTGATCCTTGCTGCCCGATCGAGATAACCTTGGTTGATCTGGATCTCTAGGTCAGGCACGAACTATCGCGAGCGAATAATTAACGGTGCCTCTTTCGCTATCGCTCTCCCTCTCCCCTTTCTCTTCCGAGCTTTCTCTCTCTCTCTCTCTCTTTCTCCAGGAGAGAAGTGACTTTATCACGCGAGGTGTTAACATGCGCGTTAGATCCTCGATGCTTCGAGTTTGTTTTGTTTGTATTGGGTTGTTGCAACAAACGGAACTCTGAGTAAAATTTTCTAGAAGAATTTTTAGAAGAGTTAGGAGAATTTAGGAGAATTTTTTAGACGTAAGCAAACTTCTTTGTTGCGATTGGGCCGTGGATTTTTACGCAAAATACAAAATTTCTGTAGCAACAGCAAGACACGGGAACCGTATAGAAATTGTTTTCTTTTCATAATGGTGAATAAATCCGCAGGCATAAATAGTGTTTCTTGGTTAAAACGTTTCGTAATATTTGCGTCCTGAGACATTTCGTATGCAGCAAATCAGTATGTATTGGGTTGTCCGGAAAGTCCGTGCCGTTTTTCTGTAGGTGGCATTAGGACAGGTCTGAATATGTCGGAATGATTGAAAACGAATGGTATGTGTGCATAGTCTGAAAAGGTGATATTTCAGGCATTTTTAGAAAAAAGTTTGATTAGGATACAGTAATTTTTGTTAGTTTTGTACGCTCGTAAATATGGAAGGAAACAGAGTGCATTATAGGCATTCGATGCTTTTCATTACACCCTCAGATTTTTATCTCTTTAGGTCAATACAAAATTCCCATAATGACAAGAACTTTAACTCCTTGGTCGACGTGGAAAATCATATTTAAAAGTTTTTCGCCGAAAAACGCAAGTTGCGTGAAAGATGGAGAAAGATTATGGAACGAAATGGCACTTATAATAATTCGATAAATGTACATCGAAATTTAAAGGTACTGCGTTTGAGTTTTCCTTAAAAATCGACACGAACTTTCCGGACAAACCCATTACTTAGAACTTGTGTGGAAAATGATGGATTATTGTGTAGGATGTTGTAGAAGTCGAATTGAGTTCCCGTTGAATGTAGAATGGTGGATGATATCGAGAGTTTTTGGTGTAGGTTATTGATTCGTTTGTCCCACAATAGAAGTCCTCAATCAAACAAACAATCATTCTCCAATAAAGATGAATCGGTCAAGTGGAAACCGTTTTAAATTCACCGACAACCGAGAGACCTACTAAAAACGATCATAAGATCCAAATAGAATCGATCTATCGGATTAGAACGGAGGTTCTAGAATTATGATATATATCATTACTAGAGTGCGGACGTTTATGCAATTTCCAATTTTTGCAGACAAATTTAAAAACCATGGAATGATACAAAATCCTATTTCTCATGGGAACAGCCTCTGTAGATCCGAAACAAATAAACATCGTACTAAATTGTATCGAATTTTATATTATAGCACTTTTTTAACATTTTCATAAGCCATAAAGATCCGCAGTCTAATCATTAGGTGAACCCTTTGCACTCGAAGCCATTTTAACTCCAAAACGAAACATTTCTTCCGACCTACAATATTTCAAAAATGGTGTAAATTACTCGTACAGTGCTGAAATGTTTTGTAATTTATTAAATACACACAAATTCAATAATGTAAAAAATATTTTCAATAATGCCACATTAGTTTTCAGTGGCGCCCTACAGTCGCCGTTCGAGTGCCAAGGGTTAATTCAATAACACGATAAGTTGCCCTCAAAATGGCAGGAAGTAATGGAACAGATTAGAAAATATGTTATAATAATTTTATCCCTGACTATTAATTGAAAAACGCCACGAACTTTCGTTCCGACCCAACATGAAACGAAAACCCATGGTTTTCACGGGACAACTATACCGAAATAAACAACGATTCAAAATCTCGATCGGAGTTGATGGAATCTCAGCTAAAGATAAATGATTTCGACGTCACGATCGAGCCCGTCCTCGAAACACAGTGGAATCCGGTTCCGCTGTGTCCTCGAGGTAGTCTCACAGTAGAACAAGTCGGCGGAAAGTCGGACGCCTCGTCTCCGGGATAGATCGAGGCGCAAGGATCTCCGTGGATCTCTCAGGATTGGCGTCACCGATTCGATGGCGGTGGTAAACAAGCCTCGGTCTCGGTTATCGATTCGATACGCAGGATATTCGTGGCCGATAACGGTCCTCGGCTAATTATTTCGCCGACAGAGAGGGAAAGCTTCGGCTTCGGTGGCTGCGTGTGCTGGCAGCCGTTTTTCCGCGGCGCGATGAATGAAGTGGTGATCGTTATTTAGGTCAGCCGGCAATTTTCGTACCCGAGGCTTTTAAGCGTCCGTCCTCTAAAGGGTTTTCAGACGAAAGAGAGAGAGAAAGAGAGTGAAAGAGTGGCGAAAGAAGAAGCGGGCGACGATAACCAGTCGCTTAAAAAGCGACGCTCTCCCGATCCTCCTCGCTCCCGACATCAGGACTCGAGAGGTCCTTTTCCCGGATAGGTGTAAGCGGTGATTGCCCCTCGACTCGAGACTCAACCGGTCGAAAGTCTTATTCCGAGAGGAATCACGGAAACTTCTTGAGAAACGTCGCCGTGCGATCGTACCGATCGCTTTGCAGATTTTTCGGGCCGACGCACAGGATAGGATAGAGGATAGGATAGGATAGAGGATTGGATAGGATAGAGGATAGGAGAGGGTAGAGGATAGGATAGGATAGGGGATAGGATAGGATAGAGGATAGGATACGATAGAGGAGAGGATAAGGGATTGGATAGGATAGAGGATAGGGTAGCATAGAGGATAGGATACGATAGAAGATTGGATAGGATAGAGGATAGGATAGGATAGATGATTGGAAAGGATAGAGGTTAGAATAGGATAGAGGATAGGATAGGATAGGATAGAGGATAGGATAGGATAGAGGATTGGATAGGATAGAGGATAGGAGAGGGTAGAGGATAGGCTAGGATAGGGGATAGGATAGGATAGAGGATAGGATACGATAGAGGAGAGGATAAGGGATTAGATAGGACAGAGAATAGGATAGGATAGAGGATAGGATAGGATAGGATAGGTTGAGGATGGGATAGGATAGAGGATACGATAGGATAGAGAATAGATGATAGGATAGGATAAGATAGAGGATAGGATAGGATAGGATAGGATAGAGGATAGGATAGGATAGAGGATTGGATAGGATAGAGGATAGGAGAGGGTAGATGATAGGATAGGATAGGGAATAGGATAGGATAGAGGATAGGATACGATAGAGGAGAGGATAAGGGATTGGATAGGATAGAGGATAGGATAGGATAGGGGATGGGATAGGGGAAAATCTGGCCAAAATCTAAAATATGAACTTTCAGCTGGGTAAGTTTCAAGTATGGGGTTGGTTACTCCAAAAGTGTTTCTAAGTGGGGGTAAACAGCAAAAAGGTCGTACTTTTATACCTGACCAACAGTCACAGTCCGAACTTCCAGTTCATTCGACCATACCTTTTTAAGCTTGTGAAGCACATTGCGAATTTTATGTGCACAGTGTAGAAATTGTGTTGAAACGTTTCGATTTTAGTTGTGCATTATGGATGCTGTTCGTGGAGGTAAGTTGCATAGTTTTTCGTGCCAAATGTTTATCGTTAACTGATAACTATGTATGCAAAGAGATAGAGTAAAAGTGAAGGCATCAATTTTCAAGATGTAGAGTAAAAGTTGCAAGTCTCGCACGGTCTATCGTTAAAACTTGTTGGAGCTTCTACTGCATAGTATTATCTTGCAATTCTAAAAGAAAAATTAGCTGCACCTAGGCGCCTCTGTTGTCGTAGCACTGTTTTTTGTAACGCAGAGTAGGTATTTTATGTGCTTTCCTTGCATTTCTTGTCAAACTGTGAGAGATATGCACTAAGTCTTTCTGTAAAATTTAAACAGATTTTGAATAGAATGTCAATTTTTTTATAAAGAATCATGTACCGGATATTTTTTTATATTTTTCAAACACGAATGCTGTTTTTATATCAACTGGTCATTTGAAAACTTCCCAGCCGAATATCTGGAAAAGTATGAAAGATATTAAGAAAGTGTAAAACACGTGTCCAAGGCAGTATCATTTTGTTATTTGGATGGCGTTTTCAAGGTCATTTGAAGGTCAACTTTGTTTTTTCAAATGGAAACCTATATTTTTGATTATGGGATCTTATTGTACGTAAACAGACCAGCAATTCTTCAATTCTTTCCTCTTTGGGAACTATGAAGTGCGAATAGAATACCTACTTTATACAATACATAGGGTAGAGTTTGCTATCCGGAGAATTAGTCTTTCCCCACGTTCAGGTCAATATGAGACAGCGAATTTTCTAATTTCAAGTTCAGATTCGTGATCAGCGACCCCAAAAACGGCCCAATACCAATTTTCAAGCAGAATCAATAATTTTTTAATAAGTTGTAAGGTTTTGACCACGTTTTGGCGATTTGGGTCACGGTGCGACGCACAGTGGTTCGAATCGAAGAATTTGGGGACCAAAAACTTTTCGAAATTGAAAACTAATGTATTGCTTCGTAAGCGTCGATAGACCTCGAAAATGAAGAAATTAACACTAGAACTACCGAGCCCTAAACGTGACTTAGACTTATCCCTTTGTGATAACAGCAATATTGAATTTGCTCAGGTTTCGTACGATTTTTATGGTAACATGTACTCCAAAGAAGAGTTGTATTAAACAATTTGAAAACGTTTTCGTAGTTTCAGTAATCGTGAACGAAGAAATCATCCACCAGTCAGTTTGACCGGTTCCTAATTTCTTCTTTTACAATCACTGAAATTGTAAAAATGTTTTCACAGGAAAATTTTTTAATGAACCTCTTCATTGAAGCACATATTACAATAAAAGTTGTATGAAGTCCGAATGGGCACAGTCTTGTCACTGTTACAGAGCGATATAGGTCAGTCGCGTTTATTGCTCGGTAGTTCTAGTGTTGATGAAATTGAAGAGATATTTTAGTTACTATGATCATTTAAAGTTGAGCTCTTTGAAAGTAGCACATTTCACCAGGCAAAATCGCTCAAGTTCTTTGCGATGTCCTCATCGTTTCGTCCCATATTTTCTCTTAGTTTTTTTTGTATGATACAGAGCATCCCTTCCCGTTGAAAATTATACTCGAATAATAGTGAATTTGAAAGTAGAACTCATCGTTAAATAGAACAAGAAAATATGCTCCGAAATGTGTCGTGTTTGTACTCGTTTCAATCAGGAGAACACCACGAATACGTTGGCGGAGGTTTCGTGGAAAAATAGTCAAGAACAAACAATTTTCAAAATTGAACACTCCGACTCGAAGTAGTCCGCCTACGAACTGATCGACGAACTCTGTATTTATGGTCGAATCGAGCTGAAAAAAATGCATACAACTCGACAAAAGCATTACAAAAATCTACACAGAGTTTCGAAAAATTCACTCGCAAATTTCCATTAAAAAAAAAAAAAAAAAAAAATAGAAAAGGTCCAGAATATTTCGTCACCAGAAAGAAGAACCTCTTAACAAAATCTTTGGCTAAACCATTCTGTCGAGTCCCGAACGGCTCTAGAATCCGATTCATTCCCCTAGACGCTTGTCTAAAAGCGGAAGTAGTTTGAACAGGGGCCGCTGTCAGGTCTGTAATAAGCGACGGAACAATTACTAGGCCCGACGCGCTCTAACAGAAAACGTTTTCGAGTGTTGTTTGGTTGATGTACTTCTTCTGCAACTGATTCGAAGCAGACGGGAGACAGAGAGCGAGAGAGAGAGAGAGAGCATTTCGGTTCCACAGTTGAAACCCGAAGATCGTCCCCCCGGCGAAAACTGCGCGGAACGCAATTACTATTCGCGCTCTAATTAATTCGGAAGCTCGAAAGTCGGATAACTTTTCGGGACCCTGGGGAGAGAGCGTTCGATGCACTTTGAACGACTGGCTCTCGTTAATTACGCTCGAAGCGAGGCTCCCGTTCGGACCGTATCTCCCGATTCTTTTCAAGAGCCCGCCGAGGCAAAAGAAACTGGACCTCCCTTTCACCTGGATACCGTATCCGCATAGGGTGTGCGAAATTTTCATTGACCCGCGAGCGATTCCCGTCTGCAAGGTACCGTTACGAATCCGCGATCGTTAGACTGCGGATCTTTATGCGTTCACAGCGGAAATCTCAGGGGTGAAACACGAAACTGTACAGCCATCGGAAGAACTCAACATGCTGTACTACTTTCGACAAAAATTATTAGAGAAAGGTAAACATTCGTAAGGGCCCGGTCTTCGTAGATTCGCGATAAGGTAGGGTGACTACATTACCGACAACATTAGTCGAAAGATCGTTCCACGTGCCTCACGATTTATAACTCGCATGAAAAATCTGCAGTCTGTTTATGATCGTAGACTGATTTTCTGCATTCATGACAGTCAGTCTGCGGATCTTTATGCAAAATAAAAACTGTCTGCGTCAGTTCCACAGGGAGCAGGATTTTTCTCTTCCAGTAACGATTTAAAAAAGACTGAAAATTCTTTTAGTCTTTCTACCGTGTTTAAACTTCTATTAATTTTTGTCAGAAGTACGTCATCAACACGTCGACGAAAGTCTCATCGGAAAATCACTATCAATGAAAAAGTTATAATTCTTTGCAAGAAGTACTGTCCACACGATATGAGTAACATTTCGGCCCCGAATATTTAATTGCACATATCAAGGTTAATTAATAGGAACAATCTCCCAGAAAATCGTCACAATATTTCTCAACTCGTAGTGATCACTAGCCTGCGGTTGTTCACGCAATTTTTAACTTTTGTAGACTTTTAAGAAAGTGGAATAATGTAAAACCTCATCTTCAGCGGCAGTAGTCTCTGTAGTTCTGAAATAAATAAAAATCCTCCGAAATTCTGTGGAATTTGATATTCTAGCATTTTCTGAAGATCTTCAGAAGCCATAAATGCATTTTCCGCAGTCTAGTCGTCACGAGAGCGCAAGGCTCCCAAAAAATATGGCATTCTTCGTGCCTGCCGAACCCGGAACCGGAAGTGGACAGGAGCTCGGGCCGTTTCCTTTCCGCAGAGCCCGATAATCGAAACTCTTCGTCAACTGTTGGTCCGAGGACACGGTGGATGACGGTATCCGCGTGTCCCGTCGTTCTCGTTAACGTTCGTTGATCGATCGGGCTAACGAGCCGCCTGCCGGGGACAATAAGAGGAATCAAAGCCGGCGAAGTGGTCGTCGATGCGCGAAATAATAGAGAAAAAGAAGCGGGAGAGGGGGGGAGCGTCGTCGACGTCGACGCCGACGTCGACGTCCTCGGGGGGAGGGTTCCCCGTCGACGGGGAACGGCCCGTTGGAAAAGGGAAACAAAAACCACCCTTCTGACGCACGTCGTGTCCGTCGCCGCGCTCTGTCGACACTTCATCTACCGGAAAAGCCACCGACAGGCTTCACTATAATATAAAATGGCGCAACAGCGGTCTCAAATATTCGGACGTGATCCTGAGTCTTTTCTAAAAATTGCTTGCGCTTAAATTGTTACTCTTATGAACGAAAGTGGTACAATGACATGCCCACACCCGTTTCAACCCCTTTGAGAAATCGGCTGGCAGCAAGAGGGTTAAAACGTGTAAATAAAAATTCTCTCTAAAATGGATTCTCTCTCTTTTTCTCTCTTTGACAATTTTAATATATTGGAAATAATGTGCAGACAACTTTAAGCGAATTCAATCTTGCAGATTTAAATCTGCACTAGGGTAGTTCTCTAAAACAGATATTGTTTCTCTCTCTGACAATTTTAATATATTAGAAAAAATGTGTAGACAACTTTAAATGCATTCAATCTTGCAGATTTAAATCTCCACTAGGGTAGTTTTCTAAAACAGATATTGTTTCTCTCTCTGACAATTTTAATATATTAGAAATAATGTGTAGACAACTTTAAATTCATTCAATCTTGCAGATTTAAATCTCCACTAGGGTAATTCTCTAGAATACATATTCTTTCTCTCTCTGACAATTTTAATATATTGGAAATAATGTGCAGACAACTTTAAGTGAATTCAATCTTGCAGTTTCAAATCTCCACTAGGGTAATTCTCTAAAATAGATATTGTTTCTCTCTCTGACAACTTTAATATATTGGAAATAATGTGTAGACAACTTTAAATTCATTCAATCTTGCAGATTTAAATCGCCACTAGGGTAATTCTCTAAAATAAATATTCTTTCTCTCTCTGACAATTTTAATATATTGGAAATAATGTGCAGACAACTTTAAGTGAATTCAATCTTGCAGTTTCAAATCTCCACTAGGGTAATTCTCTAAAATAGATATTATTTCTCTCTCTGACAACTTTAATATATTGGAAATAATGTGTAGACAACTTTAAATTCATTCAATCTTGCAGATTTAAATCTCCACTAGGGTAATTCTCTAAAATAAATATTCTTTCTCTCTCTGACAATTTTAATATATTGGAAATAATGTGCAGACAACTTTAAGTGAATTCAATCTTGCAGTTTCAAATCTCCACTAGGGTAATTCTCTAAAATAGATATTATTTCTCTCTCTGACAACTTTAATATATTGGAAATAATGTGTAGACAACTTTAAATTCATTCAATCTTGCAGTTGAGTGTACCCCGACAGTAATCGGGTCCCTTAGTGGAGATTTAAAACTTTAAATTCATTCAATCTTGCAGTTTCAAATCTCCACTAAGGGACCTATTACACTTATTTTTAAAGCGCAATGAATATCAAAAAGGAGATATTAAATATTTTCTCTTAATATCAGTTGATATGCACGCGAAATATCTCTTCTGCAATGTTCACTATGCTTCAAAAATAAGTCTAATGAATACGGGCACAGTAGTTGGTACCCCCACGGTAATTGGGTCCCATGCCGAAGCCAATTTCGCCAGGAATGCATAAAATCGGCGGTCTAGCTGTTACCGATTCTGGCCGAGCGCGGGCGAGGGATGGAAACCAAGAAACGAGCGGTGGTTTCCGGGGGTTGGAAAGTCGTCGGGGAAAATAATCTCGGCGCAGGGGGTTCGCGGGGGTGGTTGGTGGTTAGCGGGCGGATAAGTGTCCGCGGGCGGACTTCGGGAGAGGATATTGATTTGTTTTTGTTGCTCGTGATAGCGGGGAATGTGTGTCAGGTGGCAGACGACGGACGAAATTTCCCCGAGGCTCTGCTCGGGACCCAAAGGGATCAAGAGGGAAGAGGACAGTGAAAGGGGTAGAAACAGGAATAGAATATCAGGCGGCGGTTGGAGGAGGGGGTTGGTCGGTGGAAAAACAGCAGCGACGGACAATTATTGCGAGGAGGCTCGAAGACTCGGCCCGGATATAATGAGAACGGGGCCAGAGGGTCGGCGCATTCGCATGATTAAGACAGAGCTAACCGGAAGAACACAGTAGCCGCCGCCGCCGCCGCCGCCGTCTCGATCTCGATCCGAATGGATTAACGTCTCGCGGAGAGGGACTCGGTAAATCGGCTTGATCCTAGCTCGACTTGCTTGTCCCAGCTTCCCGGGGACGCCTCGGTTTAAAGGACGATTCATTTGCGGCCGCTTTGCGGTTCGTTGGAACCGCCACCACCAGTTTCTTAGTCGCGGTGCGGTCGCAGAGATCGGCTTCGGGGACACCGGTTATTGGCTGATCTTGAACTTTCGTCCACCATCTTGCGGGCTGCACGAATCTGTCAGATGTTTGTTTCCGGTGTCCAAAATCGAGGGAAAGTTCGAACCCAAGAGTTCGTAGATTCGCGGTAAAGTAGAGTGACCACGTTACCGACAAAATTGGTCGAAAAATCGTTTCACGTGCCTGAACTCTCTTCGTCCTTGCATGAGAATATTTTTCGCCGGGAAAGGGCTCGTTCGAAGGGTTCAATGCTGCTGACGAGATTATGCAGACGTTTTGTAATATAAGTCTTAGAATACAGGTAGCCCTCCTACAACACGGTTTCGCTATAACACGATTCATAAATTGCGGGGGAACCCTCCTACAACACGGCTACAATTAACTTAAAGTTGCGTTAAATTGAAATGATATTTTTTCTTTTGTATTGTACATATATTTATGTTTTTAATTAAGTTGTTTATGCAGAATTAAAAAATATATTTGTTTTTAATGTTTTCGGATCGTAACCCCCCCTTTTTCTACTGGCTCTGGCTCTCATGCAACACGGCATTTTCTAGGAACCAATCTACCGTGTTACAGGAGGGTTACCTGTAGGTCAAGAATTGATGATCTGCATCTTTGAGGATCGTCGTTCGATCTCGGACCTACCATAATTCCTAGCAGCTTCTACAGACAGGTGCTTCCTGGCCCGCGAGGCTTTTTTGAGAGACGACAGAAAGTCGAAAAATTCGAGTGAAAACGGTAAACGGTTCGAAAAATTGCGTGTTCGAGGATCGTTTCGGAGACTCGTTGTTTGATCTTGAACCGTTCCTCGCGTCTCTACGGTTTCCTGAAAAACACAGTGCTTCTTGCCTCGGACGAGGGTAGTTTGTCGAGAAAGAAAGAGAGAGAGAGAGGGAGAGTGAGCTGTGAAAAGCTGCGAGGCGAAGGTAAACGATTCGCAAAATTACGTGTTCGAGGACGCTCTCGAGCGTCTCGACGGCGGCGTTCTCGCGTCGGAGAGCGAAAGTCTATTTAAAACATCGGCTCTGGGCTGTCGTTTGTCAAAGCGGGAACGGCGCTAAAACCGGTGCTCCAGCGTCGTCTCGGAAGGTTATTTGTGAAAATGAAGAGCTCCTGATCCGCGACGAGAATATTTCGAAGTCGAGTGTCGCTTGAAAAAAGATTCCTCTCTTCTATCTCTCTCTCTCCCCCGTCCCCTCTGTCTCTCATTCTCGTTGCCTCTCTTTCTATTTTTCGCTAGACATCACGGGATTGAAATAACCAGGCGGTAGCGAAACGGAATCGCGGGCTATCGATCGGCCGGAGAGGAGAGATTGTCGAATCGCGTTCAGTCGATCGAGAGGTTGACATTGCGCAGCCCGCCCGCCGAGACGCCGCCAATTAGAGTCGTTTTCGCGCTCGTTATACCCGTTACCGGCCGGTCAAAGCTTGTCCTGCTTCTTCGGACACCTGTTCTGACTTTGCTCCGCTCCGCTCCGCTCTGCTCCGCTTTGCTCCGCTCGAACTTTCAGAAATCGGTCCGCGAAATCGCACAGTGACAGCTTCGGTTTACAATAGATCTGCAAACACGGAGATTAGGATTTCTGAGTGGAATGGGACCTGGTCCGATGATTCGAGATGATCTGTTGGCTCACCGGGATTGGGCTACCAGGATTTATTGAAGGTTCGAAGGATTCATCGGATCACGTGGATCTAGCGGACAGGTGGGAAACAGTGATAAATACACAGCGGATCTCTATGCAAAGTGAAAATAAAATAAAAAGTCTCCACCGGAACTACGACCAACTGGAGTGAAATAGATTTTTTATTTGTTTGCTTTCTCAATAGGTTCAATAGGTTGACAATGATGTAGCAGTATTTTTCAATTTTTCTAATATTTTTACTGTTTTAAATACCTACCCAGTTTTGCCATAAATGCGCATAATTCTCTGTCCCGTGATAAGATCGTCTAAAAAATTGACCAGTGTATCGTCCACAAGATTTATAACAGCATTTTTTAATTTTTCTAATATTTTTACTGTTTTAAATACCTACTCAGTTTTGCTATAAATGCGCATAATCCTCTGTACCGTGATAAGATCGCCTACAAAATTAATTAGTATATCGTCTACAAGATTTATAACAGTATTATTAAATTTTTCTAATATTTTTACTGTTTTAAATACCTACTCAGTTTTGCTATAAATGCGCATAATCCTCTGTCCCGTGATAAGATCGCCTACAAAATTAACGAGTATATCGTCTACAAGATTTATAACAGTATTATTAAATTTTTCTAATATTTTTACTGTTTTAAATACCTACTCAGTTTTGCCATAAATGCGCATAATTCTCTGTCCCGTGACAAGATCGCCTACAAAATTGACCAGTATATCGTCTACAAGATTTATAACAGTATTTTTAAATTTTTCTAATATTTTTACTGTTTTAAAGACCTACCCAATTTTGTCATAAATGCATAAAATCCGCTGTCCGCTAATAAAATCGTCTAGAACATTGTAGTAGGAGTCTGAAAATTTGATTTACAGTGATTTCTCTATATATGTCGCCAATGCCTGGACGATAAACGTCGCGGAATTATCCCCACTACCGCGGAGTATGCGAGGTCACGAATCTCGATAGGCCTCGGACTCCGAGGAGTGTAATATCTTTCCTGGACGATACATGACGCTGGCCCGTGTTGTTGACATATATCGAGAATTCACTGTAATCGAAGTAAGAAGATAGCAAGATGAGTCCGAACAATGTTCCTCTAATGTTCCCCTAAGATCCACGGAGATCGGTTTGTCGGCCAAGTAGAATGGATAACGTTAGGTTAGGGATCGAGAGAAGTTGTTGGACAGAAGAAGAGGATGAAGAATACCTTTCCAGGTTTACAGAGATCGCGGAGGAGATCGAAGCGGGGCCACAGGTCTAGCATAAAGGGAGGATTTTCTAGTTCAGATAGCGATAAACGTAAGGTATATCCGAGCGAGAGGACATTAAGCTAGAAGTAGATCGGCAAGATCTATCACGAAGGGAAGATTTCGTTCACCTTGCGCGGTACCGCCGATAAATAAGAATCGAGAATCCGAAAGAGAGGATATTAAGAGGCCATTAGGCTAGCTCGCTGGGGAGAATCGAGAGCCAGCACAGAGGGAGACACGGGAAAACGGCTTCTCCGAATCCTGAAGAGAAGATACTAGACATTAGGGCAGTTTGCTGGAAAGACCCCGCTAAATGGTGAATCTATAGTCCTGGCACAAAGAGAGCATTTCGTCCTCGGTTCGTTCAAGAAGAGATAAACGACGGTTACACGCTGAAGAAGAAGATACTAGAAGACATTAGGGCTGTTTGCTGAGAGGAACCAGCGAGGCTCGAGTCCCGACACAAAAGGGAGAATTTCATTCTGGTTCTTTCAGTTGCTGTAGACGATATCCGCGACCCCGAAGAACGTGATTATTATTGTGGACATTCGGGTTGTTTGCCGAGTAGATCGAGCTAACTCGAGAAGCTATGGAGGGAGAATTTTATCTTGGTTTGTGCAGATAAGATGGGCTATGGATCTTCATGCAAAATAAAAATTGTCCAGATTCTCTTCTAATCATCCCAAAAAGTCTAAAAATAATATAACAATATCCGTAAATTCTTCTACTGTTTCTTCATTTTTCTATTCGACCTATTCATTTCTGCCACGAGTGCATAAAATCCGCAGTCAACCGTGTCCCGAAAAAGAAGACACCGAAGGTCATCAAACAACTGTACTAAATCCTCCAGCAAATCCCGAAGCAACTATCACAAATCACTGCGGATCACAAGAAGAGCTTGCCACCCCCTAAACGACAGGCAACAATCAGAATACAATCACATTAGTCCATCACAGCGACGGATCAACCCCTATCCCCGAATCCACGAGGGTTGGAGCACCGTTAGGGTGCAAGGCGACGAACCACGCGAAGGCACGAGTCCGATTTATACCATCCCCTCAGACACGGGACCGTTCAGCGTAATAATATTTTAACAATAGTTTTGTTGTTCAGTTTCCGATACGTGTCACGTTAAAGAATGTACCAAACCTCCTACGAAAAGAACCCGGACGGTCCGAGAAAGGTCCGACAAAATTCTGCAGCAGAGTCCAAGGTCCAACAGAGTCAAGGAAAGTCTAAGAAGGTCCAAAAGATTCGAGTCTAAGAAAATTTCGAGAAATTTTGGCAAGTCCCACAGAGGTCACAGCTGGCCCAAAGTGGTTCGAAATGATCAAGGAAGGTCTGAGAAGGTCCAAAAGATTTGAGGACGATTTAAGAAGGTCTAGGATGCCGCAAGAAAGTCTACAAAGAAGGTCTAGAAAATTTCGAGAAAGTTTGACAAGTCCCAGAAAGGTCCGAGCAGGCCCAAAGTGGTTCAAAACGATCAAGGAAGGTCTGAGAAGGTCTAAAAGAACGAGTAGGAACATTTAACAAGGTTTAGGATGCTGCGAGGAAGTTGAAGAAGGCCTAAAAAATTTCGAGAATTTTTGGCAAGTCCCAGGAAGGCCCGAGCAGGCCCAAAGTGGTTCAAAACGATCAAAGAAGGTCTGAGAAGGCCCGAAAAATTCGTGGAAGATTTAAGGAGGTCTAGGATGCTGCAAGAAAGTCTAAAAAGAAGGTCTAGAAAATTTCTCGAAATTTTGACAAGTCCCAGAAAGGTCCGAGCAGGCCCAAAGTGGTTCAAAACGATCAAAGAAGGTCTGAGAAGGTCCAGAAGATTTGAGGACGATGTAAGAAGGTCTAGGATGCCGCAAGAAAGTCTAAACAATTTCTCGAAATTTTTTGGCAAGTCCCAGATAGGTCCTAGCAGGCCCAAAGTGGTTCAAAACGATCAAAGAAGGTCTGAGAAGGTCCAAAAGATTTGAGGACGATTTAAGAAGGTCTAGGATGCCGCAAGAAAGTCTAAGAAATTTCTCGAAATTTTTTGACAAGTCCCAGAAAGGTCCAAGCAGGCCCGAAGTGTTCGAAACGATCGAGGCAGGTCTGAGAAGGCCCGAAACAGTCAAAGAAGATTTTAGAAGACTCAAGATGTCGTTAGAAGGAAAAAGTTGCTTGGAACATCGATTTCAACAACCTATCCGAAAATCATCGAAATCGTAGGGTAGGTAGCTGGGGGTAGGTAGGTTAGGCTGGACCTAGATTAGGATCAGCTGACGCGTGGGTGTATCATCCGGTGTCCCGAGGAGTGAAATTCGCGCGACGCGACCCGCTCGGTCGGTGTTCGCCCGCTAAATGAACAACAGCGGCGCCTTCTAGGTGTGCTGGAAGAAACGGGAAGTCGAGTGGAGGGTGGCTTTCGAGTCGAGCTGCCGGGGGGGGGTAGCAGGGGGTAGCGGAGGGTTGGAGAGGGGCGGCAGAGGGTGGGCTGCTCGGGGGAGGAGCGGGTGCCGGGGCAAGGAACGTGGCATGAATTAGAACTCATTTGGTAAAGTGTTGCGCGTGTAGCGAGTTTTCAAGAGGTCGTCGGGGGTGGTTCGACGGGGGGTGCAGGCTTGGCTAAAAGCGAAAACGAGGGTGGTGGGAGCGAGAGAGACGGGGAGAGACGGAAAGTGAACGTTTGGGAACAGAGAGAAAGATGCGAACCAGTGCACTCGTCGCAACTCTGATGTTTTCATGCAGCCATTAGAGCAATTTAAATATATTATTGACAACCTATTAAACATATTAAGAAAGAAGGTAAATTTCTACTTTCACTCAAGAGTGCCGCAGTTCAGGTAGAAAATTTTCATTCTGCATAAAGTGCCGCTGTATAATTATCGGCGACCCTGAAAACCTCGAATTACCAAAATTTTGAATATCGAAAATGCTTCCAGCCTGCAGAAAAGAGAGGACGAGATAGATAGATAGTAAAATAGCGGAAAAGAGAGAGAGAGAGAGAGAGAGAGAGAGAGAGAGAGAGAGAGAGAGAAAAAGAGACCGTAGCGGAAAGACGGAGAAGCATGAACCAGTGAAAAGTACGGAAACACAGAAAAAGGGAAGGCAGAAACACGGTCTATAGTGAAGAGAAAGACTGGACTCTGAGAAAGAGAGTGAACGGTGGGAACGCGATATCGGAGAAAGAGGGGTTTCGAAAGCAAGAGATAGAAAGGGGGGAAGGTGCTGGACCATATCGTGGAAAGTTGAATCCGCTGGCAACTTGAAGGGAGAAAAGGTGAAGGGCCAGAGGGGAGAGGTCGGAGAAACGTGGCGGAGAAACAGAGGAACACCACTTTGCCGATTCTCGGTCCGTTGAAAGAAAACGGGTCGACTTGTCCAGGTTATACCACTGCCCAGTAAGTAATACCCTTTAATCAACGAACGGCAGGAGGAACGCCGGGAAGTTTATGCTTGGGATCGACTATAAAGATCGCCCTTGAACGATTCATAGTAGCTGCAACAAATTTTGAACGGCGGGGAGGCTGATAATGGAACTGCAGAACTTGCGGAGAAAAGTTTTAGGATTCGAAGAGGTCTGGAGAATTTTTATTCTCGGAGGAATCTGCTGATGGAATTCTAGAACTTGTGAAGAAGATTGTTAGGAAGTTTGCACTGCTTAAAAAATGTTTATTATTGGAGAAATGTGCTGGTCGAACTGCACAACATCTGCACGAAATTACTACACTTAACCCTTTGCACTCGGCGCTATTTTCAATCTAAAACTAAACTTTTCTTCCGTCTTGGAATATTTTCATTTCCTTCATACGAAACTGATCCGATTTCCACATATAATATTTGAATGTTTAGTGATCTATTGAATACAAATTTTGTAATGTAACAAATATTTTGTAATATTCTTTGCAATTTCTTTGAAATAATGCTACAATAATTTCTAGTGGTGCTTCAGATTCACCACTCGAGTGCAAAGGGTTAATATTAATATATTAAAATTCTGATTAGATGGCGAATTTATCTTGCCACGGAAAATACACGAGCGTCACATATCGATTTTGATGAAATTTACACGAGAGATGGTTCTCGCGAAAATAGTCTTTTGCACGTACCTTTTTTATCGGTCCATGTTGGGAGAGTGTAGAAGTGCAAACAACGCTCGAAGATGGGGGTTGGAACTACACTTCTTTAATATCTTGGCAACCACGGTGCGCTGCAATAAAATTTCTTTTTGTATTAGATGCTTTCGAGTAAAAAATATCATCCCGGGCACAGGAAATATTAAAAAAGGAGATTCTTTCGAAACAACGCATCAAAAACTTGGAAGCTCTTGCAACTTTTCTGTAGAAACGACCCACCAAAAACTTGGAAGCTGTTGCAAGTTTTCATGCTAAACATTAACCCCTTTTCCGAGAGAATCATTCTATGAAAATATGTTGCAATATAGTGCGAAAGTTCGTGACAGATTCCTTGTATTTTATTTCTAAACGTTGGCAGGTCAAATGATTTCATATTTATTATTTTGCAAATAATTGAATATTGAATTGAATATTGAAATTGTAAAGTTGCTTCGAGTAAACTAAAATTGCACAAAATCTAAATAGACACAGCTCTGTTATTTCCATAAACATTTTGCATCTATGAAAATATGTTGCAACATAGTGCAAAAGTTCGTGCCCGATTCCTTGTATTTTATTTCTAAACGTTGGCAGGTCAAATGATTTCATATTTATTATTTTGCAAATAATTGAATATTGAAATTGTAAAGTTGCTTCTAGTAAGCTAAAATTGCACAAAATCTAAATAGACACAGCCCTGTTATTTCCATAAACATTTTGCATCTATGAAAATATGTTGCAATATAGTGCAAAAGTTCGTGCCCGATTCTTTGTATTTTATTTCTAAACGTTGGCAGGTCAAATGATTTCATATTTATTATTTTGCAAATAATTGAATATTGAATTGAATATTGAAATTGTAAAGTTGCTTCCAGTAAACTAAAATTGCACAAAATCTAAATAGACACAGCTCTGTTATTTCCATAAACATTTCGCAAAGAGAATCGGTTTTACCGTTTGGCAGGTTTAGCGTCGAAGACCTAAAAGTACCTTTGCACTTTTGCACTGATTTTTGCACTAATACATGGACTAGTTCACATGCGAATCGATAGCGCTGCTTTTTTCCGACGACCAGTCTCGGTGGATTTCACAAAAATCCTTGTTAGTGAAAATTTGTTTCTCTAAAGCGTTATAAACGATTGTGTCTTCCGCGTCCATTACGAGGGTAGTTTCTGCTCGTTTATAGCCGGGGAGCGCCGGAGAGTTCTTAATGATGACTCGTTAACCTGCTATCGAACACCTGTGCGATACCCATCGAATGACTCGGCGCTTCTCGTTCGCCCATCAAGGGAATCGAGGATTTTCCACCCCCTCGAAATCTTCCCTTTGGAAACGTCACCCTTTTGCGCGCGCCATTCAAACGCGCTTTCCCCATCGATCCATCATTAATATATTCTCCAGGATTTTTCAGCCATCTTCAAACAACCTTGAACATTCGCGCTCATCACCCCTTCAGTTTTGGAAAGTGGTCGAACAAAGGGTTGGAAGGTTCGAGGAGAAAAAGAATGTTCTACATGAAAATTGATTTTTAAGAAAAATCTTAACCGACTCCAAAACGCTCTTGAACAATAATTGAATTATCGAAACTATAAAAATTCGTCTATGCAAAATAACGGAACATATTTCCTTGTCCAAGCATCTATTATACTGAAGATTACCGACAATCGTAGATCTGGGTAGGGTAGTTATATGGTAAAATGGGAAAAATTAGTTTTTGCCTTACTTTTCGGTTTAGTCATACGCGAAAATTCCGAAAAAAATTGTACAGATGTCGAATACCCCGATACACGTACCTGAATTAATTTTTAAGCAGAAAGTCCTGGTTGTGAAAAATTAAAAACTTCAGAAGAAAAATCGGAAAAATGTTCCGCACTGAAGTTCAAGATTTCTAAAAATTCGTCGACATTTGAACCGTCATAATTTCATAGAAAATGCTATAGATTACTCACGAACTGCCATAAAATGTCTCGTCGTGCCAATTTCGCCGGGAAAAAATCGAGGTTCGCGACCGTTGACAGCGGGGGATTCAAATGCAGGATAAAATCAGCGGAAAGCGGTGCATCGCGGTCGGAACAGCGAAATTTATGCGAGTTTATTCTTCGCCGGTGCGCACTCGTGGCTTTTACAAATTCCTCTGGCACGGGGAGGGGGGGGGGGGGTGGTACAATGGCTGTTTGGATTTCCGCTCGAGATAGGTCGGCGATTTCCGGCGGAGGTTTTCGCTCGTTGCAAAGACGAACGAACGAAATCACTATCGTGGGCGAGAAGGATCGCGGCCGAATGAATGCCCGGGGAAATAAA
Organism: Halictus rubicundus; assembly: GCF_050948215.1. Taxonomy (NCBI): domain Eukaryota; kingdom Metazoa; phylum Arthropoda; class Insecta; order Hymenoptera; family Halictidae; genus Halictus; species Halictus rubicundus. Next base: position 17,361,924 of record NC_135156.1, on the reverse strand, counting down.
AAGCGATGGCGGAGCCACTCTAGCAAGTTAACAGGTGTTCTCGTTGAAGCTCCGAAAGCGGAGCTTCCGAACAAAACCGTTCTCAGCCGGCGTTTTCCTCGCGAAACATTGTTCGAAGTTTTCGGAAAACCGATCAGTTATTGACCTCGCGAACGCTTTCTCGACCACCTTTCACCGAGGAACTTTCGCCGAGAGAAAATCTCCGCCCCCGCCCGGATTTATTCGGACTCGCGTTCTCCTGCGCAAAATTTCAACGAAATTAACCCTCCTCAGCACTCGAATGGCAACTGTAAGGCACCCACTAAAAATTGCTGTATCATTATTCAAAATATTTTTTACATTATTTAATTCTATTGTAATTCTATTTAATAGTATTGTACGAGTAAATTGAAACATTTTCGTATGTATAGCATGAAAAAATATATATAGAACGGAAATATTCTAGGTCGGATGAAATGTTTCATTTTGGAGTTAAAATGGCTTCGAGTGGAAAGGGTTAACCCTCCTTGGAATGCCACCTGTCGCATTAAAATCTTCCGAAAAATCCCCTAAAAATATAGTCGAAGCCCCTACTTGCACATCGTTGATTTTTCGCCGAAATTCTTTCGCACGATGCAGGAAAATTCAGAAAGAACACGTTTTCGTGAAAGGAAAATTGAGACAGATTCCCGATTTTCCTTCCGTGCAAACAAATTTCGGAGAAATGTCAAGGACATGTAAAGGAAGCAGAGGTTCCAAGCTTCAAAATGAGTGCAAGTTTATTACCGTGCGATTGTTTTTTAGGAAATTATAACAGTTTGAATGTCAACGATCCTCCGAAAATCGAAACTTACTGCAAGTAACAATTCGTTCCACGGTAGGATTCTGGCAGTCAAATTATCGAAAATTAGTTAAATTTTGCATGGGACTGCGCTCTTAAAAAAGCTGCAAGATTCTCGAATTTAAGTAGAGGCTGCATAGTTCTTTGGATCTCCGAATTTTCGGATCCTTCGGAGAACCGCGAGAGCGCGTTTCGCCGTAGTACAGGGCCGCTGAAAAGCACATGATTGCCAGAGTAATATCCTCGGATTATCGGCGAGAGATCGATGTAGCGGTTGATACGGGGCGTGGCCGCGGAATCAAGTGGAATTTCCGAGGAAATCGACTTCGAAAATCCTTGTCCGACCATTGCCGGCCGTTACTACTTGAAGTAAATATTGACTTTCACGTTAGCCCTCTATATAACCGGATTTCATCGCTCTCCGAACATTGTTTCGCGAACAGACTGCGGAAGTTTGCGCAAATTCACGGCTACCGAGCGCGGAGACCCAGCCAGATGTCTCATTGAAAACGCCTTTATTATCAACAATCATCAACCTTTCGAAAAACCGCCAGAACATTTGCATCTTGCTTGAATCGATAAATTCAGCCGGACTGCGGATTTTTATGCTAAATAAAAATTGCCAGTAGCAGAAGCTGAATAAATGTGCATTTCTTTCAATAATTTCAGCGAGTTGGTAATAATATAATTCAGTTACTTGTGTTATATTGAAATGCGTAAAAATATATTTGATCTCTGCACATGATTCTTATGCTAACTAAAAATTGCCAGAAGCTGAATAAATGTGCATTTCTTTCAATAATTTCAGCAAGTAGGTAATAATATAATTCAGCTACTTGTGTTATATTTAAATGTGTAAAAATATATTTGATCTCTGCACATGATTCTTATGCTAACTAAAAATTGCCAGAAGCTGAATAAATGTGCATTTCTTTCAATAATTTCATTAAGTCGGTAACAATATAATTCAGCTACTTGTGTTATATTTAAATGCATAAAAATATATTTGATCTCTGCACATGATTCTTATGCTAACTAAAAATTGCCAGAAACAGAAGCTGAATATAAATGTGCATTTCTTTCAATAATTTAAGCACGTCGGTAATAATATAATTCAGCTACTTGTGTTATATTTAAATGCATAAAAATATATTTGATCTCTGCACATGATTCTTATGCTAAATAAAAATTGCCAGAAACAGAAGCTAACTAAATGTGCATTTTTTTTTCAATAATTTCAGCAAGTCGGTAACAATATAATTCAGCTACTTGTGTTATATTTAAATGTGTAAAAATATATTTGATCTCTGAACATGATTCTTATGCTAAATAAAAATTGCCAGAAGCTGAATAAATGTGCATTTCTTTCAATAATTTCATTAAGTCGGTAACAATATAATTCAGCTACTTGTGTTATATTTAAATGTGTAAAAATATATTTGATCTCTGAACATGATTCTTATGCTAAATAAAAATTGCCAGAAGCTGAATAAATGTGCATTTCTTTCAATAATTTCATTAAGTCGGTAACAATATAATTCAGCTACTTGTGTTATATTAAAATGCGTAAAAATATATTTGATGCACATGATTTTTATGCTAAATTACCTAAGTTAATTCCAAGGTATATCAGATGAATAGATATTTATCTATTTTCTTTCAAATTTTAGTGAGTCGCAAATGACACAAAATTCTTGAAATGTTTTCACCGTTTTGCGCTCAATCATTTTTGCCATAAACGAATAGAATCGGCAGTGTATACGTCGTTATCAAAGCTGTCGTTTTTTTCCATCGGCAACTAAAAAACCAGTAAATTTGTATTGCATTTCGTTGTTCTCGAGCGACCAGAATTCACTTCCATGGATAAAAGCCGGCGATTCTACGTAAAAAAAAAGAAATAAGACAAAACTGTGGTCAAATTTGATTTGTCCTCCTTCTGTCGTTTGTCGAGTGCACGCGCACTCATCTTGCAGTGCGATCGACAAGGGGTTGGCTTTCACGAGAAAATAAAATACCATTTTTTTTTCGCTGCTACGGGTCTCTTTCTCGGAAAAAAATCGAGTTTGAAACCGACCCATTTTCAAAATGGATTTTCTGGGAAACGAGAATGCGAAAAATTTTATTCTACATTTTTCACTTAGTTCCCGTATGTAGATTAACCTTTTGTCGATTACAGTGCTCGTTGTTGCTCGAGAAATTTTCAAATTGCTTTTCGTAGACGAGGAAGTCTGTGGAATCGCACTCTCCGAGATTGCGCCATTGATCTTTCAAAAAATTTTACCAAAAACCGTGGAGCCTGTAGATCTTTTACAGAATATAAATTAACGAGGATTCATAGTTGAATTATTGCTCTAAATACTCGATAAATTTTGCAACAGATGTGCCTTGTCGAGCTCGATTTCGGCGAGTTGAAAATTCCTGTGAAAATCCAAGATGGCCACCAGCTGCGAGCGGAAATTAACATACGAAAATACGAATTTCCATGGAGATACGCGGTCTATTTATTACGGAATCGATAGCAATGTCGTTAATTATTCGCGGAGCCCTCGGAACATCGGTATCAACTAAAATCGGACGTACAAATGGCCGCAGCAGTGAAAATTCTTGGCAGTATGATAAATGAAAATTAAACCGACGGACGTTCTAACCGTTCGCCTTTTTCACGTTAATACAACGTTCCGCGAACTTCTCCCTTATTCCGATGAAATTGTTAACAGAGCAAACTAATTTCAACTCGCGGATCCGTGTTCCGCAAGTTTGCGAATAAAAATCCGCGTTTGCACAAAGGCGTCCGCGTTATAATCACTACGAAGGCGCCGCGGGACTATTGTATTGCTGCTATCAATGGTTGCTTTCGAGGTTGATTTCTCCGGTACGGTTCGATCGACCTAACGATGCCTTTCATAATTAATTTTGCCTACATTTCTCAGCAATTTCTGGTCACAGATTTTTTCAAAATTTCGAGAATTCTAGAAGCCACGAGATACAGAAGATGAATATGCACGGAAGACCAGTTCCAGACGTTTCACATCATTTTCGGTGAATTGTTTAGAGGCAAAGTGTTTATAATTTGTAAACTGTGCATATTTGAGCATAAAAATCAAGAGCAACGAGAGCATAAAAATGCATTCATCAATTATCCAAGCCCTTAATTATTTCAGTTCAAAAGCTCCGTCGCACTTGATCTATTTATTTTCCTCACTAATCTTCAAATCAAATTCGATCGAGTTGTCTAACATTTTTATAAACATTGACAATTTCATAAAATTGTGTATTGATCATTTACTAAATTGTAATGTAACTTCAGTCCTGCAGCTTCTGCAACTCTTTGACTATCCCAACAAAATTTGTTTTCAAAATGTTTACTAATACACTAATAAAAAAAAAAATCGATTCAGGGAAGCTTCAATAGCGCGGAACGTTTTGAAAATTCAACGCATCAATCAGTAAATCGTCTGGGCTCGTAGAAACTCCAAGGCTAGATGAACTTCGGCAATTTTGACAACGATAGACGTTCCAACATGGCGACAATACTTTTAATCGTAATTCTCGCGAAGAGTTTCAATTTCCACGGAGAGATTTCCGTCTTGGAGACAGCGGGAAGTTGTCGATGGCGTCTGAGGCCGTTCGACAGACTCTGTGCTCTGTGTATCCGGTTTTCGGACTGATAATTTTGCGGACAACTTCCGGCCCGTGATTGCCCGGGAAACTGCTAATGTGCGCACGTCCTACATACGCGACGGAGGATCGAACGTTTCCGAAGGCACGAGTCCCTGGGGATTGCTTTTCGCAGGGGTTTCCTTCCCCGTGGAAAAGAACAGCTGGCCGGCACGCAGGCCGGCTGGAAAATCGCCGGGAAATTCGCCCGGGGAAAATAAACGAACGAGCCGACCGACGGGCCGACGTCTCCGGCCGATATCTCCGCTAAATTGGCAATTTCTCCCCGGCGGAGGGCCCCGCGACTAATCAAACAAGCCTGGTCGGACTCGTTGCGCAAAAACACATCGAAAACATACTACAAGATTTTCTCCCGCGACCATTCCTTCCACGAGAAAATCGACTTCGAACGCAACGGCCACGCGTGGGTCACGTCACGCTCCTGGTCCCATTAAAAAATTATGTAACACCGCATCGACGCGTTTTTCAGTGCAGAATCTGCTAAGAGTTCAATATTTGTACAGCGGAGAAAAATGTTGCAACAATAAGTTCTAGAAATCCCACTTTTCACAACGCTTCGGACCCCTTGCAGGGTTAACACGGTATCTGGTCTCCGGGGCCATTTTTACACGAACTTTGAAGATTTTTTTCAGGAGAACTGCTGAACCTTTCTCGTTAAGATTTTGCATACATATGTACCGGTATCTGAGGTACACGCGTGATTTTTTTCGAGCAGAAGTAATCAATATTACACGAGTTAGATATTTTTCTATACGTTTTGACAAATTTTGTTTTGTATTTCAAGTTTCTCGTCAAGTGTGCTATCATTTTGTCCCGTTTGCGGTCACAATATTTACGTTCTCGTTCCTAGAATTCCGATGACGTGAATGTTGTGGACGACTCTCAGGACGCTACAAAAACGCTATACAAAAATGTTACAAAAATGATGACATATTAAAATACTCATTTTCTTCAGTGTATGGTGTCAGACGAGGAAAAACATGTGATGTCCTTTTCGTCCCGAAATGTATGACGTCGTCGAATATCGTAGAGAATTTCCGTGATTGACATAAGGGTCGAGGAGCGATTCCGCGAGCGGATCCGAGGAGAAAATGGCGGAACGGCGATTTGACCGGTTGCATCGCGCGCGCAACAGGGGAATCGGCGGCGCATAAAAATCGATGCATCGCCGTTCGAGTGTCGGGGGGAGAGGTGCGAACCATCTGGTCGTTGGATCCCGGTGGGAAAACGGCTCCCGGTAAATATCCCGAGTGCTCCGAGGCTTGTCGAACGCTCGGTCGATACTCTAAACGGGAAAACAGGAAGATAGCCGGTTTTTATTTCGCGGCGGAGAGATACAGGCCCCCGGAAGTTCCGGCCGAGGAGGAAGCACATCGAGCGTATCGGCCACGAGGGAACGAGCGCGCGAATATGGCCTCGAAAGCCATTCTCGATCGAGACACACGCTGCCCGAAAATTCGCCCTCGACTGCGAAGATTGATTGGCTCTCTCTCTCTCTCTCTCTCTCTCTCTCTCTCTCTCTCGCTCTTTCTCGCTTGCATGTTTCATCGCACCGAAACGCAGAAACGGTTTTTCCTCGCGCGTTTCTCAGGTAATCGAGTTTCGAAACGGGTGACGAGATGACAGCAGCCTCGCGCAGGTTACACGACACGGATCAGACAAATTTCGCGCCGAGTTTTCCACCTGATTTTTTGACGTTTCCAGCGTTTCTATTTTTTTTTTCTTTGACTCCGAAGCGGTGCAGGAGGGCTGGCGTTCGATTCCGTGGACAAAACCGGCTAAGAAATATAGGACGCGATTTTATTGTGCGAGGTGTAGTTTTGAAAATATTTGGGGTAACCATAAGTAATCAATTATTTGCGAAGAATTTGCTTTGCCTTTAGGTCTGTACCGATCGTTGAAGAGGAAACAGTTTTAGGTAAAGCAGACTGTGTTCAAAATATTCTGAAACGTATAATTTTTCTTTACAACACTAATAACATGGCGGCGTCTGTACCTTCCGGGGATCTTGTTCGTCATTGCGTTTTTTAAACGTTTTTTTCATTTTTCAAAAAATGGAAACCTGAATTTCCTACAAAGTTTGTTTTAGATTTCAAAATAATTATATTTTATCGCATGTGTTATTGCATGGACACGGTGATATTATTATGGCAGCTGCCCCTCATAATGATTATTAACGTGTATTTGTTTCCAAGATCTTTCGAACGAGGTGGACACGTTTAGAAAAATTCGAAAACTGCATATTCCTCGTACATGGATGTTTTAGAGATTTGAAGATGATGTTCTTGTAATTATTCGAATTAAGCCAGAGTAACCGGTTTGATAAGCCGTCTAAATGTTCATTTTTCAAAAAATGGAAACCTGAATTTCCTACAAAGTTTGTTTTAGATTTCAAAATAATTATATTTTGCCCCTAATATACTGAGGTTATCGCATGGACACGGTGATATTATTATGGCAGCTGCCCCTCATAATGATTATTAACGTGTATTTGTTTCCAAGATCTTTCGAACGAGGTGGACACGTTTAGAAAAATTCGAAAACTGCATATTCCTCGTACACGGATGTTTTAGAGATTTGAAGATGATGTTCTTGTAATTATTCGAATTAAGCCAGAGTAACCGGTTTGATAAGCCGTCTAAATGTTCATTTTTCAAAAAATGGAAACCTGAATTTCCTACAAAGTTTGTTTTAGATTTCAAAATAATTATATTTTGCCCCTAATATACTGAGGTTATCGCATGGACACGGTGATATTATTATGGCAGCTGCCCCTCATAATGATTATTAATGTGAATTTGTTTCCAAGATCTTTCGAACGAGGTGGACACGTTTAGAAAAATTCGAAAACTGCATATTCCTCGTACACGGAGGTTTTAGAGATTTGAAGATGTTGTTTTTGTAATTATTCGAATTAAGCCAGAGTAACCGGTTTTGATAAGCCGTCTAAATGTTCATTTTTCAAAAAATGGAAACCTGAATTTCCTACAAAGTTTGTTTTAGATTTCAAAATAATTATATTTTATCGCATGTGTTATTGCATGGACACGGTGATATTATTATGGCAGCTGCCCCTCATAATGATTATTAATGTGAATTTGTTTCCAAGATCTTTCGAACGAGGTGGACACGTTTAGAAAAATTCGAAAACTGCATATTCCTCGTACACGGAGGTTTTAGAGATTTGAAGATGTTGTTTTTGTAATTATTCGAAGTACTCAGCCAGAGTAACCGGTTCTGATAAGCCGTCTAAATGTGCAGAGCGTGTGCAGAACGTTTGCGCAGGAAATTACTGTGCAACGGCCGTCGATCCTCGCTGCACGATCGACTTTCTCGACAGTTCTCATCGATGAATAATGATATTTATTCTTTCGCTGATGCCGACACCTATTCCCCGGCCGTTAAACGAAACATTTTTCCGTGCATCGTCGCACTTTGATCACGGTCGATTAATTTCGTCGATCCGGCTAAAGTACTCGATCGACTAAAACTAAATTATACGTTCGAGACTGTGGGTGCAGAGTTTCCCCGGAATTCGTGGTCCTCGGAATTAATTGAAATCGTTGTTGCGATGCGTATCGGGCCGTAATTAATCGTGAAACACCGATAACGAAAGACTGGAAAAATTAGAGCGGAATGTCCGGATTGAAAGACGATGTTTGCGAGAATCATCTGACCAAACTGCTATGAAAATGCTGTATAGTTCAGGTGAAACACAGGCGAATGAACATCAAAAAGAAAAAAAGAAACCGAACTTCTCCCGACAAGCACTAAATTTTCATCGTTAACCCATTCGCATCATAAGGAAATATGAAAAGAAGGCCTTTATCGCCAAACTTTTCTTTTAACATCATATTTAATTAATTAATTTAACACTAGAACTACCGACCCAGTCAAAATGACCGGTGGATGATTTCTTCTTCCACGATTACTGAAACTATGAAAACGTTTTCAAATTGTTTAATATATCTCTTCTTTGGAGTACGTGTTACCAGAAAAATCGTACGAAACCCGAGCAAATTCAATCTTGCTGATATCATAAAGGGATAAGTCTAAGTCGCGTTTAGGGCTCGGTAGTTCTAGTGTTAAGTACAGAAATTACTACAAGCAAAAGAACTTCATATTTCAGCATTATAAGAAAAAATAAATTGAGTGACGAGGAAAATTGAGCGTATATATCTACGCTAATGCTGCAAACGGGTTAAACAAACAACGGATTCCAAGAAGGTCGGTCCGCTAATTAATTCGCGCGGCCGATAAACATCGGAATCCCGGATCCGGTGCACCAAAATGGCCGCCGCGCCGTTTCCGTTCCGGCGAGTTCGAATGCATATCGGGCGCTAACAAACGCGCGCTTATGGGGGTAAAGTAGGCGTAAACGCGCGGGAAACGGGCGGAACGACGAAAAGGGGTTGGGAAAGTCGAGCTCCCTCTCTTTTATCTTCGCCGTCGAGCAGCCAGATATTTTTTTGCCTGTCGAGCCACGGTTTCATTCGATTTAACTCGACGTGACCGAGTCGGCCGCTATTTAGGACGATTTCACTCTTACTCCTTTCTGAAAAGCCACGAAAGGAAGACGAACGACGAAGGAGGAGAGAAAGAGGAGGAAAAAATAGGTGGGACAGAGAGGGTGGGGAGGAAGGGGGGGAGAAAAGGCACACGCACGCCGTCACCGTCAAAACGGCTGCGAAATTCTAGGCTCTCCTTCGCGGGCTCGTTAAATTTCCCGACTCGTACTCGTTAAGCGGACTTAATTTCACGGAACTCTAACAACCGTGGCTCCGGCAGCCGGCTTTAAATTCGAGGACCCTCCGACTTTTTCCCACCCTCTCTCACCCTCTCTCCCTCTCTCTCTCTCTCTCTCTCTCTCTCTCTGTCTCTCTCCCTTCTCCTAAGATCGCCAGCCAACGCACCCCCCTCCCCCCATTGTCTCGCTCTCTCGCGAATTATCCCGCGAACAGAACCTCTCGCGAATTCATGCAGCAGGATGGACCATCACCCTCTTTAACATCTCGTTGCGTCGGGTCACTTGGGAAACTCCGCGGTTGATGGATTTCGTCCGTGCTAGGCGCGAACATCCGGCGTATGCGGTGCTGTGCACGTTTACAGAGACTTTTGCATTGTTACTAACTTTTTTCCATTAAATTATTTGTCTGTGAAAATCTTGCCAGCAGATTGGCGACTATTTTCTGATCGAAACGAGCCCCAACATGACATACTTTGGAGAATATTTGCCCGTTTAATTCATGACCTAGCAGAACCTCGATTATCCGAACCGATGATGCACACGAATCGCTTCAGATTGATCGCTTCATATTCGGAAAATGGAGAATTGAGACACGATCCGTTACGAATCGGTAAAAAGTGTCGAATTAAAAGAATGATGTTCCATTGATGGGTTCGGATAATAGAGGTTCCACACTATCATGCATTAAACGAGCAAATATAATCGAAACTGTATCGTGTTTGGACTCATTGTAACCGGGAAATTGTCACGGATACGTCGGTGAAAGTTTCATTTAGAAAATCATTGAAAACGGAAGAAGTATTATTATTATTTTCCACTGTTAATGAAACTCGAACTCGAACTGTCGCACGGGTGGGAAAGAAGGTTTGTTGCGAGCGAACGAAGGTACTACTCGGCTGATTGATAACAACGGGCCTCCGTGCGCGAATCGCGGGGCCATTTTTTAGCGGGTCTTGTCACGCCATTATTTCCCGAAAAGCCGGTCTCTTTCGCTGGCGGAAAAAGGAAAAAAGAAAAAAGAAAGACGAGAAGCGTGCGCGCCAGCGATCCCCTTAGCCCCGCGAGATAGACGTTCAAATGGAACGTGCATATCGAAAATTTGTCACGTCGCGAGAGGGCCGCGTTACGAAATCCCACAAAGTAAATGGAGGTTTTATGCAAAACGCGCTTTCAGTCGCCGGCGACCGTCACCCCTCGCGGCTCCTTCGAGCAGCACGCTCTTTGTTAGCCGCTCTCACCCTCGGCCCATTTCTGCCCAACGTGCGCGACATTCGGAACAATTTGTCCAGAATATTTGCCACCTAACCGGCCCCATCGATTCGACATGGGAACGATCGACGCGCCGAACGATTCAACGAGGAAATCTGAATTGAAAGTACGAGATAAACGATTTCACCAAATCCATTCGTTTCGCAGAGAATTCGCCCCGAAGATGAAGATGCTTGTTTTCAACGAAGTTTTCAACGAAGTTTTCAACTTCGAGCGCGATTATTAGGGGGGCCCATAAGTAATCAATTATTTTGAAATCTAAACTAAACTTTGTAGTAAATTCAGGTTTTCATTTCTTCATTTATTATCAACGACAGTTTGCGATCTTTCCTGCAAATTTTCAATCTCCCTATTATAGAAATCCAGGGTTCGTCAAGCAAAATGTGACTCAAGGTGCCTCCTTGCATCTTCTACAGAATGTTTTATTTCTTAAATAATGCTCCAGAGATCTGAAAAGATCGGAGGGAGCAATATCCGGTGAGTACGGGGGTGAGGTCAAACTTCCCATTGCAATTCTTTGATTTTTTTCCTGAGTGAGTTTCGCTGTACGGGGCCGGGCATTGTCAATTTGCAGTATTACACCTTTTCTGTGGACCAAAGATGCCCCCTTTTTCAATAGTTCTGAATACAGCCGTTGTAATTGCTGACAATACAACTGAGCGGTAACTGTTTCTCCAGGTTTCAACAACTCAAAGCGAATTATGCCACGACAGTCCCACCAAATGCACAGTAACACCTTTCCAAGTGATAAGCTAGGTTTAGGGGTTGATATCGCGGTTTGATTTGCAGAAAGCCATTGCTTGGAACGCTTTATGTTATCACAAAGAATCCATTTTTCATCTCCGGTAACGATTCTGCTAAGAAATGGATCTCCACGAAATCTGGATAGCAATCAAGTGCAAATTGATCGACGAATATTCTCGTTGATCTCAGATCATTGACGCGGTGTCCATATTCCTTTCCCATTTCGTGTAGGTGCCTTTGTATAGTTGACCATGTGGACCCAAGGCTTCTCGATAATTCTTGTATACTTAATTTTGGATCAGCTTCCGCTAGAGATTTTAGGGTGTCGTTATCAAATTCAACTGGTCGTCCGAGGCCTGTCAGAGAGATCATAATCACCAGCAGCAAACCTTCCGAACCAACGTTGACACTTGTTGACCTTCGATAAATCTCCATAAACATCGCACATTTTCTTTGTTGTCATCGTTGCATTAAATCCCGCGTGAAAATGGAAAAGTATGCAACGACGAATACGATCCTCGGAAGGTACGGACGCCGCCATTTTATTACAGGGTTGTAGAAGAAAATGATACTTTTTAGAATATTTTGAACACAGGCTGCTTTACCGAAAACTGTTTCCTCTTGAACGATCGGCACAGAACCAAAGGCAAGACGAATTCTTTGCAAATAATTACTTATACCCCTAATAAAATCAGCAATTTTAAGTTTCCGGAATTTTTGAAAAACCAGGTTTGCATTTTGCAGTCAAAAATTCGGAAAAAATTCACAGTCGTGTCCGCCGTTACCTAGAACGTTCCTGAATTTTTTCGAAATTTTTCCTCGAGCAGAACTGAAGAGATAATCCATCGAAACCGTGCTCACCGTGTAGCTACCCTTGCGGCGAGGGTCCTATCGAACGGCAGGATGAAAGATCAATTTGACCGACTGCACCCTTTTCACTTGAAAGCAAGGGCATCTAAAAGTCGAGCGGAAAAGTAGCTTCCCTTTCGGGCGATTTGCACCTGGCATCCCTGAAGTGGTCCGCGAGCCGGAAGTTGTCGCGTCGTAAGACTTGGAAAATATCGTTCCGAGGTCCGTCGAAGGTCTGGGGCTCGGCCGGAAACGGTCCGCGGTGCCGGAAATCGTCGGGATCGCGGCGGTGCGTTCCGCGGAGATGACGGAGGAGCGTTTTTCCGGGTCGCCCGGCCGGGAAATAGCATGCTTCCGGTCGTCGCGACGGCTCCGTCCCTTCTCCCTCGATCGATAAAATGCTCCGGTAATCTTGCTCCTGGCATCCCCCCGCGTCCCGACGCATTAATACCGCCGATTGCTTACTCGCCGGACCCGCAGGTGGAGATCGAGACCGATCGACCGGGAGAGCCGAGGATTTCTGGGATCAACGGAACAAACCGCCCGCTAAACTGTCCGGTGACGTCTGCCAGCTTGGGGCTCTTCGGATGCTGGCTGCTGCGAGACCGTCACAGCAAACGACCAGGACGGGGTGATCCTCGAGGAGGACCGTGGACTTTCTAGACGTTCTAACGTGATTTCGCGGACGATAGTGCGATTACTATGGTGACCGTTTGAAATAGATCCGAGGAGAGGATACGAAGAGCGAGCTAGCCTGAAAGAGGTCTGGAAGCTTGAAGCAGTCTTGGAAGGCGTAATTCTGGAGTTTGCGAGGACGTTTAGGTGTATCGAAAAGCTAGAGCTGTCTCGGATGGCCTGTTGGAAACTAGATAGGTGCGCCAAGCCTTAGAAGAGTCTCGAAAGGGCCTAATCGTGGCCTGTGTGAAGTTGTCTAGGTATAACGAAGCCTAGGGCAGTCTCAGAGCTCTCAGCTCTAGCCTCCGTGAAGTTATCTAGGTCTACCGAAGCCTTTGTGAGACTAGATAGGTGCACCATAGCATAGAAGAGTCACGAAAGGGCCTAATCGCGGCCTGCGTGAAGTTTTCTAGGTGTTCCGAATCCTAGAACAGTTTCCGAGGTTCCGGCCCCTGAGAAATTATACCGAAGCCTAGGGCTGCCTCGGAGGGCCATTGCGAAGGGCCTACCAAAGCCTAAAGGAGTCCCGAACGAACCTAAACGAAGTTGTCTAGGTGTACCAAAGCTAAAGAAGTCCTAGAGGGCCTAGTCCTAGTGTTTGCGAAGCTGAGCCTAAAGGGATCTCGAAAGGGCCTACTGCTGGCCTTCTTGGAGCTAGTTGGGTGTACTCAAGTCACACTCGCACCAATGTTCGAAATTGGCCTAATCGACTAGCCAGAGACATTTTTTCTACGCCGACGAATCCCATGACCCTTTCTAGCCAGCCTCCCGTAGCAGATAGACCCGGCGCACAGACGCCGTGTTCCACAGTCGACCGATCGACTTTAAAGAGACTCGATTTTACCAAGAGAAGTGTTCTACCATTGATGAAGAAGCGTCACTGCTGCCAACAGTCGACTGATCGACTTTAAAGAAAGACGTCCCCGGGAAGATCAAGAAGAAGAGGACACAGTCCTCCTCCGGTGGAAACTTGAGGAACTGCCTGGGAGCTCGACAAAGCGACACCTCGCAGTGTCGGGGGACTTCGAGGAAACCTAATTTCGAGATAGTGAAGGTAAAGGAAGATCCGAGAAAGAACGGTGTAACTTGGTTCGAGGTGGCTATTAAACTTCGCTCGGACGACATCGATACCAGTCGAACGATCGATTCTTAAGAAGGACACAACCTCCGGGGAACGGGCAATCGAAGGAATTATTAAATTCGCGTTAGGAGACTCGATCCGGCGAAAACAGTGTGCCTCGAGAAGTCTTGCAGCTGGATCTGACCTGGTTTTAGTTGGTAGAATAGTGGAAGACTTGCTGGAGATTGGGGATCTAGTTGGAGACCTGGCTTGGACTGGAAATCTAGTTGGAAGTCTACTTTAAGACCTGGACTGATTTAAAACCTAGTCAGAGTCCTCTTAGATCCGGCAAAGACACCGTCACTCACGTTCCTCGTCTTCGGAGACCTGGTGGAGCTTGGGGACCTAATTGGAGACCTGGCCTGGACTGAAAACCTAGTTGGAAGAACTCTTGAAGACCTGGACTGATTATAAACCTAGTCAGAGTCCTCTTAGATCCGGCAAAGACACCGTCACTCACGTTCCTCGTCTTCGGAGACCTGGTGGAGCTTGGGAACGTAGTTGGAGACCTGGCCTGGACTGAAAACCTAGTTGGAAGACTACTTTAAGACCTGGATTGATTTAAAACCGAGTTGGAGACCTGGACTGCTTGGAAACCTAGTTGGAAGTCTACTCGAAGACCTGGACTGATTTAAAACCTAGTCGGAGTCCTCAGTCATCCACATTCTCCGTCTTCGGAGACCTGGTGAAGCTTGGGGACCTAGTTGGAGACCTGGCCTGGACTGGAAACCTAGTTGGGAGCCTTCCTGAAGACCTGGATTGATTTAAAACCGAGTTGGAGACCTGGACTGCTTGGGAACCTAGTTGGAAGTCTACTTGAAGACCTGGACTGATTTAAAACCTAGTCAGAGTCCTCATTCATCCACATTCTCCATCTTCGGAGACCTGGCGGAGCTTGGGGACCTAGTTGGAGACCTGATCTGGACTAAAAACCTAGTTGGAAGTCTACTCGAAGACCTGGACTGGTTTAAAACCTAGTCAGAGTCCTCATTCGGCTAGATCCGGCAAAGACACGGTCTCCGTCACCGAAGACCCGGTCCAGGTAGTGCAAAGAGCCTCCTGAGCCGCACAGCCAGCCCCCCAGGTTCAAAGAAGGGGGGCTCCGGGTCGAAATAAAATGCATGAAGCCTGGTGAGTGGAAGAACCGCATCGATTAAAATGAGCCACCCTCTCGGTCGGCTGCTGGTCCTGCTGTTGTCGCTCCAGCAGCTTCCTCTGGTGACGCAGTCGAAGAATCACAGTGAACGCGAGGCCGTGCTGATCCCCGGGGACATCGTGCTGGGCGGTCTGTTTCCGGTGCACGAGAAGGGCAGCTCCTCCTGCGGGCCCAATGTCTACAACCGTGGCGTGCAGCGTCTCGAGGCGATGCTATTCGCCATCGATCAGATCAACAGGAACGACAAGATCCTCCCGGGCATCGTCCTCGGCGTTCACATACTGGACACCTGCGGCAGGGACACCTACGCTCTCAACCAGAGCCTGCATTTCGTTAGGGCGTCGCTGTCCAACGTGGACATCACCGTTCTCGAGTGCGCTGACCGATCGGTGCCGAAGATCACCAAGACGGCTTCGGCTGGGCCCATCTTCGGGGTGATCGGAGGGTCCTACAGCTCGGTGTCCCTACAAGTGGCCAATCTGCTCAGGCTGTTCCACATACCGCAGATCTCGCCCGCTTCCACTGCTAAAGCACTCAGCGACAAGACCAGGTACCTTTGATGTTCACATTACAATGAATTCTCGATATAAGTCAACAGCACGGGTCTTGCCAGTGACATGTATCGTCCAGGAGACATACCCGGCGTCCGAGGCCTCTCGAGCTTCGCGGCCCCTCACAGGTATACCCCGCGATGGTGTGGGTAGTTCCAATGACTATTAAACGCGAGGCTCGCGCTGACTTATAACGGGAATTCACTGTATTTCCTAATTTTTTTTTTATTTTTGATCCCTGATTGCCAAGTACGTTAACAAATCCTCTCCGTCGCTGTCCGCAGGTTCGACTACTTCGCCAGAACGGTACCCCCGGACACGTTCCAGTCGATCGCCCTGGTGGACGTGGTGAAGAGCGCAAACTGGTCGTACGTGTCCACGGTCTCTTCGGAGGGTAGCTACGGGGAGTACGGGATAGAGGTGTTCACCCACGAGGCAACGGAGCGCAACGTGTGCATAGCAGCGGCCTTGAAGGTTCCCGGAGCAGCGGACGATCACACCTTCGACGACATAATTCAACGTCTGAGCAAGAAATCGAATGCCAGAGCGGTGGTGTTGTTCACCAGAGCGGAGGACGCCCGAGGTATCCTGGAGGCAGCGAGACGATCGAATCTGAGCCAGCCTTTCCAGTGGCTGGCCAGCGACGGTTGGGGTCGTCAGGGTAAACTGGTAGAGGGCCTGGAAGACGAGGCCGAAGGTGCGATCACCGTCGAGCTGCAGTCGAAGAACATACCAGGCTTCGACGACTACATGGCCTCGTTGACGCCGGAGAACAACAAGAGGAACCCGTGGTTCAGCGAGTACTGGGAGGAAGTCTTCGGCTGCGTGCTGAAGAAACCATGGCCGGCTGTTCAGAACGGCACCGTGTGCTCCCCGCAGGAGAGACTGAACGCCGCCTCGGGCTACGAACAAGAGTCCAAGGTGCAGTTCGTCGTGGACGCGGTCTACGCGTTCGCGCACGCGTTGCACAACCTGCAGAAGGACATGTGCGCGAAGGGCAAGGGTCTGTGCCCGAAAATGGCCAGCTACGACCGCGGGGCCTTCTACAGGAACTATCTCCTCAACGTGTCCTTCACCGGTGAGTTCACTATTCTCTCTCCACTTCCGGTCTTGTTGCCGAACAGACGAAAAGTTAGCTCAAGCAGATCTCAGCCTGGTTGAGGTCGCCAAAAGCGTCGACACGTTTCCCTCGAATCATCCTCAACGAAACTAACACCAGAAGAAAAACCATCCCCCAATCATGTAGAGCCCTCAAATTCCCAAAAACTCTCCTCAAAATTCTAACCACCATCGCCGAGCTGCCTGACGCCGTTCACAGGTGACCCGTTAAAAGAGAGAACGGTAGGGGAGCCCGTGAAAGGCGGAGGATTCAATATTTCGGGGATGAATAGGGCGGTTGAGTGGACGTATTCCCGGGGTGTCTACGGTGACTTTTTTCTTTTTCCGGTGGCGCAATAAACGGGCGCGACCCGTTATCGCGCGCGGCCGATAATATCGCGCGGACGGGGGATGCGGCCGGGGGGTGGTAAACGCCGATGGAACGGAGACGTTCACACACACACACACACAGAGAGAGAGGATCGACGAACCGCGGCCGATATGAAATTTTACACGCACCTGGGATGCCTTCGGGGCTGCGCTTTGATCGCACGGGTAATTCGCGGGTAACCAGGTTTCGGGTGCCGTTTCAGATATCCTCCCTTCATCCCCTTCTCTCTCCCTCTACCCCACTCTCTCTCCCTCCCCGGCTCTCGATCTCTGGCTCGCCAGCTCTCTGCTTCTCTCCCCAGCTCTCTACCTTTCTATCTGTCTGTCTCCTCAGCCCTCTATCTACCTTTCTATCTGCCCCTCAATCTCCTCAGCCCTCTATCTAGCTCTCTATTTCTTCAGCTCTCTCTCTCTCTTTCTCTCTCTGTTCATCTATTTCTCCAGCCCTTTATCTCTCCAGCTATCTGCCTGTCTCTCCAGCTCTCTAGCTTTCTACCTGCCTATCTCCTCGGCCCTCTATCTAGCTCCCTGTATGTGTCTTTATTTCATCAGCCCTCTATCTACCTTTCTATCTGCCTCTCTATCTCCTCAGCCCTCTATCTAGCTCTCTCTCTTTCTCTCTCTGTTCATCTATTTCTCCAGTCCTTTATCTCTCTAGCTATCTGCCTGTCTCCCCAGCTCTCTAGCTTTCTATCTGCCTATCTCCTCGGCCCTGTATCTAGCTCCCTGTATGTCTCTTTATCTCATCAGCCCTCTATCTAGCTCTCTATTTCTTCAGCTCTCTCTCTCTCTCTTTCTCTCTCTCTGTTCATCTATTTCTCTAGCCCTTTATCTCTCCAGCTATCTAGCTTTCTATCTGCCTATCTCCTCGGCCCTCTATCTAGCTCCCTGTCTGTCTCTTTATCTCATCAGCCCTCTATCTAGGACTATTTCTCCAGCTCTCTCCCTCTCTTTCTCTCTCTATACATGTATTTCTCCAGCCCTTTATCTCTCCAGCTATCTGTCTGTTTCCCTAACTCTCTAACTTTCTATCTGCCTATCTCCTGTATGTCTCTTTATCTCCTCAGCCCTCTATCTAGCTCTCTGTCTCTTTCTCTAGCTCTCTATTTCTTCAGCTCTCGCTCTCTTTCTCTCTCTCTCTCTTCATCTATTTCCCCAGCTCTTTAGCTTTCTATCTGCCTATCTCCTCAGCCCTCTATCTAGCTCCCTCTATATCTCTTTATCTTCTCAGCCCTCTATCTAGCTCTCCGTCTCTTTCTCTAGCTCTCTATTTCTTCAGCTCTATCTCTCTCTCTTTCTCTCTCTCTCTTCATCTATTTCCCCAGCTCTTTAGCTTTCTATCTGCCTATCTCCTCACCCCTCTATCTAGCTCCCTCTATGTCTCTTTATCTCCTCAGCCCTCTATCTAGCTCTCTGTCTCTTTCTCTAGCTATCTATTTCTTCAGCTCTCTCTCTTTCTCTCTCTCTCTCTCTCTTCATCTATTTCCCCAGCTCTTTAGCTTTCTATCTGCCTATCTCATCAGCCCTCTATCTAGCTCCCTGTATGTCTCTTTATCTACTCAGCCCTCTATCTAGCTCTCCGTCTCTTTCTCTAGCTCTCTATTTCTTCAGCTCTCTCTCTCTCTCTATCTCTCTCTCTCTTCATCTATTTCCCCAGCTCTTTAGCTTTCTATCTGCCTATCTCCTCAGCCCTTTATCTAGCTCCCTCTATGTCTCTTTATCTCCTCAGCCCTCTATCTAGCTCTCTGTCTCTTTCTCTAGCTCTCTATTCCTTCAGCTCTCTCTCTCTCTCTCTCTCTTTCTCTGTCTGTTGATCTATTTCTCCAACCGTTTATCTCTCCAGCGTTGTGTCTCTCCATCTCAATAGCTCTCCATCCATCTCCCCGTCCGTCTCTCGAGTCTCTCGTTCGCAGTTTATCGTCGAGATGAATTTCTGACGAGATAGAGAGGGACGAGCGGCTGCTTGAGTTTTCCGGCAGGGCCGATGCGATGCAGATTTTTGCGAATAATAAACACGGCACGGTAATGACGTCGAGAGAGAGTAAGAGAGAGTGAGAGAGAGAGGAGCGTGCTCTCCGACGAAGAAGTTATTCGAACCCGTCTGTTTGAGAACTCCGACTACACGAGCCGCCGTTCTTTTCAGTTTGCACGGTGGATCAAAAGCATTCCGAAACGCGCGGGGGTGAGGAGGGGGTGGGGGGGGGTACAATGCGATCTCTTTCGGAGTTCGACGTTCCAGGGATGCGCTTGGCTGTTGGCCGGGGGGGCGCATGCTCGAGATTTTCGCGATTGAAGGGTCGCCTTTCTGGGCGATGGGCTCTCGCAGATTGTCTTCCGCCAAAGAATGTCGTTGTGGACCGGTTGTTTTGACAAGGGTGGCTTTATGAAATCTACCCCCTCCGCGGGAATGACCATTTGTTTTTCCTGGGCTTGCTGCTGTTCGAGCTGAAATGATTTTTTTCTTTTTTTTTTTTTGGAGAACAGTGACGTTCAGCCTTGAGAGCTCGGAGAAAGACGAGGAGTATCGAGCATGACAGGAGTTTGCTTTCGGAGAATCTACCCCTTGATATGGAGAGACGGTTAGTCTTTGTGAATTAAATTAGAAGAGGTCTACGACACTGTAGATAAAAAATGTTTCTGGTGAACCCACCCCCGAAACTGTAAGACGACTCGTTCTTGCGAAACTCACCCCCTAAACCAGAAGATAGTATGTTCTCACAGCACCATCCCCTTCAACCAGATAAAGATACGTTCCTGTAGAGCATATCCCCTAAATCAAAAGATAATAAGCTTTTATGGACCCCAACCTCCTGCACCAGAAAATGATACGTTCTCGTAAAGCCCACCCCCTGTATCAGAAAATAATACGTTCTTGTAGAACTGCCCCTCTAAATCAGAAAATCATACGTTTTTGTAGAGGGTGTCCCATGAATCAAAATATGATACTCTTTGGTCAGCCCAGCCCCTAAACCAGACAATAATACGTTCTTCTGCAGCCATCCCCTTGGATCAGAAAATATGTCTTTTCTAGAACCAATCCCTTACGTTAGATAGTACGTTTCTCTGGAACCTGTACCAAAAAGAGAGACGTTTTCCGAAACTCGAAAAATCGAAAATTGGAACCTACCCCTAAAAAAAAGGTTTCTATACACTAGGTTTACAGAGGACCAAAAATTCTCTTTGAGAGTTATCAAAATAACAGGACTGTACCTATCTAAATTTTTAGCTACGACGTATACCCAAAGAAATAAATTTGTTAAATAATTTCTCGAGGACGCATCTTTCACTAATCGTAAATTGAAAGTATTAGAACGTGTTCCGCAAGCCTAGTGTCAAAATCGTAAATACATTTTTACAACCCCTGCTACGTTGTCGTGCGAACAACCCCCGGAAACCAAAAGTCCCACGCTTTCATAAACGAATCCCCGAAACCAAAGAAGCCATAGAACCATCCCCTAAACGGAACAACGAGCATTCTCGCGGAGAACGATGAAAACCAGCAGAACTGGAGAGATTGTCATCCGCAGAAACGAAATGTTCGGCTGGTTAAAAAATTAGGCGAAGTCCCGCGTTCGGAAAAAGCGGCGAGGCTCGGGGAAACACACGGAGGGTGGTTTTCGTCCCGTTGCTGGGGGGGCGCGGGCAAAGACAGACCCATTAAAAAGGGTTGAGGGAAAATTCGTCCGAGGCCAGAGCGAGGCACCGTGACTCTGATGTGCAAGCTCGATGCTAGAAGGGGAAAGGACAGGGACAAAGGGTGGCGAGGGGGTTGGTAGGGTTGGAGAGTGGGAAGAGCGCGAAAGGGAGAAAAAAATGTGGGGCGGGGATGTATCGCAGAGGGATCGTGCTGTATCGATCCTAAATGTGCAGTCGAATGCCATTGTTTTTTTCCAACGATTTGCAAGGGCGACGTTATGGGCTGAAACTGCGAGCCCTTTTTCGAAACGTCGACGAACCCAAATACCGTGGAAAATAGTCCGAACCTCCCGTAAAACTCGTTTATTGCAGAACCGGTCTTTACCAGAATCTTTTTGTGGTGATAGAACGACCCGGTCGGATTTTTACGAACAGAGTTTCCCTTAAAATTGTAAATATCTCGCTTTTTAATTAGCTGGTGGTTTTTAAAAGTGTGTTAGCGGGTTCTTTATGATGAAATACACGAAAAATGAAGAATAACATTTTTTCGTTTGAAGTCCTGTTTTCGAGAATTTATTTTGAAGACAGTAGGAGCAGCAAGGGATGATCCAACGTGCTGTTTAATCGCTCTCGCGTTCCTCCGACTTTCGAAATTAATTATCTCAGTAATGAAGACTCGTATGGGAAAACGGTATTCTTCATTTTCGATGCGGTTTTTCCTGTAGAATCGTATGCATTTCATTTCGTCGAGGTATCGGCCACGGGACAGCCGCTGTATTAGTTTCCCCGGATGATTGTCTGTTCCCACATCCTCGTTCTCGAAGCGCGTCGTACCAACTTTCAAAGTTAATTATCTCGGTAACAAAAGAACGCATGAAAAAATACTATACTTCATTTTCGACGCGGGTTTTCCCGTAGAATCGTGGCCGCGTCGTCCCGCGGGGCCGCGGCTCGCGGGACAGCCGGTACATTAGTTTCCCCGGATGATTGTCCGCTTCCATTTCGCCGGAGTCAAGACCCGTTCTACTCATGTTCAGAGTTAATTATCTCGGTAATAATGGCTCGCATGGAAAAACACTATACTTCATTTTCGACGCGGTTTTTCCAGTAGAATCGAGGGCATGTCGTCCCGCGGAGCCGCGAGTCGCGGGACAGCCGGTACATTAGTTTCCCCGGATAATTGTCCGCTTCCATTTCGCCGGAGTCAAGACGCGTTCTACTAATGTTCAGAGTTAATTATCTCGGTAACAAAGGCACGCATGGAAAAACACTATACTTCATTTTCGACGTGGTTTTTCCAGTAGAATCGAGGACGCGTCGTCCCGCGGACGCCGGAGTCGCGGGACAGGCGGTACATTAGTTTCCCCGGATGATTGTCCGCTTCCATTCCGCCGGAGTCAAGACGCGACCTACTAATTTCCAAAGTTAATTATCTCGGTAACGAAGGCTCGCATGGAAAAACAGTATACATCATTTTCAACGCGGTTTTTCCAGTAGAATCGAGGACGCGTCGTCCCGCGGACGCCGGAGTCGCGGGACAGGCGGTACATTAGTTTCCCCGGATGATTGTCCGCTTCCATTCCGCCGGAGTCAAGGCGCGACCTACTAATTTCCAAAGTTAATTATCTCGGTAACGAAGGCTCGCATGGAAAAACACTATAGATCATTTTCGACGCGTGCTTTCCGGTAGATTCGAGGGCGCCTCGTCCCGCGAGTCTCGGGACAGCCGGGTATATTAGTTTCCCCGGTTGATTGTTTGATTCGCTTCGGTCGCGGTCGAGGCGGGTTTCGATCGAGCTATCTCGAATCGAATCGGCGTCGGCCGTGCATCCGTTATCGATTCCGCGTCGCGGCGGCGAGAGCATCATCGCGTCGGCCCGTTTCCACGAAATGACCAGGAAATAATGGCCCGGTTTCGGTGACTTCGCTCCCCGGTTTAGATCGATCCGGCCGCGAGGCTTTTACGAGCCCCGCCACGGATCAGGCGGAGATTACGGCGCGATCGTAAAAACGATCGGGGAACTGTTTTTCTTGGACGAGGGGGTGCATGCGGGCGGGGTGACATGCGACTGGACGACACGTTCCGGGATGCTCGGGGATCGAACGATCCGGCAGGATTTAGGGAATCGAGAACGGTGACCGATATCTTGCGCGCGATTCGTCCGACGACGTAAATAACGTCCTCTGCTGCCGGGGGTTGGTTTTCACGGAGAGCCGCGCGAACGTGTCCCGGCCCGAATAAATAAACTGTTATGGGCTCGTTGGATCGCCTCTGAATGGCCGGACCATCGAAGAACTTCTGGAAAATGTAAATTGTTCGAGAGAACCGGAAACGGGGCATGGGAAGCGAAAAGTGAGGGTGTGAGGGGGTTGTTGTAAGAATGCGTGGAATTTATAGATTATTTTAGGCTCTGCGGATATCATTATTATTTCGTTGCATAATCGGAATAAGAATAGGAACAGGCAGAATATAGGTAGAGTAGTCAGGGTAGGGGTGGGTGAGTCGAAGAGAGAAGGGGGGAGAGAGAGAGAGAATTAATGCGTGGATAAAACAGTTATTTTTGGTAATTATAGGTTATTGTAAACCGAGTCCAATTCTTGGCCGTAGGGCTGAATAAAGCAATATTATTATTATTTCATTGCAGACCATTCTCTGAAAATAGTGAATAAACAGAAATAGGGATAAGGGTTGAAAGAACGAAAATGTTAAAAAGACTCTGTAGATTACGTGAATTATTATACACCCAGTGGATCACCACCGAATTATAGACAATTCGTTGAACACAATTAAATAAACAGGCAAAAAACAAAGTAGGGGATGAAAGAACAAAAGCAGGGATTACAAATGAAAGACAAACGCGCGAGTGGTTGCCAGTAAGATTATTTCGCATGCGTACATGATTGTATGCTCTGCGGATCGCGGAAAACATTTAAATAAACCGACAAAAAAAGAAGAAGAGACGGGGGACGAGAGAACAGAAAAGCAGGAATTAAAAATGAAAAACGAATGTGTGAGCGGTTGCAACAATACTGCGCCGAACAAATGAGGTTTTATGAATCACTGAACAATAGTAAATTCTCTGAAAAAGCCAGACTAAATAGAGAAGAATAAAATAATGGGGGACGAGTGGCCTACTGGAAGTGTTGAAAATGGAAAACAAACGTATAGAGAGCAACAAACACCGCATCAACTAAATATATATATATATATAAATCAATGAATCAGCGAACAAGAACGGGAAACGAGGAACCAAAGAGCAAACAGCAAGAATCGAAAACGCGAGACAAACGTACAGAAAGATTATTATTAATCCTGTTGTGCAACTCCAACGACGCACCAACAAAACCCAGAAGTCGTTAATAATTAGAGAGCGAGAGTCCCGAGGAAAGTTCCATTTTTATGGACTGTTTTAATAAGCCCGGGACTCAAAGAAAGTTCTTGATGCTTCTCGCTTGCGTTTTTCGCAATTTGCGAATTCGTAAACGCACGGAATCTGGCCATTAATTTTTCAATTCGTTCCGGAACAACAACGCGCGGATTTTTAAAGACCAATTGATCTCGAATTTAACCGTGATCATGCCGCGGATTATATTTTCAATTTATTCGAGCCGTCGCAGCAAGAAACATATTTTTTATCTGGTGCTCGCTATCGAACTATTGTTAATTTTACATCGTATTATTATTAATTTGTTATGCGGCAGATCGGAGAGAGGCTTTGTACAACAATATTCCGCGGACAAAGATGGCGGGTGACGCGCGTTGAATTTTTGATCGAGGTTCGCTTTGCCCGAAACGCGCCAACAAAATGGCGGAAAGGGCGCGCGCGACCATTTATAATTATCGACGCGTTCTTAGCACTCGAACCCGAAGCCGAGTTTTTTAATCTCGGCCCGAAGTTTCGCTCTCGTTGGCCCTTTATTTTTTCTTCTCCTTTTTCGCCGAGGATCTACATCGCGATCGGAAACAAAGTTACGCGGAGGGAAAAATCGAGGCTACGTTCCCGCGACTGACGGTGACACGATCAGATACCGTGGGTTATTACCGACGCATTTCTGTTGGCAATGAAGGAAGGTAATAGTCATCGTGTGTCACTGATTGCACACCGTTATCGCAGAAAAGAAAAAGAGGAAAAACCACCGAGCATAATTGCGAGCCGCGAACTTTCTTTCAACTCGCATTTTCGAAATTGCCCAGACGTTTTCTTATCGAAATGTTAATTCGTTGACTATCAACTCGAAACAGATTGTGCCCTAATTTTCGTTTCATCGTCGTTCCCCCTTATTAATATTTGTCTAATTGCATCAAGGTGGCGCGGGAATTGTCGCGAATCGTTGCTATACTGTGAGCTTTATGCATTTGTTACGGTTTTAGAGTCTGGATATTGTTATTCGAGGCATTTAGGACCAAGCTGATGTTTATCAAATGTTTTAGTGAATCAAAACAATTTTAATAATTCATCCTTGTACGAAAATACCGTCTAAAAGCTTGCAAAATTCACCGCTGTCGATGTCTGTTTCTATAGTAACGACATTTTCGAACATTAACATGTCCCTCTCGCGTTATTAATTCATGTCCTTTCGCTGCGAAAAATTCGGTAGCTAGCAAAGGGCTGCAAGTGCATCCAATAACTCGTAAACTAAAACATGAATTTCGTCAAAAAATTTGTGTACTCGTTCCCCGCTGCATGTCGGGTATCAACATAATTTGCACAGAGACATCACATGGAATTTTTTCAGCACATCTGAAACGCAAACTCGGTTTCCCCGATATCAGAAAAATGGCACTCGCATGCCTTTGGCTTCGGCTGTCTCGAATGAAAAGATGCGCACAGACTGCAATAAATGCACCAAAATGAAACTCCCAATAAAACTTCAAAATTGAAAACTCAAAATTCAAAAGCTTAGAATTTTTAATGCATCCAATTTTTCCATAAAAATATTCGATCATTCTTGTCCGTTCGTGACCAGAAGAATTCACGAGCAAGGTTTACGATATTTGTCGAGAAGTTCAAGTTTAAGTCTAAAAACGTGTAGAGACAGGGTTTTCCGAATCGACTAGTTGCGATTCCCGCGTTTAATTGGACCTTAATGCGCAGAAATGCAAATTGCATCGCGCTGACGTTCACAACGGGATAAGTTGCATCGGATCGGTATTATTAGACATGGCGCGGCATTTGCGCGGTTCGCAACGAATGCAACTGACGCGATGCACAATGCAGCAAGAACTTCGCCGCGGTTCGTCGAGCAAACCCTACTTTCTTCGCCGCGCAATGAAAGTAATTAGGGTAATAAGATTCTATTTATACCCTGTCGTCGAAACCCGATCGATGAAAATTATGATTTCCATCACACCATTTGCGTTGCTCTTTCTTGATGGAACGCACCTAACGCTGCAACTAAAAATCCAAGAGACGCGAAACCATTCGAAATGTTTCAACACGAACAAACATTTACTATTTAAATTAGACAAAATTTTCGAAAAATTTGTCGGTGAAACATAGAAGAGTTGCGGTGTTCAAAGAAGAGGACAATTAAAAATCACTTTCTACGTTGACGCATTCAGCAAATTCGGATAAATTCTTTAAATTATAAAAATAATTTCGTCTTCGTATTTCACGGATTACCTCCGTTCAAAGATTAATTAAAACTGATTTTCCACGTTGCTGCGTTAGGCGAACTAACCCCGAATTCTCAAGATCAATTCTCTCGGGCTCTATTTTATTAACGACAACCATGACTACCGTTCATGGCGACTCGAGAAAAGCGAATTAAAGGGGTCTCTCTGCGTTGAGTAGTCAAATGAAATTCCGCTCGGATCCTACAGACCGGGGGAACCCGTTCTGTCTCGGTTTTATCATGAAAATGATATCGCGCGCGGATTTACGGTATTGCCACGATCTTTCATGCGGGCAAAAAATTATGGCTGTCATCGCGACCGTGCGGAGCTCGAAGGAAACGCGCGCGGATCGTATCAGCTAACGCGATAAACGTCCTTTCGACAAAGCCGTCCAAGTAAATCACGGCGCATGTAAAATAAAACTCGAAATAACCTAAAAACAAAAAAAAAAACAAAAAACCCGTGGCGTATCGACTCGACGTCGAAACTACGGGAGAAAAAAAATCCAGAGGGAAAAAGTTCTCGGGCTGGCTAAATCGAGAGTGATCGAGGGAGACCGGCTTCGTGGATCCCGCGGGCCGGCGTTGATCCGCGGATATTACAACGGGCCGGGATAGTATTGAAAACAAAGTGGAGTGTAATTTTCGTTCCCGGTCGAATTATTTCGCGAGCCCGGAGGTACGGCTGCCCCGAGACACAATCGCGTGTCAATTACGCGGCCCGGAAGAACGATAATTAAAAGCTATATTGCCGGGATGATATCGTTCGGCCTCGCGGATATATTAAAATCCGGCCGAGCGATAAGCAAACGAAAGCGTATAAATCCACCGTGTAAATTTAACGAATTGCGCTATTTTTTTGTCCACCCGCGCCCCGCCGCTGGGAACAATGCCGGCCGAACACTGTAATTGAATGTGCCCGAGGGGGCGGGGACTATGGATTTCAAAGCGGCGTGAAACATTATTACAATAAAGCCGGCTCGAATGTTCGAGTGGATAAAGCCGTTGCGACACGACACCTAACGGCGAAAAAACAATCGAGCACCTCATTATCGTTACTTCGGACCCGCTACGCTAACTGACGGAGTCGTTTCAGCCATTAGAAGATCGTTAGTACGGCAATTTTACGGGAAAGAGTTGTGGAAAGTGCGTGTTCGGTAATACTGAGACGGTGTTACACTTATTTTTGTAGAGTTTCTTTTGCCTGATAGTTTTAGCGTGCGACAGCTCCTGCCCAAAAATTCTATTGGCTCTCCTTACTAATTCCTGTTAGCTCCTCCCATCAACTTCTTTTGGCCCCTCCCACCGATTCTCAGTTCTCCCCACAAAGTATTTTTTACCGTTTTACAAATATTCCTTGACCTAAATTCATAGTGTCAGTTAAAGTTCATAGTGTCAGTTCCTTCTATTAATTCTCATTAACCCCGCCCATCAAACCCCTAAGACTCCACCCACTTTCCTCTTCGCTCCTTCCACAAAGTTCAACTCCCCTCAGTAATTCTACAGGCTTCACCAAAGTGTCATCCAACGATGTTTTGACTCTCGTTTGCCCCGCCCATGAAGCTCCTCAGACTCCACCTACTTTCCTCTACGCTCCTCCCACAAAGTTCAACTTCGCTCAGTAATTCTACAGGCTCTACCAAAGGGTCACCCAATGACGTTTTCACTCTAGTTTGCCCCGCCCATCAGACCCCTAAGACTCCACCCACTTTCCTCTTCGCTTCTCCCGCAAAGAAGCCTACAGGCTTTACCAAAGTGCCATCCAATGACGTTTTAACTCTCATTTTCCCCGCCCATGAAACCTCTAAGACTCCACCCACCTTCCTCTTCGCTCCTCCCACAAAGTTCAACTTCGCTCAGTAACTCTACAGACTTTATCAAAGTGTCATGCAACGACGTTTTGACTCTCGTTTTCCCCGCCCATGAAGCCCCTCAGACTCCACCCACTTTCCTCGTCGCTCCTCCCACAAAGTTCAGCCCCAACACAACAGACGTTTCCAACGCAATTTCCGCGGTAAAATTATGATTACAAAACGAAAAGAACTGCAGGTCGGTATATAGTTGGAAGCACGGCTAACGAGATAACTCTGGAAACAAGCGGTGATAATTGATTTTTTCAGACGGCGCCGGCAGCGAGGTGAAGTTCGACGAGCACGGGGACGGCCTGCCGCGTTACGAGATCCTCAACTTCCGGAAGTCGGAGCACAACGGGTCCAACGGATACCACTATCGGGCAAGTGAATGTACTTTCTGGGACTTTTTCCACAACGGTTAATTAGAAACCAGGGCGCGCTCGTCGCGGTGGCTCTGGCCGCAGAAACTTTTGCCAACGGTTGGAACCGCTTTCGGCAGTTTTACGGCCGGTCGGCCCGGAATAATATCGAGACTGAAGTTTCCATTATTGGGTTCGACGAGTTTCAACGGGCCAGAGATAATTATACCCGGGAACGATCCGAGGGTGCACGGAACCGTGTTTGCACCGCCAATCATGCGGCCGCTCCCGGAAATACAAATTATTTTTCTGCTCCCTTTGACGAATTTCAATCCGACCGGCCCGGACGAGATGCGTACGTCATCCCGGGCATTCATGCGTTTCATATCTCCTTCTGCTGTCCGCCGTTATCAGTAACATGTCATCACCATTACACATCCCTTAATTCGCGCTGCTTTTTAGAACGAGTTGCACACTGGTTTCAAGGGGTATTCCGGTCTTTCATTCTGAACAGAATCGATCAACCGTAAATCCGTCAATTTTTTCTAATTTTTTTTATCGTACTACTCGATTTGAAAATCCAGATTTTTCAGTTCTTTTCGTTCCGACCATGACTATATTCATACGAATGAATAAACAACATAATTTTTTCCATAAAATAACCTCATATACCAATGAATACGTGTGTAAAATCCCAATGCAAAAGGTTCGGTAGTTTTTCCGAAAAAATTCACAAGAATTCGTGTAAAAATTTTCTCGACACCAGGAAACCCCCGGTCTTCGTGGATTCGCGATAAGGTAGAGTGACTACATTACCGACAAAAAATGCTTTCACGTGCCTCAAGTTTTCGTCCTTATATAAGAATATTTTGTCGCTGATGAAGGGCTCATTCGAAAGAGGAAGGTTCGATCTAGTGCGCGCTGGTCAGAAGCTGCCGAGATTAAGCGGATATTTGGTAACATAAGCGTTCGAAGTAGGCCAAAGATTGACGATGCGCGTGCCGTGGAATCCGAGCATTTTTCTGCCATTGGATGAGTTTTCTTAGGACACGTCGGATCAAGACCAAAACGGATCTTAAGTCTGTGTCTGAAGGCTGTGAATGGAAACTATTAATTAAAAAGTCACGTGACTATCCCGGGCCCTTAACATTTAAGCGTTGCCGGCACATTCCAAGTGCGTCACGAAACGATAGTAGCCGACCTAATAATCGGCCGATTCGATTAAGCACACCTCTCGGCTCTCGCATTAATTTATTTAACGTTCCGCGCGATTATTGCCTCGGATCGCTCGATCCGATGGATCCGGTGCGGTTAATTTTCCGCTCCGGAGATAAATGAAAATCCTTTTTCCCTTTGTCCCCGGTAATCGGGCGTCCCCCTGTCGGCAGACTCAAAGAAACGCTTAATACTTTATTTCCGACTCGATCCCGGCTCGATTCAATTTGCGCGGCCGGGCCTTTGGATTTTCTCTCGGGGAATTTGCGAACGGCGCCGCTCACAGTGGTCGAAAACGCGAAATTTAGTGACATTTTTGTATAACTTCTAAACTATTAAAAATATCGAAGTGATATTTTGGGGTGTAGAATATTAACAAGTAATCCGTTTTAATGGTGCATGATGTACCATACTTTTTGTTTATTTAATAGCTTTCTTTGCTATTTCTTAAATATATTTACAAATTTAACAACTTTTAGAAACACATTCAGCTTATTGTTAGTAAATATATTATTCCTCTAAATTTTTGAAAAATCGCTCTTTAAATAAAATTTGGTTTAGTGCCTAAAGTGTTTTTTAGTCGTCAAAAAGTCCCGACGAAGAACCCGAGAACCTATCTTTCATTACCGTTGAGAGGAGCCATTTTATTTGAGTTCTGCTTTTCGCAATTTCTCTTTTCAGTCCTGATTGTGAGAAATTGCACGGCTTTCTCGTTTAAACCGTTCCTCCATCTGTAGTTTACATAACATTGTATAAAATATATTCTCCATTTTCAACATTAACCTCTCGTACTATAATAACGAGTCAGACTCGCGATGAAGGTTTCGAACGTGATCTGCTAAGTATGCTACTAATTCCCTTTAAACTGAAATCAAGTGGAATATTGCCGTAGTCAGTATTTGGTCATTGGAGAATAGTGTGTACAATAAATATAAATTTTCTTTTCCTCCTAGTAAATTATAAAAGAAGTTCTAATCATCGAATAATCGTTACAAATCTGTGACATTCGCAATATCGCGATTTATTTAGAGATAGTTAAATTAATTTTACACACTTCGCTATTTAAAGTCGGAGTACCAACATAATATTTATTTATATTAATGTTTATTCTTCAGTTAAATTGTTTCAGAATTTCGTGAAAGAGGTTCGTTGCACCGAATAAAACATTTTAACTGTTAATTTCTAAAATTTTGGTTGTAATGTGTGTCGTAAATCGTCCTCCACGGTTCCATGAAAACGCGCGTGCATTATTGTAGAAAATGTTATATTTGTTGTGCGCGAACCTGCATCGGATATATGTCAAAAGCTATTTACTTTGGAATTGGTTTCGTTTATTTCGTTCCCGCGTGTAAATTATGCTCTCGAACCGGTAAATCGTCGTCGAGGAGGGCCGCGGCGACGTCGTCTCGCGTCATTTCGATCTGCAAACGATTTCCCAACGAGCACGAAACACCGAGGCAGTTCCCGGTCTCGTCCGTGAGCCCGGTTAACGATTGTTTTTCGATAAAAATCGTAAATCAATGGCGTCGCCCGCGTTTCCGACGATAAAGTAGCCCCGGCGCGGCGCGGACATAAATTGCAACGTGACCTTCGCCGTGTCCGCCCACCCCCTCGCGCAACTTACCGGATGAAATACGACTTTTCTCTTTTCCCCGGAACCAGGTAACTTTAAATCGTCAAAAAGCGCCGGTTTTATTGCGCCCGCTGCGTCGGCCATTAATATTAGGGGTGCCCATAAGTAATCAATTAATTGCAAAGAATTTTTTTTGCCTTTAGTTCTGTACCGATCGTCGAAGAAGAAACAGTTTTCGGTAAAGCAGCCTGTGTTCAAAATATTCCAAAAAGTATAATTTTGTTTTACAACCCTGTAACAAAATGGCGGCGTCATTTTCATGCGGGATTTAAGGGGGCCGGCATGGTTTGAAATCCATATACATATGGAAGGGTCAAAATCTAGACAAACTGCCGCTTCAATATTGCAATGAGCAGTTTAGAAGTGGTCAATTGTGTTTCCTAAAAGTCCAATCTACGTCTGTATGGAGCCGAAATTGCGAATTTCTACCTCATCGTGGAGTAATTTGTAATATTCGGCAGAAAATTCGAATTCTGAAGCAAGTATGACGTCACAAGATGGCTGCCGCTGAGAGATTCTCTTAATTTCGAGAGATTTAGTGTTAATATCGAAAAAAAGGCTCTATACGTATGCATTTTTAATTGATTAGTTACTTATTTAAGACGTAAAATGTCTAGAAAAAAAGGCACAGCGTAACATAGCGTGACAAGAAAGAAAATTTGCGATGTTTATGTGTCGAAGGTCAACAAGTGTCAACGTTGGTTCAGAGGGTTTGGAATTCTCGTTCGAATCGAGAATGCCGATGAAATCGCGACGACATTCGCACGCATCGGCGTCGACCGTTTCGGATTTTTCCGATCGGCCGTCTCGCCTGGAAAAAATTGACAAATTGCAAGTGCTTTCGAAATTGAGCGAACAATCCGATTTTCTCACGCTCGATGCGAGAGCCTCTCCAGTTTTATAAGTGGTTCCCGTTCGAAAAAACAATTCCGTGGAAGCGGGTAGCGCGAACGTATAGCTGACATCGAGTGCCATCTAAAGTTTCCGTTTTGTAGCGAGCTTCAACGAGCCCCCTCTCGACACCTAGCCAATCGGAGTTCGACGAAAATTTTCCATATCGATCGATACTCCCATGGAAGTTACGATTAGACGCGCTCCCTCGAGGAGTGTCGATCGAAACATTGTTAGAGGCTCATAAGAGACCGCGAAGATACATTCGATTGAAAGCATTTTCCTGTAAACTCCGCCCACTGCCGATTTACCACGCCTACTATCCATTCGCCACGCCCCTTGCTCGATAGCTCCGCCTACTATCCATTTGCTTCATCCATTAGCTACCAGCCCCGCCTACTATTCATTCGCTTCGTCGATTATTTGTCCAGCCCACTGTTCATTGGCCCCGCCTATTGTTCATTTACTCCGCCTATGATTCATTTGCTTCACCAATTACTTATTAGCCGTGCCTACTACCTATTTACCCCGCGCACTGTTTATTTGCTGTTCCTGTTGTTCGTTCGCTCCACCCATTACTCATTTGCCACGCCCTAATTTTCCTCGAATAAGACTGAACCAGGGACGTAGAACGGTATGATGAGGTTCGAAAATTGATTCAGGTGGTGGGCAAATGGTTCAACTCGCTGGACATGAGTACGGAGGAGCTGGTGTGGGCTGGTGGAACGAAGGAGATACCGATATCCGCGTGCTCGTTGCCCTGCGAGCCAGGTATGATAAAGAAGCAACAGGGTGACACTTGTTGCTGGGTGTGCGACCAGTGCGAGGAGTACGAGTACGTCTTCGACGAGTACACCTGCGTAGACTGTGGCCCGGGTCGGTGGCCGCACGACGACAAGAAGGGCTGTTATCGACTACCGATCAACCATATCAGATGGAACAGCGCGTTCGCGATCGTTCCCGCGGTGATCTCGTGCCTCGGAATCACGATGACGTTGGCGGTCGCCTGTCTGCTGTTCCGTCACCGAGACACGCCTCTCGTGAAAGCGTCGGGACGCGAGCTGACAATCATTCTGCTGGTCGGAGTGCTCGTCTGCTACGTGAACACGTTCCTGTTGCTGTTGACCCCCACCACGGTCACCTGTATCCTCCAGAGGTTCGGGGTGGGCGTTAGTTTCAGCGCTGTCTACGGGGCGTTGCTCACCAAGACCAATAGGATCGCGAGGATCTTCGACTCGGCCTCGAGATCCGCGGTCAGGCCCAGGTACATCAGTCCCACCTCCCAGGTCTGCATCGCTGCCGCGCTGATTGCTTTACAGGTGAGTAGAACTCGTGGGCGGGGTCTTTCAATAGGCGTGGTCAATGAGGGTCAATGGGCGGGGCTTGAAGCAATGTGGATTCATAGCAGAAATTGAAGGGAGTTAGTGGGTTCAGTCAATGTAGGTTAGTGGGAGGGGCCAGTCAGTGTGGCGGACCAATGAGAATTCATGGGGGAGGGGCTAGAAGAAAAGTGGATGAGAAAAATTGGAGAAATTTAACGTGCGGGGCCAGTAATAGTAGTAGGAGATAAGAACAATAGTGGTTTTGACGAATCTACACGTGAAATTAAATTAAAATCGTGGAATAGACTAGCGTGAATCGGTAGAAGGGTTCAGAGAGAAATATGGGAGGAGTCAAGAAGATTAACTGGGCGTGGCTGGAGCGAACAATGGGCGGGGCTTGCGGTAATCGAAGGAATGGCTAGGAAACGATAATCTACAATTAGAAACCATGACTACGTATCTGAACCGGTACGTTTGAAATTGTTGCAGTTCGTGTTGACGTTGGTGTGGATGATCATCGAGCCTCCGGGCACCCGGTACTCGTACCCGACCCGCAAGCAGGTGATCCTGAAATGCAACATCCAGAACATGAGCTTCCTGTTCTCGCAACTGTACAACGCGCTGCTGATCGTCGTATCGACGATCTACGCGGTGAAGACGCGCAAGATCCCGGAGAACTTCAACGAGAGCAAGTTCATCGGGTTCACGATGTACACGACGTGCATCATCTGGCTGGCGTTCGTGCCGATCTACTTCGGCACCGAGAACGCCCACGAGACACAGATCACCACCCTCTGCGTGACGATCAGTCTGAGCGCCTCGGTGACCTTGGCCTGCCTGTACTCGCCGAAGGTCTACATCATCATGTTCCAGCCGGACAAGAACATCCGGCGGAAGGTGACCATGGGCGACAAGTTCAAGAAACAGGGCAGCAGCGCCGGCACTTCGTCCATCACCAAGTGTGAGTAACCAGCTCCTAGAATCGTTCTATTTCAACCTACCCCTAGACAAATCATTTAATCTTCGTACGCACCTCGGAAATAGTTGCATAAAAACTTTATTTTTATAAGGCAACACTTTTAGTGCTCGATAAATTTAGCTAAATCAAAAAATGTTTCAAAAATCCTTTCTCGAATTTTCACCCTGAGGAGCGTACAGGAATTAATTCTTTTTATTTGACAAGAAATGTCTTACGAAAGAAACAGGCTAGATTAAATTTGCAAGGTTGGCATTGAGTTTACCGATTGTAGATTTATTTAATAATTCTGGAAAGGGTAGGTATGCAGGGTTGATGTGTGTTTCAACATCAAAGAGACTCGGATTTATTTAACAGGAAAGAGCGAAGACTCTTCCCGAGCTTGTCGTCAGACTAAAATGAAAATGGGAACAATGGGAATGTTTTAAATAATAAAAAGGGGAAGCTGAAGACGCTATGGTACATCGTTTTTTATTCTCCTTGATGGTTCGGTGCTGGGGACTCGAGGTCTTCGGACATATCGAGAGAACGTCACGAAAGGAATTCGTGGCCGGGATTCTTTCGTCAGAGGCTCGATCGCTTTCGGGCCGAAATAATGAACAGGAGAATAAGAAATGAAGGCAATTAGTATCGAGTACCCGAGATCCTCGAGGGTTTTGTCTCCCGGGGAACGGGCGTATTTTAATGATATCGCGGATCGAGGGTAAGGGAACGACAAAACAAATAACAAGCACCCCGGGGGGTAGGGGGAGGCACAAGAATTCGGGATTCCCACTATTCGGGGGATTCCTACGCTTTTGTCCCGCTCTGCCTCGAAATGGCTCCCAATTATTGCGCCGCCGATAAGACAGAGACCTATTTGGCTGCGCGGCCGCGTTCGACAATGATGTCGCGCGCCGATACACCTCAATTACACAAACTCTGACAGTCCATCGATCATAATCTGCCGCGGTAATTAATGAATTAGAATGTTATCAATCCGTTCACCGGTGACAACGCGGTTGCTCCGCTGTCCGCGTTCACTATTGACAATTTTTCATTTCGTCAATTAGAACATGATTTTCCGTTTTCGATAGTACGTTGACGTGTGAAATAATGATTCGTAGATGGGAAACTCGGCTGTTTTTTACGGATTCAAGTATTGTTCTAGATTTGCTAAGACTCCGGTCGTCTCAGAGGGGTCACGCTAGTGGACGAAAATAGAGGACGGCTTGAAAATGAATGGTAATTGAAAAGTATTATTTATTAATTGATTCGGAGACGGTTTTCGAGCCTATTCACCAGGAAAGTTTTGTTTTCCCGTTGTTCCGCCGCCTAATGACGTACAAATCGGTCGTCGACAAAAGGAAGACCGCGGGCGGGGAAAAGTGGGACCGCGAGAGATACAAGGCGTTGGCAGCGAGCCGAGTTCACCGGGCGTGTTTCGCTGCTAGGTAATTTGCGATCGAGTCAGCGTATTCCCGGCATTATTAGGCTTGATCGTGACGAGCTGATTCGAACCTGCAGTCGCCGACGAGCCCCGGAGGTTCGACGGGTAATCCAGTTTCGCGCGAGGAACTACCCCCGAGGCAACGGCCAAAAATAATTCTCCATTTTCCAGGGAGTTTTGTAACGATCGGATCAGGCTCTGCTATTTCTGTTTCTGGATCTGCTATTAAAATTAAACATTCAAGATTTGATGGTACACTTTCGGGCTATGAACCACCCTTAACCCCCTGAGTTAAGAAGAAATTATATATTTATTGTATCCCTATTATAGTCTCCAATGACTGCACAAGATGTCCCAAGAATATTATACTCATTGAAAAGGATGATTCCTGAGGTCATTTCGAGTAACTTTTTCCTTTACGGAATTATTCTCCGCGGCTTCGATAAGGAGTTATCAACGAAAAACACGGACCAATCAGAGCGCGGCTACCGCGGACGGATTTCGGCTCAGCCAATGCCAACGCTCGGTGTAGACGCGCTCTGATTGGCCAGCGTTTTTCGATGTTAACTCCTCAACGAAGCCGCGGAGAATATTTCCGCAAAGGAAAAAGTTACTCGAAATGACCTAAGGAATCATCCTTTTCAACGAGTATAATATTTTTGGGACATCTTGTGTAGTCATTGGAGAATATAATAGGGATACAATAAATATATAATTTCTTTTTAACTCAGGGGGTTAAGGGTGGTTCATAGCCAACGATCGGCGTAGACGCGCTCTGATTGGCCGGCGTTTTTCGTTAATAACTCCTCAACGAAGCCGCGGAGAATATTTCCGCAAAGGAAAAAGTTATTCGAAATAACCTCGGGAATCACCCCTTTCGAGGACAACATTTTTGGGACAGCCTGTATATATTGACAACAACAATAGAATTTTAATTCGATTTAATAACACGCGTATGTAGTATATTCCGTTCTAAATCTTCGGTGCTATAGTATTTGCAAGGGTTCAGAGCAACAGTTAATGATAGTTCTATACTTCGCAGAGGAAATATGTTCCAGCGGCCCCGATACGAGACCGGTTGTTGATTAGTGTGCCGTTCCCTGTTAAATACATTTGGTTAACGCGCAATGCTCGAGCTGACAGAATATTTTCCGGCGCTAATACTTAATGCGGATTCGATTGTTGGCAGACGCATCAGCCCCCGTCCCGTGTCCGTATGGAAATCGACCGTCCCCATCCCCGTTACCACTGTCTATTGTAATTACGGGGCTAGTTACACAGTCTGCCGGCGTGCAATCACCGGGGATTACGGGCTGGAACGATAATGCCCGGAATTGTTCTTGTCTGCGACGAATTATTAAGTTGATTCTTGGCCTGCTCTTCCACGGCACGATCTGTCAGCCTTTTCGAACGACTTTTGTCAGAATTCGGCCTGCGACCCTCGAGAATTAAACGGTGTTATCGGTCAAATGAAATGTACGGTTGTTATTTCCAATTAATTCTTTACGAAACTTTTACTGGCATACTCGCGACATTTCTCCGAGTAAAATGATACCAAACACGACACGGTTCAGATTGCGCTTACTCGTTTAATCCAGGAAATAGTGGAACCTCTGTTATCCGAACTAGTCAGGGAAAATACAAATATAGTATATGTATAGTATAGCTACACTGTTAGATTTTACTGGTTTGTACAGTAAACCGTAGTTTGTACGTCGTATACGGATTGAGTTAGACAGAACCGTTTACACGTAGTGACATATAACGGAGAGTTCAAATATCGTAGGTTCGGATAGTCGAGGTTTTATTGAATCCTGTATTGAACGAGCAAACATGCTCGGAATTGTGTCGTGTCGGGGCTCATTTTAATCAGAAGATTGTCACGAACACGTTGGTCATTGTTTGACGAAGAAATAATCAACAAGAACAAATTTTTGTTATTGAATTTGGCTTCCAAAACTCTCGATGTCATTAATTTCTGTCGAATCGAAATAGAATTGTATTTCTCTACGAGGAATACTTAGTAATTGGATTAAATGTATAAATAAATACAAATTGTCTGTTCCTTTTAGAACATTACTGGCAACAAACTAGTGCTTTCGACAGCTGTAAAATAAATCACGAGGTGAACCCATCGACTTGTTTGTCCACAAAAACGACTGTTTTCTCAAATACACGAACGGAATAACATTTCGCGGAAGGGGGTTAAGAGCTGCGAATTGATGAAAGAAAAATTGTTATTCCAGCTGACGACGGTGGTCGGGGGTGTGCAAGGCCGAGCCACCCCCTGGCCGGAAGGGGTGAAAAATGCCGATTGTAATTAGCGTTAAGAGGTTCGATCGCGCTGTGTCTTCCCACTCGGTATTAATTGCGTGTTTCGGCTGGATAACGAACGGATAATTAGCACGTAGTTAATAACGATAATACACTACTCCGAGAGGAGCAAGATGGCCGATCCCGACAGTATTCTCTCTCGAGCGCTACGTACGTTCATGTTCGATAAACGATCCGAGAAGTGAGCGTCGGAATACATTCGATTGTTCTACAATGGCAGTGTTCACATTGAAACGTGACCCGAGCTACAGTTGCAGTACTTTCAACAAAAAAAAAAACGGGGCCTCTGTTTTCCACCATGCATTCTTCGGCCGCCTCTAACTGCATACGTTCATTTTTCGAACGAATCCTCTCGCACGTATACTCTACACTACTATAATCAATGAAAATAAAGACAATTTTCGGCAACTGTAAGGAACTGAAAAATTATTTCTCTTTACAAATTTTATAAAGCTGAAAATAACGTACCGACATCCTCAAATTGTTGAGATCTCTCGGTTGCTTTAAATTGCACTTATCTGTTTTTCCGTGTAGATACATAAATAAACTTGAATATCAATTTTCGCTACGATCTATGAAGTAAACCAAATTTTACTAAGACCTACAAGGTGTGAAAATGTTACAATAATGATCGTTATGATAAACCTTGACCTTTCTGATGAAAATTTGTAAAAAAAGAATATTCCTTGTCCCCTAGGAATTTCCAAACGACAAAGAACTGATCGCAGAGGACGAAGAAGAAAATGGTGGCACAAAGACAACGCGTGGCGAAAAGCTCGATTTTTCGAAAATGTGAAAGCAGGATAGGAACTTTTCGCAGGTCGAACATGCAGTACACGGCCGAACAAACGCGAAAGCAAACGTTCTCTGCAAGCATTCTACCGCAAATAGAAACGAATCTATCCGCGGCAGCTAGCCCACTTCTACCCCATAAAAACGTCAATTGGCGTGGCACAATAGGGCGGGCGGAGCGCACAATGCGCGGATAAACATCGAAATAGGAGAGACACGGAATAATACGTGACCGGGTGGTACAAAGTGTTGG
Organism: Halictus rubicundus; assembly: GCF_050948215.1. Taxonomy (NCBI): domain Eukaryota; kingdom Metazoa; phylum Arthropoda; class Insecta; order Hymenoptera; family Halictidae; genus Halictus; species Halictus rubicundus. The sequence continues at coordinate 17,322,518 of NC_135156.1, read as the reverse complement.
AGCATTTATTGAAAATAAATCAGGGTGTGCCGGAGGAGGTACAGGCGCCGCGAGAATGCCATAACCGTGGCTCGATACCGGTGGGATCATTGGGAAATAAAAGTTTCCCAGGTTCGAGAGCCTCGTCAATAATGCTACAGCCCATAATTCCTCCAATTTCCCTCCCCAGCCAAACGGGTTCCCTCTCACCCCCTCCCTCTCCCCTTTCTCTCTCTCTCTCCGTCTCGCTCTCTCTCTGTATCTTCAACCGGTGCTCGCGAGGAATTCACGGAAATATGCAATACAGATAACTTCACAGGGGACGCTCCAATATCCGGATGCGAGATATTACGTGATATGAAATTTTCAGGGGACTTAACAGCAACGGTTAAAAACGCTCCCGGAAGAGCCGATCGATCACGCCGACGACGCTCTGTCTCGACACGAGAATCGCAATCCCGCGATTCCTCGCGGCCACCGCCGCCTCTCAAGGATAACAGACTCTGAATTAGGCTACCGTTCGCGATAGACGCCGCGACGGCCTCGCATAAAAGCTCTCTGCTATTCCGGAAAACAGCTCCGTCGTGTTTTCAGCGACGACCACGATGCAACGAAACCCTCGGGGCAGTATCGGTTCTTTATTTGCGTGGCGTTCTCAAGGTCATTCGAGGGTCAACTTTGGTTTTTCAAATGGAAACCTATATCTTTCATTGTGGGATCTTATTGTGCGTAGAAAGACCAGCGATTTTCGTAGGGTACCTTTTTTTATCCGCCCACTAGTTTCGGAGATATTTCAAGAGAAGTAGAGCGAGTCATATTTATACCGCGAGAAAGTTTATTTCTTTACAACTATAGCAAATTTTCAAAATGTTCTCCGTTGTTTTCTAAACGATAACACAGACGATTCTCAAATTCTGAACGAACATTTCTGTCGAACTGTTGGAATATCCAAATCCTTGGACACGTGTTTTACACTTTCTAAATGTCGGCTGGAAATTTGAACACCCTGTATAAATAGATTGTTGATCGTCTTATGGAGAGGTCGATGATCGCTACGAAAAATGACAACGATGTAAGGGGCCACCGATGTGACATCGATCGAAGCGATTTTGAAAAAGCGCAAGCAACGGGGACGAATCGACGAGAAATTATCAACGATTTTCTCGCCCTCGTTGCTGGCTAATTATGTTTATTTCCGGGTGTTGTTCTTTCAGAGCAGCGATCCCCGAAGGATCGCAGGGGCCACCGTATCAGTTACAATTAAAACGGTTTAAACTTTCGACGATCGTCCGGAGAAGTTGTACAGTTTTGCGCTCGGCAATGCTCGGTAACCGTGTTTGCTCTTCCGAAGTTCGAGCTCAAGTTCCGAACTAACAGTGGAAATTTTCATTTCCGCGCGGCCCGCGGCCCGCTCGGGAAACTTTAAACTGCCTTTTCCGAATGGCAGAATGTTCCGTTTCCGTCGCGCCTATCGCGGGAATAATCGTTTCCCGGGGTTCTGCCAATCGCCTGGCAGACGTTCCGCCAATTTTCTCGTCGTTCCCCTAATTTCCCACCTCCTAACGTCGCCCGGCTCGCAAATTCTACGGACGATCGATCGTCGTCGATTTGTTGCGCTTCTCCTTGCTTGTCGAGCTCCAGTTAATTCTTTCTTTCGCGAAAGTATCATCACCCGACCGCGTCGAGAAAGAGAATTTCTCTGCAATATACGTATATGAACCTGCAAGGGTCAAAATCTTGACAGATTGACGCTTCAATATTGCAATGAGCAGTTTAGAAGTGGTCAATTGTGTTTCCTAAAAGTCCAATCTACGTCTGTATGGAGCCCAAATTGCGAATTTCCACCTCATCGTGGAGTAATTTGTAATACTCGGCAGAAAGCTCGTCTTCTGAAGCAAGTATGACGTCACAAGATGGCTGCCGCAGAGAGATTCTCTTAATTTCGAGAGATTTAGTGTTCGTATCGAAAAAAAAGTCTCTGTACAGACGTAGCAAAGGCATGTACAAACACGGTGGTATGCATTTTTAATTGATTGCTTACTTATTTAAGACGTAAAATGTCTAGAAAGAAAGGCATAGCGTAACATAGCGTGACAGTCAAGGCCGAATACCTACCGGCCCCCTTAAATTGTATTCATTTTCATCGACGGAGACGGTTGTCTGCCTAATCTCGGAATTTTAATTTGTTTTCAGACACGGGCTGCGAGCTGACCAGCGAGAGTATGCCGTTGCAGAGTGCCCTAACCGCCGCCGTGCAGACGTCCGTGGGCGTAACGGAGATCAGCCTGACGTCGAACACATCGGGCAAAACTACTAACGAGCAAGTGGCAGAGCTATAGAGAGAGAGAGAGAGAGAGAGAGAGAGAGAGAGAGAGAGAGAGAGAGGGTCTACCAGCGCGTCGTAATTCAGATTTTCAGAGAACCCTGGCCTCTGGTTGCGCCCTGGCAAACGGCCAGCCGATAAGACCGACCGGAAGGTCCGCGGTAGTGAATAGTGCGAATGTGTGCTAATAAAAAGAGGAAGGACAGCTCACTTCCACCCCCCGACCATCCCCTGGAGCGTCACTCCTCGACCCCCAAGGGTGTTTCACACCCTCTGTCTCTCTGTCCACCTCGCGTTCGTCGGAGAAATGTTGCGCGAATCGGGAGCAGCAGGACAAGCGGAAAACGAACGGCCCCCGGAACTGATAAGGGACCGGTGACAAAGAATCGCGACAAAGCTCCTCGCGCGTCGTCCGACGCCTCGCGAATCCTACAGGATACCGGCAAGCTTAGGCTACTTGCTGCCCCTGGCCGAGGTACGGCGAACTCTCGACCCCTCACCCCCGTAAGGGCCCCTAACTAGAGGCTCCAACTGGAGCAATAATGTTTTCATTAGAACGGAGGAATTCGATCAATTTAAATTTAGCTTGTGCAATTTTATCCGAAAATTACTAGCTGAAATACTAAACGGGAATTCTATTCTTTTAAATGAGCAGGCGAAATGCAAAACTGCGAAGATATTACAATTCGAGAATATTGACCTATCATTTTCGATTTATTGAAATTGTTAAACCGGAGAAGTATATTTTTATATTTTTTTTTCTGCGTTGCACAACCGACTTGGAAAATTTGTGTTCTGCTAGTTGTTTTAACACTGAACCTACCGCCAAATGACCGGTTCTAGATTTTTAATTTTACTGTTATTGACACTTTGCACTCGACTGGTGACTACGAAGCACCACTAGAAATTTTTGTGGCATTATTTCAAAGAAATTACGAAAAGTATTACAAAAGATTTGTTACATTACAAAATTTGTATTGAATAGATCACTAAACATATTATATGTGGAAATCGGATCAGTTTCGTGTGAATAAAATGAAAATATTCTAAGACGGAAGAAAAATTTAGTTTTAGAATGAAAATAGCGCCGAGTGCAAAGGGTCAATACACTTCCTTAATCTGTGACGTTCTGATAAAAATCGCATAAAATCTAAATAAATCGTGCCATTTTTATGAGCGAACAGATCCTGGCCACCTTTCAACACTAATCTTACCACCGTCGAAATGACTGGTTTTTTTCTATTCCACAATTATTGAAATTATAAAAACGTTTTCATAAGAAATCACTGAATCGACTAAGTTCAAGTAAATTCAATCTTCTCCCTTTCACAAGACGTTTCACGATTTCTGCTACGGTAGGTTTAGTGTTAATTGATCGAGTGTTGATATATTTTCTAAAGACATCTGAAAGTTTGCAGCAATTCTTTCCCTAAAAAAACCCACCGGAAAAACGGAGAGACAAATTAGGGAAGGAGAATACACCCCTCAAAATGGAGGCAAGATGGCAGACAGAGTGAAGTTTCTGCTTATCAATCTGGAAGAGGGGAAATTCGCTGTACCTCGTCCAGACGCGGAGGGTTCGCATAATCGGAGGACTCGTCGCCCGGGGGAGGGGGGGGGGGGCGTAACAAAAGACTATGCGCGCGTGGTATAATAAACGCGATGGAGGGGAGGAAAAAAAACCTAGATACGCTTAGAAATCGTGTTTGACTGGCGGCGCCGACGGTGGTAGACCGTTCGCCGACAGGTGTGTGTAATCGGTGGTGAACTTTGTATGTTGTATCGGAGGATGAAAGCCTGCGTTGCCTATTGTCTGAACGACCACGACGACCAACGAAACTGATCGTATCGTGTCCGTCGTCGCCGGCGTTTTCGTTCGCTCATTATACCGGTATATCGGGATCACTCGTATCGCGATCACTGTTGTCGTTATTGTTACTGTTAACGTTTACTTCGTGAATTATATATTGAGCATGTGTACACACAATGACACGCGTACCGTCGCGAATTCGAGTATTGACGTCACTCTTGTCACCCTTATTCGACTGCAACCTTATTCTTATCGACATTTCTACACTGGGTCGTTCGGGACCCGTGGAAATTTGTTCACTAGGTTTCTGGAATTCGGACATTTTTCTTTAACACTAGGTTTACGGACTAAAAACGACTATTTTACATTACTTTATAAAAATAACATGAATGTATCGATCAGAGTTTGTAGCCATTTTTTTAAATAATATATACCCAAAGAAATCATTTTGTTAAATAATTGCTCGTCGATGCATTTTTACAATTTCAATATTCGCAGTTTAGAAATATTAGAATCCGTCGTTTTGACGGCTCCCCGTAAATCTAGTGTTAAATATTCTTGAGTACTCTACATTTCTGGGGCATTAGAGTGGACATTATACTGGAAATAATTCTCGTTCAATGATATTATATTATTCATGTGGTCGAAGCTGTGTCAATACTTTCATTCGTCACTGTACGCACATTCAGACCTACACGGTGTATAAGTATTGCGAGCTGTGAATGGCACGAGTCCGCGTCTCGGGGACAGCACACTCGAAAAATGTGCGTTTCGAAAATATTTAATCACGTTCCTGAAACGATTCAAAAATCGACCAGTCCTTTACCGGTTTGATAAAATTCACCAAAACATGTTACAACTAGTATTGCGGCTCTCTGTACAAAATAAGGATTACAGCAACAGGAAGGAGCAAGATGTTTCTTTATTTTTACAACATTCATAAGTTGGAAATCGATATTCTTCGATCATTTTAATTGCCGTGCCAATTTTTCGCCATAAATGTATAACAATCCACACTCTAATAACGCTTTAACTCACGGCGGGCCACGAGGGGTTGGAACAGAGGGATGAAATCGATTCAGTCTAATCTGTTAACAAAATTTGTACCACTCGTTCTTAAGAAACCTTCCAAAATTTTAAATAAAAATTCACTGAGGCCGCAAGGATGCATCAAAGGGAAATCATTTAGCAAATCAATTTCTCTCCTTCAGAAAAGGGGGTGATTCTGCGTTAAAAGACAAATCGAAGGGTACAAGTAAACCCACGGCAGAAATAGTGTTAACAGGTTAAAATAAACCTTCTTCGACCTCATCTTTTCTAAACAATTTCCTTTCTTCTTGGAACAAAAGCTTCCGCCTCGTGGAAAAGCGATCGTGCAGGGGTCGGCAAATCGAATTCGAAGATCGACAAAGATCAGGGAGGGGTCGGGTAGATCGGTCTTAAACGATTCTAGCGTTCATTGACCGGGAGTGCCGGCTAATTGACGAGATTAGAGCGACAGTATCAGGGGTCTCGATTCGATTAGGGCTAATGACGACGAGCGATTCGAGGTTTTCCGGCGTGGCCCCGAGACGCAACGGGGGTTCGCGTCTGTACAAGCACGTCTCTCCGTATCTGCCCGTGTATATACGTATGTGTGTGTCTGCGCGCGTGTGTGCGTGTGTATGTGTGTTTCTACGCCCCCGGACTCGTGCCAGGAATTATTCTGTCGGGGGAGAACGGCCGGTACTCGCTCGCGCAAATCTAATTAGCTTGTTCCGAGTGATCGACGTTCATTGTCCATTCTTCCCACGTGCGCGCGGGAAGGGAGGAGTAAGGAGTATTTACATTCCGCGAGATGTGTATATAGAACGCGCGCGCGCGCGCGCGTGCGCACGCGGTGTCGTAGGCGTATATTGTATATTATCGCGCGAGATCTCGCGCATATCCTCGAGACGTTATTACCGTTAGCTTATTTAACCTGTTAACCGGGGTGACGACGAGTATACTCGTCGCGACGCTCGCTGTTCGTCTTCCCGCTTTACCCTCTCCAGCGACGATTTTATATTTTCTGTTTTTGCCGTGACATTTGGTCTCCTTTGCAGCACGACTGAAGCGCCTTTGATTGGTCCAGTTGGAAAACCAAATTTTCAGAAATTACTAATTATTGGATAATTTTTATTTGTTTACTTGTGATCGGTTTCGATGAAAATGCACGGTCCACTGGTAATTCAATATGCCGTGAGACGCAAAAGGCACACTAGACGAGGATGAAATTGATTTAATCTGATTTTATAGAATTTGATAACAAAATTTTTATACACTAGTGTTACCCCAAGTTCTACATCGACAAATTCTTAGCTTCAGTCTCATATAATTATTAAATTGTACGAACTTCATCTTCGTGGACAAATAATTTGGTGCACCCCAGTGAATGTCTAGATAAAGTTTGCAACTTGGCGGGTGGTGTGCTCCGAATGAAAGCAATTTAATTAAATCGAAGCAGAAAACAGTATCTAGAAATCTCTTGTACACCAATTTCTATCTAGGATCCTATAAGGGTTGCAGGAAGCCCCATAACGTATCATTCAATTAAATTAAAGCACCAGACACTACCCAGGAATCTCTTCTACGACAATTTCCTAGAAATCTACAAGGGTTGGTGCTAGCTCTCCACTCAAAATTACTCACAAACCCCCATAACGTCTCATTCAATTAAATCAAGGTATTTGGCCATCAAAGAATCTCTCGTATTTTCTAGAGACCTGCGAGGGTTTAAAAAATCAACCCCACTGGAATTGGGGAATTGTGCTGACTCACCCCTGTAACGTCTCACTTAATTGAATCAAAATACCAAAAGCCAACCAAGAATCTCTTGTACAACAATTTCCTAGAAATCTACAAGGTTTGATGCTAGCTCTCTCATCAAAATTACTCACAAACCCCCATAACGTCTCATTCAATTAAATCAAGGTATTTGGCCATCAAAGAATCTCTCGTATTTTCTAGAGACCTGCGAGGGTTTAAAAAATCAACCCCACTGGAATTGGGGAATTGTGCTGACTCACCCCTGTAACGTCTCACTTAATTGAATCAAAATACCAAAAGCCAACCAAGAATCTCTTGTACAACAATTTCCTAGAAATCTACAAGGTTTGATGCTAGCTCTCTCATCAAAATTACTCACAAACCCCCATAACGTCTCATTCAATTAAATCAAGGTATTTGGCCATCAAAGAATCTCTCGTATTTTCTAGAGACCTGCGAGGGTTTAAAAGATCAACCCCACTGGAATTACTCACTTACCCCCGTAACGTCTCACTTAATTGAATGAAAGCACCACACACCTCCCAAGAATCTTGTACAACAATTTTCAAAAACAACAATTTCCTTGATATCTACACGGGTTGGTACTGGCCATCCCATCAAAATTCACTCATTCGCTCACTCACCCCCATAACGTCTCATTCAATTAAATCAAGGAATTCGGCCATCGAAGAATCTCTCGTATTTCCTAAACACCTGCGAGGTGTTAAAAAATCAACTCCACAGAAATTGCTCACTCACCCCCATACCGTCTCACTTAATTGCATGAAAGCACCAGACACCTCCCAAGAATCTTGTACAACAATTTTCATAAAGCCTATAAATCTACAGACCTACCTATCCCATTACAATTACTCGCTCACCCCCATACGGTCTCGCTCCTCTACCAGTTCTTCCCATTATCACAAGACGTCTCTCTCTCTCTCTCTCTCCCTCTCTCTCCGTAAGCACCGACTAAACCGAGAGGGAAAAAGCCAGAGTGAAATAATAATTCGCTGGAAACAATAGACCGGAAGCCTGGGAGGCCGTGCACGGAAGTCGGACGCGAGCGGCGTCGACGCAAGGGGGGGAAACGGGAGATTTTGGAAACTAGGCCGGCCACGGGACGTGCGAACGTGTAAAGCCCAATACACACGCGCATACACACTACACACGCTTCTTCTTCCCCCCACACACACACGGAACGGCGGCAGACAATAAACGAGTCTCGCTTTAAACGCGAACTTCCGAAACCCCGGGCCCAGACCAATATCGGGATTTACACTCGACCTGTTCGATCTCTCGCGACACTTCAATCTCGTCGACTAAGGCGGCGGGTTGATATTTAGCTTCCCCAGTCGAGGAACACACCAAGTCAGAACTCGTTCCTCGTTCGAGTGTTCGAGCACTCGAGGACATCGCCGCCATTGTTCGCGATATTTGTAAATCGAGTTGCCGTCGCCGCCACCACCCGCCAACTGAATTAAACCGATTTTAACGACCTCCCAGCAATCCAAGGACAGACACGTCTCTGCAGACAGTAGGGGTGTGCGAGAACCCGAAATATCGGGAACCCGATGGTCGGGGCGAGTCGGGAAGAGGTCGGGTCGGGTCGGGCCGGGTTCCCGAAAATTTCGGGATTCCCGAAAATCTCGAGATTTCCGAAAGAATCGAGATTCCCCGAAGGAATCGGGTTTCCCGAAAATTTCGAGATTCTCGAAAGAATCGAAATTCCCGAAAATTTCGAGGTTCCCAAAGGAATCGAGATTCCCGAACATTTCGAAATTCCCCCAGGAATCGAGATTCCCGAAAATTTCAAGGTTCCCGAAGGAATCAAGATTCCAGAAAATTTCGAGGATCCCAAAGGAATCGAGATTCCCGAAAATTTCGAGATTCCCAAAAGAATCGGGTTTCCCGAAAATCTCGAGATTCCCGAAGGAATCGGTTTCCCGAAAATTTTGAGATTCCCGAAAGAATCGAGATTCCGCGAAGGAATACGGCTTCCCGAAAATTTCGAGATTCCCAAAAGAATCGGGTTTCCCGAAAATTTCAAGGCTCCCGAAGGAATCGAGATTCCTGAAAATTTCGAAATTCCCCGAAGGAATCGAGATTCCCGAAAATTTCGAGATTCCAAAAAGAATCGGGTTTCCCGAAAATCTCGAGATTCCCGAAGGAACCGGGTTTCCCGAAAATTTTAAGATTCCCGAAAGAATAGAGATTCCCCGAAGGAATACGGTTTCCCGACAATTTCGAGATTCCCAAAAGAATCGGGTTTCCCGAAAATTTCGAGATTCCCGAAAATTTCGAGATTCCCAAAGGAATCGAGATTCCCGGAAATTTCGAGATTCCCGAAAGAATGGTTAGTAGGGTCTCGGAATTTTCGGAAATCATGATTCTTTCGGGAATCCCGATTATTTCGAGAATCTCAAAATTTTCCGGTACTCGTCCCGAACCCGAAAAAATTTCGTGTTCCCGACCCGACCCGATATTTCGGGTTGTCGCACATCCCTAGCAGACAGATTACCCGTTTAATTCCGAGCGCGTCTCGCGAGGATCGCGAGGGGACCCGGCCCGAGGCAGCGCGTTCGCGTCCGATGACGCCTATTGGCGTCGCACGCCCTTCACGCGTCCATCGAAGCGATTCGTGGATCGTTTTCTTTGGAAAACGGTTCGTTGATCACCTGCGCAGGTTCGTGCAAGCTTATGGATGATAAATTCTTGTGGATGGTGCTGTACATTATGAATTTAGCGAATTGTTAATTTAATGAGTTCGGAAGATTTTCGCGCGGGAAAATCGCGTATCAAATTCTGCTGTTGAGAACTTTAAATGATTGTTTGGTTTATTTATTAAGCGTGTGAAGTATGTGGAAGGTTGTGTTCGATGATGTTTTATTGTCAGCCTCCGACGGCGATATTGTAATTGAGTTTTGTTGAACTTTGTCTGAGACAGAACGATGAAAAATGTATCCTGAAAAATGAATGAAGTTGGAATGAATTATGTTTAATGGTTTGTTACTGTTATTATGGTTATTTAATGGTTAATTACTAAAGTTATTACTTTATTACAGACGTTGTCACCTGCGATGAAAGTGGACGAAGATGTTAAAATTGTAACGAATGATTGTCCGACCCGGTTGAAAATGATTTCTCGAAATTGCACGATGGCGTCCGAGATCGTTCACCATTGGAGAAAATTGTGATTGTTCGACGAAAGACCGGACGCGAACGCGCGAGTCACAGTGTAGGATCATTTCTCCGATTGAAAATCTGTATTCGTTGGCACGAGTCAATTTTTTTCGTACGAAATCCTCGATGTCAATTGGTCGAATCGATCGTAGAACCGTGAGAACACGCTGCGAGCCTCGAAGATTACAATCGCAATCGAAGAAACCGAAACGCGCCTCCCCTCGAATAACAAATATGGCGGCTCATCTTTTATTCAGCCGATCGCGTGAAATTCGCGATCACCGACGAATCCAAGAAGAAAAAAACAAAACAAAACACTTAGAAATATAAAATATTTATCGAGGGGAAGCTTGATTTTAAAAAGCAAACAGTACCTTCGACGACTCCGGGGGGAAATTAAGGGAGAAACGGGGGACATTAAATGGCAAAAAATGTATGGCAGCTTCCTGAGCGACCCAGAGTGCATCGAGCATTGTCTCGGCGACGGTTCCCATCGGATCCCAGGCCGGTTCGAATCGATTTTAAAGCGAGTGTTGCGCAACGTTCACGTAACTTCGAGACTGTAATCTTCGAGGACTACGTTTCTCGGACTGTGCATACGAATGAGAGTGATCGGCTCGCAGAAACGTCTGTGCTGAGAGAGAGAGAGAGAGAGAGAGAGAGAGAGAGAGAAAAGAGAGAGAGAAAAAGCGATGGGGGACGTGTGGGTGCACGTGAATCGAACGGTTGAACCGGAAGCATCGTACAAAAGATAACTTTGTATCTTTTATTATAACACTGAAAAGCGTTGAAATAGATTTGCCCCGTCGAAAACTCGAGCTGTACCCGAGCCTTTTTTTCTTCTTCTATCGACCCGCCTGAATGATCCTTGTCCTCGTCCCGTATCGTACGAAGCAAAAAAAAAAAAGGAATTAATTAAACATCGTTCGGCCAGGCTGGCGACGATCGAAAATATCCACTCCGAATGAAATATCGGGGCTCTAATTAAACATACGGTCTCTTTGCCCCGGGTCCGTATGAAAAATTAACGAGTCCGATACCCGGAATCCGTAATACCGCGGGAAACAAGATGGCCGGATGTGAAGGATCCAGAGCTTAGGATCGTCAAGGAGGACGAAAGGTCGTTTCATAATTATTTATACCCTCCGCGGGATTTATAAGCGTCCCGTTGCATTGTCGACTCGGTCCCCATCAAATATTCACGTCCGACGGCTTGCATGTCTTCCGTCAAACGATTTCAGCCGATTTTCTCCTCGTGATCGTTTTAACCTGTTCGCTGTCTGTCCGTCGAGTGTACCCATCCCGATGCAAAATTCATTATCGAACGGTGAACATCAATCCATTTGGTTACATCCAATTTGTTCCCTTCGTTTGTCATCGCGGCAGACAGTGACAATCAATCAATTATAAAATCTATTAACCCTTAGCACTCCAATGGCGACGGTAAAGCGCCACTAAAAATTGCTATTCAAAATATTTTTCACATTATCAACCCTTCGCACTCGAGCGGTGACTCTGAAGCACCACTAGAAATTGTTGTGGCAATATTTCAAGGAAATTACAAAAGATATTACAAAATATTTGTTACATTAGAAAATTTGTATTCAATAGATTACTGAACATTTAAATATTATATGTGGACATCGAATCAGTTTCGTATGAATAAAAGGAAAATATTCGAAGACGGAAGAAAAATTTAGTTTTACAATGAAAATAGCGCCGAGTGCAAAGGGTTAAACTGCTTTCTATCTAATAAATTACTAAACAGTAATGTACGAGTAAATTGCACCATTTTGCTATATATAACATGAAAAAAAAAATATACACAGAACAGGAATATCCTAGGTCGGAAGAAATGTTTCGTTTTGCAGTTAAAATAGCTTCGAGTGCCAAATGGTTAAATTAAAAAGTCTTTACTCGATCGCAGTGGTCAGCGTTTTCAACGTGTCGTAATTAAATCGTCGAGGAAACACCGACAGAAAAAGCTATTAAACGAGCCATCAAGATCCCATCTAACAACAGCGACAACCACATTTCCCTAATGCAAATTCGGTAAAAAAAAAAAAATTGTAAAAGCAACATTCTCTGGACGCAACGCATCTCCTTATGATTAAAAAGAAAAACTGGACCCGTAATTAATTCCGATCAACCGCGTTTCGTACCGGTGTCCTTGAACGACCTTGACCGTTCGCGATCATCGAAATCGAAATAAAAATTAAATCTCCGTAGAAAACGATGTTTATCCCGCGCTTCCGGGTTATTTCGGCGTAACCCAGCTGGCGGGTTCGTTAATTTGCGAATTCGAGAAATGGCGGCCGAGGCGAAGCTCGGATAAAGACTAGCGGAGGGTGTTGGTCGTTCCGGAGCATTTAGATTAATTAAAACGTCGCGCGAGTCGGCGATACCGTCGGTGGATATTATTTCAGCCGGTTGGTAAATTGCGATCTAATTGCGAGCAACCGGGGGGAGGAGGGTGGGGGGGGGGCATGTGTTAGCATTCTTCGTTAACGATTTTTCTATTACCGGGAGCGACGGTTATCTTGGAGGATATTAAAACCGGGTCCTCGGCGGACGGAGCCGAAAGCGGCCACGGATAATTAGATTCTCGTTGCGCCGCTAATTTATCGGCCGCCAAAACCGGGTTACAGTTCCATAAGTCATGGGAGCGAGAGAGCGTGTCACGCTTGCGGCGTCGAATCAACGTATGGATTTTGTCATCGGATACCGAATTATTTAACCGGGCAACCCCTCTCACCCTCCCCTCCCCCCCTTTTCTATTTCGATCGCGACGATAATCGAATCTAGCCCGCTAATTTTGAATTTCGCGCCTCGACGAACACCGGCTGACCCTCGTCAACCCCCCCCCCCCCCCGCCCTCTGATTGCTGATTAGCTTAATGAAAAGGTTGGTAGCCTTTCGCTCGAAATTCCGTCCCGGTTCGAACAAATTGTTTTCGCGTTTATTGCTCCACCGTGCGGCAGCAACACGTTTATTATTAATTATTCTGTACGATGAATAATTGCGTCGACGGTGTTGACAAGATTGCAGAATCGGTTTGCAAACCTTTTAGCAATGTTTATTGGACTTCCCAGTTTCTAATTGTATTTTTTACTCGTAGTAATTTTCACCAATAAAACAACACCGTCGCGAATGTTTCATACGTTTATTTATATGTTTCAGTAGGTGTAAATGGAAGAATTGCAAAATTTATTTTCGACCTACGTACTAGGATTATACGTACTAGGAAGAAAATCAATTTCAGGAATATTAATGCACTTATTCTATAATTTGTTTAAATCCCGTGTAATTAATGAACACCGTGTAAATTCAAATTGATTTTTGCTGCAATCTGAAGCTGCGAATGTTACCCTTTTGCTTACGAAATTTCACTCAATTATCTCGAATGGTTTAGAAGGTATTATTTGAGCCAAAATGGCGCTTTCGCCGACTGCGCCGCGCCTCCCAGGTGTTCTAATTATTACGGCCAGGTGCGTAGCAAGGGACAGATTGAATTTATTCGTCAGTTGATCCGGAACAGCCGGGGGGAGGGGCAGCTCGTTTTCTTCACCTGCGACGGAAGTAACTCGCGAGCTCGTTGAAACACAGAGAGTAAATTTACTAATTCACTCGTCTCCCGAGCAGCCACGGGTGCGCGCTCCACGGTTTTAAAATTGTAATTACTAGGCAGAGGCATGTTGCTTTTAAACCCCGGTTTTAATCGCCCCTGGCCAACCCAGCGATAAACTTGTCGCACGTGGTCGTCGTTACCGGCGAGGTAACCGTGCCGTAAAATTCATTCCTTCTTCTAAAATATTCAATTGAACCATTAATTACTTCCCCACAAATTTCGCGAATCTATGACGGCGTCGCGCAATTTGCTATTCGAAATTACTGCCGAAAGTTAACTCGTTTAATTCCCTCTCTTGGGCATTTCTCGCCCTCTAATTTAACGGTCGGAACAGTAATGACTAAATTTAGTATAGAATTATGTACATTTCATATATTTTATACACACTTATCTTCTTTGCAACAAGAGAGAATTAAAGAATTCAATATTGTTCTCGTTGATCCTAAAATATCAGACGAAGTCAGTCAATAATTCTTTCACAATTTTAATTTTATACATATTTTATATAAATCTATCTTCTTTGCAACAAGAAAGAATCAAAGAATTCAATATTGTTCTCGTTGATCCTAAAATATCAGACGAAGTCAGTCAATAATTCTTTCACAATTTTAATTTTATATATTTTATATAAATCTATCTTCTTTGCAACAAGAAAGAATCAAAGAATTCAATATTGTTCTCGTTGATCCTAAAATATCAGACGAAGTCAGGCAATAATTCTTTCACAATTTTAATTTTATATATATTTTATATAAACTTATCTTATTTTGCAACAAGAAAGAATCAAAGGATTTAATATTGTTCTCGTTGATTCTAAAATATCAGACGAAGTCAGTCAATAATTCTTTCACAATTTTAATTTTATACATATTTTATATAAATCTATCTTCTTTGCAACAAGAAAGAATCAAAGAATTCAATATTGTTCTCGTTGATCCTAAAATATCAGACGAAGTCAGTCAATAATTCTTTCACAATTTTAATTTTATATATTTTATATAAATCTATCTTCTTTGCAACAAGAAAGAATCAAAGAATTCAATATTGTTCTCGTTGATACTAAAATATCAGACGAAGTCAGTCAATAATTCTTTCACAATTTTAATTTTATATATTTTATATAAATCTATCTTCTTTGCAACAAGAAAGAATCAAAGAATTCAATATTGTTCTCGTTGATCCTAAAATATCAGACGAAGTCAGGCAATAATTCTTTCACAATTTTAATTTTATATATATTTTATATAAACTTATCTTATTTTGCAACAAGAAAGAATCAAAGGATTTAATAT
Organism: Halictus rubicundus; assembly: GCF_050948215.1. NCBI lineage: Eukaryota > Metazoa > Arthropoda > Insecta > Hymenoptera > Halictidae > Halictus > Halictus rubicundus. Next base: position 17,307,516 of record NC_135156.1, on the reverse strand, counting down.
TGTTCTCGTTGATTCTAAAATATCAGACGAAGTCAGTCAATAATTCTTTCACAATTTTAATTTTATACATATTTTATATAAATCTATCTTCTTTGCAACAAGAAAGAATCAAAGAATTCAATATTGTTCTCGTTGATCCTAAAATATCAGACGAAGTCAGTCAATAATTCTTTCACAATTTTAATTTTATATATTTTATATAAATCTATCTTCTTTGCAACAAGAAAGAATCAAAGAATTCAATATTGTTCTCGTTGATACTAAAATATCAGACGAAGTCAGTCAATAATTCTTTCACAATTTTAATTTTATACATATTTTATATAAATCTATCTTCTTTGCAACAAGAAAGAATCAAAGAATTCAATATTGATCTCGTTGATCCTAAAACATCAGACGAAGTCGCTTAGTCAATAATTCTTTCACAATTTTAATGTTACATATATTTTATATAAATCTGTCTTCCTTGCAACAAGAAAGAACCAAAGAATTCTTCTCAAACAAAGAAATCAGCTTCACAGTTTTTATTATGTCACCAACTCAATGTTACGATAAATATGTACGTAAAATACGCTGTATACCAACAATTTCGTGAATGTGTCTCAGCCTTGAAATTGTATTCAATCAATAAATTACCAATTCACCCCACGCCGAAGTTTGATTATACTTGCGAATGTATCTGCGGGTTACGCCATGATTTTTCCGCGTCCGGAATTAATTTACAGTGGGGACCAATAAATCTTCGAGTAAATATCGGCGATAACAGTATCCCGGTTAAAAATGAAATATCGCTCCACATTTTGTGATTTACGTTTCGAATGCCACGCGTTCGCGAAGATGCATTCGCGCGTGTGCAACATGTGCAACGCGTGCATGTGCACACGGGCCCGTGCATTGTGCGGCGACGGTTTTGCATCCGAGCGCGTCTTATTACCGGACGACCCGCATAAGAATATTCATGACCCCGTATTCGGGAACGGCGGGCCAATTTTCGCGGAGGACGAGCTTCAAAAAAAGAGAGAGAAAAAAAGAGAGAAAATGTTGTGTAGCCGTACAGGGAAATGGGCTGACACAGCCCCGATGTATATTCCATTCCGTACGGCAAACAGCGAAACCGTGGAGACCCGAGGAACACGCGGTTGTCATCGTTCCTTCAACATTTACATTCAACAATAATTGTTATCTGTCGCCACGGATTCCGCGATTTCCATGGAAATCCGATGTGCACCGCATTCTAATACACTTTGGGATCAGAACGCCGCTACAGGGCGTCCCGAGATGGCGGACGGAGGTCTCAGTCCCACCACAAAATGGCGGATGGTAGCCTAGAACTCGAGGAATGATCTTGTGCAATTTATTTCTGCACTTGTTTTGGCAATTTAATTGTATGGTGGCATTTTCTCGATTTTATTAGACTGCGTTGCATTTAGAGGTTGTAGAACGCCTCAAGATGGCGGATGGAGGTCTCAGTCCCACCACAAAATGGGGAATGGTAGCCTAGAACTCTAGGAATGATCTTATGCTATTTATTTCTGCGCTTGTTTTTGCAATTTAATTGTATGGTGACATTTTCTCGATTTTATTAGACTGCGTTGCATTTAGAAGTTATGGAACGCCTCAAGATGGCGGTTGGAGGTCTCAGCCCTACCATAAAATGGCGAATGGTAGTCCAGAACTCGAGGAATGATCTTGTGCTATTTATTTCTGCGCTTGTTTTGGCAATTTAATTGTATGGTGGCATTTTGCTTGACTGCGTTGCATTTAGAGGTTATGGAACGCCTCAAGATGGCGGATGGAGGTCTCAGTCCCACCACAAAATGGGGAATGGTAGCCTAGAACTCTAGGAATAATCTTATGCTATTTATTTCTGCGCTTGTTTTTGCAATTTAATTGTATGGTGACATTTTCTCGATTTTATTAGACTGCGTTGCATTTAGAAGTTATGGAACGCCTCAAGATGGCGGTTGGAGGTCTCAGCCCTACCATAAAATGGCGAATGGTAGTCCAGAACTCGAGGAATGATCTTGTGCTATTTATTTCTGCGCTTGTTTTGGCAATTTAATTGTATGGTGGCATTTTGCTTGACTGCGTTGCATTTAGAGGTTATGGAACGCCTCAAGATGGCGGATGGAGGTCTCAGTCCCACCACAAAATGGGGAATGGTAGCCTAGAACTCTAGGAATAATCTTATGCTATTTATTACTGCCCTTGTTTGGGAAATTTAATTATATGGAATCATCTTTTCGTTGGACTGTGTTGCATTTAGAGGTTATGGAACGCCTCAAGATGGCGGCCGGAGGTCTTGTCCTTGAAAAACTGCTTCTATACAGTTCCTTCTAGTACTTCTCTTAACAATTTGATTCCATAGATTAAACGATCTTATTTTTATCATTATAAATTATATTTAAATTAAGGTCAAGCTATTACTACAGGACGCTTCAAGATGGTGTCCGGAAGAAATGCTGTAATTGCAGTATCTTCTCGTACATGTTCGAAGAGTTCATTGCAATAAATGACAAAGATTTTTCTAAACGATTGCATTTGAATGCAATTGAATATTGTTACAGGGTGCTTCAACGATGACTTGTGTTTCGTCACGTTTCGGAAGCTATCGCGTAGCCGGCGACTGTTTTTAAGCAGTTCAACAAAACACGTTGCGTAACAGGCCAGTAACGCGCACAGTCTTTGATATCGGAGCGAACGATAACGAGATCCAAGCAGGCTGAAAGACGCTCTGCTGTCTCACGGTGGCGTTCCCGAGGTTAATTTTGTAGTGTTTTCCGAAAGAATCGTGAACGCCGCGTTCTCCATCATGGCTCTACCTTGGCGGCTCACGGCCATCGTTCGTCTGGTAAGACAACACTATGCGACAACCATCCATTTCCCGAGAAATACTACGCGTCCCCGTGGAAATTGCTGAGAAGATCGATCGAGCGATCTCGGTTCTGCTCGGGGACCGTCGGTGCTCTGTTTACAAACGGTTCGAAGACAATCTTTTTGACAATTTTCTGCGAAAACGTTTTAAGCTTCTAACGACCGTGTATTGTTTGTAAAATTGCGTTATTCGTAAGTTTTGAAGCGAATTTTTATAGTTCGGAATGACTTTGTGCCTTCAGTTTGACTAGTAAAGAATTCCCAGAAAGTTTGTTAACGTTCCGTTTCTTGTTTGAACAGTATGATCAAACGGATATTCTTTTGTCAACTTTCCGGGCAATGTTTTCAGTTTGAATCGATTAGCGAGTCTCGTGGTAATTTGTTCGGTTTCAAATTAGGTCGTATCTGTCACGCTGTCGATACGAGAAAAATCAATGTTTAAGTTCAATGTTTCGTTCCCCGTTTGAAACAATGGTCAAACAGTAACTATAACTGTCTCCATAAACCTCGTACCACGATGTTACCGGTACTTGCTTCATTTGACGAAAGTACAGGTCAGAGAAAAATCAATGTTTAAGTTCGCAAACCCAAGATAAAAAGTCAATGTTTAAAGCTCGCAAGAAATTCTCGGAAACTTCGTTAAGGGGGAAAATCGATTTGTTTTACTGCATTTTTTTAGAGTATAGATACTTTCCCAGAATATTAGCGAGAAGCAAACAATTAACCCTTTGCACTCGGCGCTATTTACATTCTAAAACTAAATTTTTCTTCCTTCTTAGAATATTTTAATTTTATTCATACGAAACTGATCCGATTTCCACATAAAATATTTAAATGTTTAGCAATCTATTAAATACAAATTTTGTAATATAACAAATATTTTTTGTAATTTCTTTGCAATAATACCACAACAATTTTTAGTGGCGCTTCAGAGTCACCACTCGAGTGCAAAGGATGAAAATTGTCTAAAAAATTGTTTTGTATGACGTAGCTGAATCGATTACAAAAAAATTGCAAAATAAGACCGTAGAATCAGTTGGACAAAAATTGTTTTTGTTGGACTGCGTTGCATTTGGAGGTTATAGAACGCCTCAAGATGGCGGATGGAGGTCTTAGCTCCACCACAAAATGGCGAATGGTAGCCTAGATCTCGAAGAATGATCTTGTGCTATTTATTTCTGCACTTGTTTTGGCAATTTAATTGTATGGTGGCATTTTGTTGGACTGCGTTGCATTTAGAGGTTATGGGACGCATCAAGATGGCGGATGGCGGTCTCAGTCCCACCACAAAATGGTGAATGGTAGTCTAGAACTTGAGGAATGATCTTATGCTATTTATTTCTGCATTTGTTTTGGCAATTTAATTGTATTTTCTCGCAACGCAAGACGTAGCGTCAGTTGGAAAAAAATTCGTGAGAATTGATCGATTTTTCCGGGTTTATGGGGCAGGTCCTTTAATTTTAGTTTGTTTCTATGGGGTTTGCGCGTTGTTTTGCACGGTCGTCGAGCATCTGAGGGCACCGACCATCCCCGGGGACACTCGATTCTGCGGTTTGCGGTGCAAATTACGCGGGGGGGGGGGTGAGGGTGGTAAAGCGATAAACACGCGGAAATGGAATTAAGACGCGTCGATCAAAGCGTCACCGGGAGCGTTCGCGTTTTCCGTCCGACGGAAAAGAGATCCGATCGGCGGAATTGCCACGGGTTTCGAAGGGCTGCCAACCCCCAGTTCGCTTCCGTCGAAACCCCCCTCTCCCGCTCGAATCTATTTCGAGTAGAACCAATATCCGGTCGAATATTAGTTATCGCACCCGCGTTAACAGTTTCAAAGTTTCGATACGGATGGAATTGCTGACGGCAGCATTTGTAACGGGGACGTCGGCGGGGATGGCAAACGGGGGATGGAAGCCTTTCTGTTTAGCGATTCCGAACCGGTCGGTTATTAGTTTGTCGTCTCCCGAGATCCTAAGTCTGCTAATGGCAACCTAATAGCCGGTGCCTCGAACTACTACCCCTTTGGTAATCTGATTAACATATTATTAAGAAAATTTTACTCTGCGGCCTGGTTCGCTACTAAAGCTGTAGAGATTGTTACAATAGCCAATTATTTAGCTAATTATAATCATAGTGCAAGCTTTTTAAATGAATCGTTCAGAAACTGTTTTAAAATCATTGTTGTGAATCGAATTTACACTGTTTGACTTGATTTGAATTTTTCTGAATATCTGAATACAGTTGAATCTGTTTGGATATTTGAATACAGTCGAATCTGTTTGAATATTTGAATTGGTTCGAATATTTGAATACAGTTGAGTCTGTTTGAATATTTCAATTAGTTCGAATATTTGAATACAGTTGAGTCTGTTTGAATATTTCAATTAGTTCGAATATTTGAATACAGTTGAGTCTGTTTGAATATTTCAATTAGTTCGAATATTTGAATCCAGTTGAGTCTGTTTGAATATTTCAATTAGTTCGAATATTTGAATACAGTTGAGTCTGTTTGAATATTTGAATTAATTCGAATATTTGAATACAGTTGAGTCTGTTTGAATATTTGAATTTTTCTGAATATTTGAATATCTGAATTAGTTCGAATATTTGAATACAGTTGAGTCTGTTTGAATATTTGAATTTATCTGAATATTTGAATGTCTGAATTAGTTCGAATATTTGAATACAGTTGAGCCTGTATGAATATTTGAATTTTTCTGAATATTTGAATGTCTGAATTAGTTCGAATATTTGAATACAGTTGAGCCTGTTTGAATATTTGAATTTTTCTGAATATTTGAATATCTGAATTAGTTAGAATATTTGAATATAGTCGAATCTGTTTGAATGTTCGAATTAGTTTGAATATTTGAATACAGTTGAATCTGTTTGAATATTTCCATCAATTTGAGTCAGTTTGAACATCTGAATCGAGTCGAGTCTGTTTGAATGCTTGAATCCGATCGAATCGATTCGAATACTGGATTCGATGTGAACTTGTTCGAACAATTGAATAAAATTGAATCTGTTTGAATACCGAAATTGAATCGACCGAATATTTCAGTGAAATTTGAATCTATTTGAAAATGTAAAACAAACTGGACCTGCCCGAACATTTAGATCAGTTTGAATTGAATATTCGCACAAAATTGAACCTGCTTAAATATTCGAATGCAAGATTATGTTACTCTTCCCCGTGAAATTCAAATTGAAAATCGTTCTACCGTGAAAATTATCGAATTTCCGACATGAAAACGTTTTCCGGTTGGCCGGGCATTCTTCCGGCTTATTATCCGTGAAATAATAAACATCACGATTTTAACGATCCCCCGGCTGCGCGCGTAACCTCGAAAATCACGGGAACGGTTTAAATCATGATCGCAGAATGATGGCCCGCCTGCGTAACAACGCGAGTCATTCGACGGCACAGCTAATTTCGTCATTCGCGTACAGAGGGGAAAATACATGTTACAATTACTGTGCTCGTGTTCGATCCTGGAATATAATCGTCGTAAAACACGATGAATTTTGTAATTGTTTAATGGCTGAACGGCGGCAGCGATTCAATTATCGACTCCATTAAGATTAGCGCCCGTCCGAAGCTTGAGAACAAATCGTTGGTAATCGATCGATTTAATTAAGGGATCGGATTATAATTATCCGAGAGCTGTTCGGAGTACCTTCAAGTCGATTACGATCATTATTTATGTCGCTCTATTCTAACTGTTAGCTTTCTCTCATAGTTCGCGCGCCGCTCGATGTCGAAATCAAATTATTGATTGCGGATTTTTGCGCGCAATAAACGTTGTCTTAATTTCAAAGTACCGAACTGCCTTCGTTAACAATCTAAATGAGTTGAGAACAAAATGTGTTTTTACTATCTCGCGTTTAATCAATTTTTGTAATATAAAGAAAATGCATATAACGTTTTCACTTTTTACAATTATAACATTGGAATATTTGAATCTTTTTGAATTTAATTAGGTGTGCGCAATTATCTGCGAGTTCCTCTATCTTCTCACAGAGGTTTCATTATGTAGATAAAATTCCTCTACATTTGACAAGCTTTTGAAAATCCGATATTACCAACTCACCTACAAGTTATGCTGATTAATGAGATCTTGAGGATCGTCGGGATCATCGATTCCTGATCCAAGGACTCGCACGCGAAATGTGCAATTACACGAGCAAATATTCCAGTTTTATTGCCAAACGTGTACACAATGAGAATCCATGTTTATTCAGGGTAGGAGCGTACGCGATCAAAAATGTCGATTTCTTCATGTAAGCTGCTTTCGATGCGGAGACGTCGTCCCCTTCAAACTATCGGATATCGGAGAAGGAATTCGAGACGTCACGATCAAAGAATGGTGAGCAAAACAATGAATTACCCTTCAGACGTCGCAATTATGCAGCCGATTTTCCGCCGAAAAGTAGCGCCGAAAGAATCATTCTCATTCTTCTCCACTCTTGTCAAAAATTTAGTTTCATGCCCTGAACCTGCCGATAAAAAGAAATAGATTATTCAATATAAAAATGCAAGCAATTTTCCATTGCATAATTTTCATCTGTCTCTGCCACTCTCCGAGTTCTCAAGCTTGCAAGGGGGGTTTTTTCCAACCTCCACTTAAGGGGCAGTTTCATCCCCTGAACGTGCGTTTTCGCCGATAAAAATAATAGATTATTCCTTATAAAAATGCAAGTAATTTTCCATTGCATAATTTTCCTTCATCTCTGCCACTTTTCGAGTTCTCAAGCTTGCAAGGGGGTGTTTTAGAACCCCCACTTAAGGTGCAGTTGCACCCCCTAAATCTACGTTTCCACCGCTAAAAAGATATAGATTATTCCTTATAAAAATGCAAGTAATTTTCCATTGTATAATTTTCCTTTATCTCTGCCACTCTCCGAGTTCCCAAGCTTGCAAGGGGGGGGGGGGTTTCGAATCCCCACTTAAGGGGCAGTTTCATCCCCTGAACCTACGTTTCCACCGCTAAAAAGAAATAGAGTACTCCTTATAAAAATGCAAGTAATTTTCCTCTGTCTCTACCACCCCTCGAGTTCTCAAGCTTGCAAGGGGGGTTTTTCGAACCCCCACTGAAGGGACAGTTTCACCCCCTAAACCTACGTTTCCACCAATACAAATAATAGATTATTCCTTAAAAATATGCAAGCAATTTTCCAGTGTATAATTTTCCTCTGTCTCTGCCACTCTTCGAGTTCTCAAGCTTGCAAGGGGGGTTTTTCGAACCCCCACTTAAGGGGCAGTTTCACCCCCTAACCCTACGTTTCCACCGCTAAAAAGAAATAGAGTACTCCTTATAAAAATGCAAGCAATTTTCCAGTGTATAATTTTCCTCTGTCTCTGCCACTCTTCGAGTTCTCAAGCTTGCAAGGGGGATTTCTCGAACCCCCACTTAAGAGACAATTTCACCCCCTAAACCTACGTTTCCACCGATAAAAATAATAGATTATTCCTTATAAAAATGCAAGTAATTTTCCTCCATCTTTGCCACTCTCCGAGTTCTCAAGCTTGCAAGGGGGGTTTCTCGAACCCCCACTTAAGGGGTAGTTTCACCCCCTAAACCTACGTTTCCACCGATAAAAATAATAGATTATTCCTTATAAAAATGCAAGTAATTTTCCTCCATCTTTGCCACTCTCCGAGTTCTCAAGCTTGCAAGGGGGCTTTCTCGAGCCCCCACTTAAGGGGTAGTTTCACCCCCTAAACCTACGTTTCCACCGATAAAAATAATAGATTATTCCTTATAAAAATGCAAGTAATTTTCCTTCATCTTTGCCACTCTCCGAGTTCTCAAGCTTGCAAGGGTGGTTTCTCGAGCCCCCACTTGAGAGACAATTTCACCCCCTGAGCCTACGCTTCCTCCCATAAAGAAAAATACGTGTTAAATATTTTTGGCTATCCCATATGCGCAAAGATTTATAATTCCTGTTGGAGAGGACGAAAGGGCGAATCGGGTATCGTTATCTCGGCAATCCGCGAACTTTTCGGCGGGTAATTGCGAGGCGGAGAGGGTGGTCGCGGGGTGGCTGGTTGTCATCCTAAATGCGGCGTGAAGGCTCGCTACACGAGCGATTTGAATGCACAGGTTCGTGAAGCCGGGCGACCGGGTGTCTCAATTCGATAACATTTGCGAGGTGCAAAGCGACAAAGCGTCCGTGACGATTACCAGCCGTTACGACGGATTAATTAAGGCCTTGCGCTACAAGGTGGACGACGTGGCTCTGATAGGGGACTCTCTGCTGGACATCGAGCTAGACGATAACGGACCCGTCGGAAATCTCCCCGAAACTCCGGCCTCGAAGACCGAGTCCGTCCAGGCTGGAAAAGCCGGCGAGAAAAACGAGCAGCTTGCTGCGAGCACCGGGTAAGTCCAAATTTTACCAAATCATTCAACACGAATGATAATCATTCATCGTTTCACGGACGCGTAGACTGCGGAACTTGAAAATAAAAATTATTTTGTCGAACTAGCTCCCAGTTTTTGTTCCATAAAACGGTGGAAAAAAATCGTACATCAATTTTTGAGGAGTCGTTGTCAAGAGGAGGCTTCAGGCTCCAAATCTATGGCAGTTTCATTCGCGAGGAAATTTTTTTAAAGATTCTGCGTCGTTTCAATTTGCATTTTTTCGGTGCTTGTTTTCACGAAGTAATCGCGATTTGCATATCGACAATTTTCGGGGAATCGCAAATGCAGTATTAAATGTATACTTTGCGATAGAAGGTAGGCAGTTCTGTTGTTGATGCTTAGCTGAAACGATCGGAAATGTTTGCGAAAATTTTTGGAGGTTAGAGGAGTGAGAATGGGCTTGTCTGGTTTTTGCGCGAAGGTTTTCCCACGGGGAGGAGGTCGGAGGAGAACAAGGGCCGCCGGGAAATGGGCTAGAAAAGGCGCTGGCTACTCCCGCGGTTAGGCGGATAGCCATGGAGAACGGAATCGAGTTAAAGGACGTCGTTCCCACGGGCAAAGGCGGCCGAGTACTTAAAGAGGATATATTGGCGCACTTGGAGCGAATTTCTGCTGGTTCCGCGGGAAACAGCAACCTGGAAAACCCAACCGATGGCCAGATCACGCCGATAAAGGGCTACACGAAGCATATGTGGAAAACGATGACGCGATCGCTGGTAAGTTGGACACGGACGATGGCGCGGCCAGACCTCGTAAACGCGAATTATGCGACTCTTTGTGTGGACAGTCGCGATGTTCCCTTGCGCTTTATCCTCTGCTAAAGCTATTGATACCGTGGACCTCGGATCGATTGGTTGTATCTGAAATGTTTAGGCTCATCTAGATTCTAATTTTATTACGGTTCACCTGGAAACTGCTTTCCTCCAGTACCAAATTTTTATTTTTACATTTTGTGCTCTAATAGCAACGATAAGTTTTAGGACAAATACACTCTAGTACTTTTATACTCAGAGTACGGTCAATCTATAGAAATCGAACATAAAAAATTGTACATTCCATTAAAAAAAAACAAAGGTGCCACTTGCAAGAATATCATTTATATTATGCAGTTTCTTAAACTTCTCTAAGTAACATTTTCTCGTATTGTTTGAAATAACAAAGATATTCTGAATCACTAAGATATAAATTAAATTTGAAAAATTGTGAGAAAATTATTGAATTATTTAGAAGAATTGTTAAAGCTTTTAAGAAATTTTTGTCAGCACCAATTTGAGGGGATATCGCCATTTTTAATTTATTTAACCGCAGCACAAGTTCGCCGATAATTTCGCAAAGGCTAACCGTGGTGGCACGTTATAAAATTCTCTTCTAATAAAACAGGCAGGCTACCCTCCTCAAACTTTGTTCGAAAGTGTTTTATTGCAGCTTAAACGTTAAGTTTGTTTTGCAAAAGTTGGGAACCCCGGGCACGAGGAAACTGCAAAGCAACTGCACACGTGCATATTTCAGTTGGTCCCTTATGCAAAGTGTCCATAAACGTCGTGCTAACAATAAAAGTGCTGTTCCTCGCGTGGTTCTCTTTTCTGGAACATTGAATTCAAACGTACGCCCTGTGGACGGTGCATTAACAATTGTGTCTGCGCTATGAACAGATAGACAAATTCGCTTTTCCAGCAGTAGAACCGCGGAGAGCTCGTAAAAATGTCGAGCTTCAATTTATTTTTATAGACTGCGACAAAAATTGCTCGAACTCTGCATGAACACAGTCTCAATATTTTTATGCGGTACTGGAACTGCATTTGCAGATCTAGATGAACATAACAAAGTAAAGTACACGCTGTTCCAAACCGAATGAATAAATAAGGGAATAATAAAATTCAGTAATGTCCGTTCAATTTTTCAGTTCATCCAATATTTACGGAATCGCAAAAATATTACAACATAAAATATACTGCATGTAAAAAGCAAATTATGAATTCTTGGATCGAATTGTTAATTATAAATTCTTGTTACATCTATGATAGTCTTACTCTACAGAAAATATGATTCTACTGTATGCAGAAGAATATTTCTAAAAATTCATATCTGCGCACAACGTAGATTATAAATTAATAATTAATAAGAAAACATGATTTTAAAAAACGTAAAATCTCCACTGAACGATCATTCAATTTTTCAGCCAGTGATTATTTCCAGACGTTTGCTAACCAATTGAAACTTGAAGACCGGTTTGCCGGTTTTACAAATGTACTCAATACAACCGATTTCTGCAAATCGGCGAACCTAATTCCTTATCTGAACATTAACAGTAACACCGAGCGTCTTTTGAAACGGTTTAATCGCGTTCGGTTGCGGCAACGTTGAAGCGGAAATTCGAATCGATCGGTATCGCTCGTGTCAACGTCAGCCATCGCCATTATCGGCTGACCGTCACTTCCGGCGTTTCCCAGGAACGAAATTTATCCCGGGAAAAATCGTCCGGAAAATATTAAATCCTGATCCTCTCGTTCCTTTTCTCCCCTCGCCTCTGTTTCGTCTCCTTCGGACAACATAGTCGGATAAAGCTGCCACCCCCCTTTACGTCACGCTCGCTTACGGAGGAGCGCTCAAACAAACCAGTAAAAACAACACAGCCTCCAAACCTAACATTGCCTTTATTTAGATTGTCCGTCATTTTTGTTGTGACAAATACTGGCGCGAGGAAAGTTATTCTATTGTTTTTCACGAATGCATTTTCACAGTTTCAATGATTGTGCTTGAAAAAAGAAAATCAATGTAAAATGATTAAAGTCGGATGATTTATGGAATAGGAAAATTGATTTTTTTCAGTCCAGGGCTCGCGTATTCTCCTTTTTAATCTCGCGCCGGCTTTCTTTCATTTTTCCCGGGCTCTGTTTCGGTACAATCGAGCTCGACAGCCAACCCCCCTTTACGTCACGGCCGTTTAATCGCGGCAGCAGTTTGTTCGGTCGCGTCATTAACTCGCGCGCCTCGCCACGCATTGTTTTACAACGATTAACCGGCCGTTTATTCAGCGGCTGCGGCCACGTGGGACGCGATACGCGAAATTCTGCTAATCTTGCGATTCACGCGTGGCCTGCATTTTATACCGTCCCCCTCACGGTTTATTAATATGTCGCGACCGGCACCGATCGTTACCATCATTCATTCCAGAAAAATTCCCGTTCCCTCCGGATTGTTCCACAACGAATTTACTAACTAATTACTATCCATTACAGACGATCTACGCTCCACGCTCCTGCACAATTCTGCGACGCAAATCGTTTTGACGCTTTCTGGCTGCGTTTTATAAATAAACTGCGGATCTTTATGCAAAATAAACACTTTCCGTTTGAATCGCAACGAACAGGGATGAAATAAAATTTTAATTTCTTTGCACTCGAAGCCATTTTAACTCTAAAATGAAACATTTCTTCCGACCTAGAATATTTCCCTTCTATATATATTTTTTCCTGCTGCACATACGAAAATGGTGCAATTTACTCGTAGAGTACTGAAATGTTTAGTAATTTATTAAATAGAAACGAATTTAATAATGTAAGAAATATTTTGAATAATTATACAGCAATTTTTAATGGCGCCTTACATTCGAGCGATAAGGGTTAATATATTTAATAGACTGAGAATAATATATAGATATCTTGAAATTTTTCTAATGTTTCTACCGTTTCAAATTACGCCTACTCGTTTCTTTGACAAATGCATAAAGTCCGCAGTCTATTTATAAACAACCGACTTTAAGTGCCCCCACGAAAAGAAGTCTCCCACGAAAATTGCTGGTCTTTTTACGTACAATAAGATCCCATAACAAAAAATATAGGTTTCCATTTGATAAAACAAAGTTGACCTTCGAATGACCTTGAAAAAAAACCCAAAAATAAAAGACTGAAACTGCCCCCCTCTTTGGGCACGTGTTTTACACTTTCTTAACACTAGAACTACCGGACCAGTCAAAATGACTGGTTCCTAATTTTTTCGTTTACTGAAAAAAACTGAATTACTGAAATTGTAAAAATGTTATCATCGGAAACATTTTTTAATGAACCTCTTCATTGAAGCACATATTACAGTAAAAGTTGTATGAAGTATGAACGGGCACTTATTGTCTCATTTATTGCTCGGTAGTTCCAGTGTTAATATCTTTCATACTTTTATTCGGCTGGAAAGTTTGGCAAATGAACACCCTGTATAACTATTCGCAGAGTATCCCGCACTTCGTTTACAGCGACGAGTGCACCATCAACAAGCTAATGGCCTATCGCAACGAAATAAAAGACAGTCTGAAAGACCGAGGCATCGCCCTGAGCCTGATGCCGTTCTTCATCAAAGCAGCTTCTAGATCGTTAGAGAAGGTGCCCGAGTTGAACGCGTGGCTCGACGAGGAAGCGCAAGGGTTGCGCGTGATCAGGGGCCACAACATAGGCGTAGCAATGGCGACGCCGCAGGGCCTCGTAGTGCCGAATATCAAGGACGTGCAAAACCTGAGCATCCTGGACATCGCGAAGGAGTTGAACAGGTTGCAGGAACTGGGCAGAAAGTGCTCGATTCCGTTGGTCGACCTAACCGACACAACATTCTCGCTCTCGAACATTGGCGTGGTAAGGGATTTTTTCAACATACACGTTTTTTTTTAATTCCTTTCTCTACGTCTCTTTCTCTCTCCCTCTCCTTCTCTGCCTCGTCCGGTGGCCGAATGGTCAAATTGAATCTCGAGACCTCTTTAAGGGGGCCGGCAGACATTTGGCTTTTTTTCTGGACATTTTACGTCTTAAATAAGTAAGCAATCAATTAAAAATGCATACCACCGTGTTTGTACATGTCTTTGCTACGTCTGTACAGAGCCTTTTTTTCGATACGAACACTAAATCTCTCGAAATTAAGAGAATCTCTCAGCGGCAGCCATCTTGTGACGTCATACTTGCTTCAGAATTCGAATTTTCCGCCGAATATTACAAATTACTCCACGATGGGGTAGAAATTCGCAATTTGGGCTCCATACAGACGTAGATTGGACTTTTAGGAAACACAATTGACCACTTCTAAACTGCTCATTGCAATATTGAAGCGACAGTTTGTATAGATTTCGACCCTTGCATACGTATATGGATTTCGAACCATGCCGGCCCCCTTAAATTTAATCCGACCGGTTGACGGAGAAAATATTTGCGTTCCCCGGCTCCTCTGTACATACGTGCACGTCCCGTTGCGTTTATACATACACAAACACAATTACGTAATTCGTTAATTTCGTTGGATATTCGGCTCGAAATTAATTGCGCGAGAGCGCCGCCGCCCGGGGAGAAAAACTGTTCTCCGCGATCGGACACGGAGATTTAATTGATCGGCGATTTGCGGTGCCTACGCCGTTGCTTTACACATTGTCCCGCGATTATCTCGTCATTTTTTGAAGTCCACGGTCCGTGAGGATTTTTTAACGGGTTTTTCAACGGTAATAGAAACGTAACCGCGAACCAACTCACCCCCTATTGGGGGTAATGATTGCATTATTTTATTTGAGATTATTTCCGAGCTTCTTTTTCGTACAGGGTGTATAAAAATTATATAGACCACCGCAAAATTCACCTTGACCTCGAAAATTAAGGTCAAAGCGTCGAAAAATTTGAGCGATGAGTACTATACGATGCAATAATAGAAAATTTTTTGACACTTTCACCTTGATTTCCAAGGTCAAGGTGAATTTTGCGGTGCGTTTTTTAAACAGATTTCCACCGATCCAGAGGTATAGAATCACGCTATGGTGGTCGTGACATATAATTTTTATACACCCTGTACAGTATTCTTTAGCTAAACTTGAAGATCAATTATTAAGATCTGCAAAATGTGTGGGAATGTTACAAGAATTATTGTTAACTTAATGTTTTCTATACTTGTATTATTAAGTAAGTTTTGATTTTGTGTGTTTAATGTTTTTAACATCGAATTGCACGAAAATCTACGGTAAAATCGTTTGAACAACAGAACGTAAAATATGTTGAAAAGAGCAGTTAGTGGAAAATTCGTTTTATTTTGCAGGTCGGTGGTACGTACACGAAGCCGGTGATCCTTCCGCCGCAAATCGTGATTGGCGCATTCGGAAAAGTACAAAAGCTGCCGCGATTCGACGAGGATGGGAACGTGATAGCTGCAAACATAATCTCAGTGAGCTGGGCAGCCGACCATCGAGTCGTGGACGGCGTTACCATGGCGAAATACTCTAATCTCTGGAAGCATTATGTCGAGAACCCCGCGTTCCTGTTGGTAGGAGCGTGATTAAGTACGCAACACATCGAGCATAGTCTTTTTTACCATTTTTATTACCATTTTTATACTGCTTCGAAGTCCGAAGGTGCGGTCTTCTGCGAAATTATGCGAGTTACATTTTTCACCGTGTTAGGAAAAACAGAAAACACTTCGGTAATCGTTTAATTGAATATTACGCTAATGATAGCGTAGAAATTGTTTTTTCTGCTATTTTCGAATTATTATTGTGAAATTTTCACGTTCGGTTAGTTAAGCAATAAATCTTTAAAAACTGCACAAACGACTTGGAATATTAGAAAGCAAAGATCAATTTCACCTTTCAATTATTTCAAGACACCTAAGAGCAGTCGAATGATTTAAATAATTAAACTGTAATGCAACTAATATACGTACACGCATAAGAGAACGGATCAGTTGGATAGCTTAATTAAGGATCATTGCTAGGTGTGAGAGAAATACGAGGTGACGTTTTGTACGTAAATATTAATTTATTTATTGCTGCACAACCAACTAGGACTTTGTTTTTTTCATAAAGATAAAATATCTTACTTTTGTAATTTTCCTTCTTTTAATCTGTTTGCTTGTTTGTTCTCTAACATATTCAAAGTGTTACAACTTGTATGGTAGTTATTATATATATATATATATTTATTTATATTTATATTTATATATGATGACCAGTCGAACTGTGAGCATTTTTGTACATTAAAACTATTACACATTGTTCATACAAATTATGCTAGTAGAATATGTATATATATATATATATATATATATATATATATGCCAAAAAATATGTTAAGGAAGTGGTTGTACTGATTAATATCCTTTGTGCATTGATTGCTCTTCATCGAGAGGGAAGATGGTAGACAGATTTTTCTACAGATCAGAATTTTCTATCTCAGCAAAGATAAAAAAAATAAAAAAGAAAGAAACAGTCTAATCAACGGAATCACAAAAACAATACAAGACGTTCATATAATGAGTACGACCACTTATTTACGTATCCTTGTAACTCGTATTATATATATATACACAGTTTTATAATGTATCGCATGTACTCAGTCACTCGTGCTCCCACGCAATCATTCCATTCCCTTAAATGCCACATAAATATTTACTCAAAAAGTAGTCAGTCTGTTTAGTAGTTAGAGTAGTAGAAAAGATTGTATATATGTTCGCATGGTCCAAAATTTTGTATGATAATCAAGTTGCCTTTCGAAGGAACGTGAACGGAACTCCTCGAACGATTAAAACATAGTGGCGGATTGTTGCGACGGCCTGATCAATAAAATTGTACCTTTAAAAAAACTATACCTTTATTATATTTGCTTGTAAAAGCAAACTTTGCACTGGGATTTTGTTATTTGAATACTTCAATCGTTTGTTTGCAATTTTGAGAATTATCTGTGGTCCTCCTGCCGAGAATATGGCGTCACTCGTTCGCAAAGGGTTGATAATATTAATCATTTTATTGGCACGTTGCCTGCGAAATTACCAAATTGGGAGATTCCACGAAAACAGAGTCGTTCAACGAAGATTAATTCAATTTAAATTAATTCCCCAATTTGACCGGAGCGGAACTGTTAATATTTAACACAGCGATTACTGCGTTAACAGTGTGTCTATCGAAAGCCTGCTAATCAATTTTTTAGAGTAGCTTAATGATATTGTTTTAACAACTTGCACGCGAATCAAATTCCCTTCGCAAAAAGTACGTCGTCTGTTCTCGTTTTTAATTACTCAATCTCTGAGAATTAAATTGAACGAGCAGCTGCCACATCGGTAAAAGAATTTTGAAATAAATCTGTAATAAAAAATAAAATTGTAAAAAAGCTCATTCGCGGGTTAAATTGCAATAAAAAAAAACTCATTTCGAAACGAATCTGCAAGCACTTTGAAACACGGTCGACTAAATAATTATAAAAAAGTCCGTCCGCGGGTTAAAATGAAATAAAAAAATAATTTGACCCAAAAATTCAATTGCATTCTCTCTCATTTCCAGATAAATCTGTGAATATTTTCAAACACTGTCGACTACACAATTGTAAAAAGGGTCCGCCGTCCGAGAGTTAAAATGCAATAAAGAAAAAAAAAAAAGAGATATTTTTAAAAAATTCAATTGCATTCTCTCTCGGTTCTAATAAAATTTCAAACTCGCCTAATCCGCCACCAGATGAACACTCAGCAAACCTAAGTCGCATGCAAAATCAACAGAATCCGACAATCGACTACGAACAAATGCGAGTTTCAATAAATATCTCTCGTCTCCATCGCAACTCTCACAACGAAAACCGACGAAGGAAAAGAAAATAAAAAGTTAGGATAACACAGAGAGAGAAAGAGAGAGAGAGAGAGAGTATCGATAGAAACACAGACGTGATCGGGCACGATAGTTGATCCGCCCCCTCAATCATACTATACTTATCTCCCAATATGACTAGGTGTATATAGATTATTATTGGTAATGTAGTTTAGTCCAAGAGTGTAAATGCAAAGCTGCTTTCCGTAGAGATAGAAAACTACGTGCGCTCGTTCGAAAGAAAATAACCAAAAAAAAAAAAATAAAAAAAGAAAATGATCGAAGAGAAGCAACAGAGTACTATATATCCCCTTTCTCCGTCGAACCGGTTCGAAATCGGTTGCGAATACATGTCGGACACACAGCTTAACTCGGAGGTCCCCGGATCGTGTATACGATAACTCTCACTAAGAATACCTCATCGTCAATCGAGTATATTAGTCGTTTCAAAGATTTTTTTTACAAAATACGCAAGCAAAAGTCAGGATAAAAAATAATTACTTCTGTTTTCTCTTTTTTTTTTCTCCTCCTCCTCTTGTTTTCCGCCGTTCCGTTTGGAAAAAATATCGCCCGCCTGCGTAGAATATACATATGTATTGTTTACGTGTATAATATCGCGCGTTTGCAACCCCCATAGACGGGGGGTGGGTTCAAACATGAAGGAAGTCTTTCTGAAAATATACATTTTACCGCCGTCAATTCGGGAAATGTCCAAGCCTCGTCTCACGGTCCCGAAGAGAAAAAACGAACGCATGCTGGACGATCACGAAGCTCGGAGAATTGTAGAACAGAGTAATTAGCTTATCGTTATCATACATATGCATATACATACATATATATGTATGTATATATACATGTATAAATATGTAGACTTATATACATATACATTTGAAGTCATGCTCAACAGACACACACTCATAAATACGCCTCGGCTACCATAACTTTTAACTGCAACTGGTAATACGTTACTTCAACATTAACACAGAGGTGTGTGCGCGTGTGTGATTCATAGACTGCGGATCTGTATGCAAAATACAAATTGTCTACATCGATTCAGTGGCGCTCTCCTTAAATATTTATCAACAGCACAAAATCATTAGTACCACCCTAATTTTGCTCAACCTATTTTCCAGACATGGGGGAGTTAGGTACTTGCATTCAGCATTCCCCTAGGCTTTAAATGATTTCTTGCAATTTCATACAACGTCGTTCAAACATGTTATTTTTGTTTTTAAATCGGTTAACATTTTCATGTATTTGTTTTCATTGTTGTGACTTGTGCCTTTGGTACTTTTCCCAAAAATTTGCAGCCACTGCAACGATTTCAAGTAAAGGAAGTTCATTGCAAATTGATTGCTTCTGTTTGATGTCTTTGCTGTCTTGTGTTTCACCTTTGCCATAAATGCATGAAATCCGCAGTCCAGTGATTAAATAGATATCTAAAAATAGCAAACAAACAGTCGTGAATCTGATAGACTGTGTAAAGTATAGAAAAAACAAGACGTACGCACTGAGGATCTTCTACAGTGCTAATTGAAAATGTAATCGTACCTGTTGGAACCGAACAGTGTGAAGAATTAGTGCTGCGGATGTTCTTTTATTCTCCTACTGGAAGTTTGTTAACAGAATTCTTGATATTTAACAAATATTGCCAGGAATGAAAAAGCTACCAGTAGATAAAGTGTCAACAGTGGATGTAACTGTAAAATTAGAATGAATTGGATAAATTCGAAGCGATGGAGAAATTGTAAGAAATTTTCCAGCGTACTGGTGTTCCGCAAGATAAAATGCCATACAAATGAACATCCGCAGCGGAACGAGGAGAACGCACGGTTTAACAGTTTCCTATGCGAGGTAAAGTGAAGTGCAGTATCGTTATCTTGCCGTAAAAGTCCCAGGATACAAAGAGCATACTGTTTCGAACTGGTATGTCTTGGCGCAAACCGTTCTGCATGTGCTACACATCGTTACAACCTTTCTAGAACATTAATTCTCACAGCTCTACCCCATTTACATTGTGAAGAACTTTCATTTCGTCTGTTACAGATCCACTAACATAGAAAAGTAGCGTTTTTTTTCTTCGTATTTATCCTCACGCGATATACCGTCGTCTGGAAAAACAGTTTTCACCTACGAAGGTACATTACAACTTTTGTTCCTTCAGCATAGGGTGAATCGAGTATCATAATAATTCACAACCACAACGACAACGTTCTCGTCGAATAAATGTCTAACATCGGAGTCCCGAAACGAAGAGGAAGACAAAGAATACAAAGGCGAATAAAATAATCCTTAAAATATATATATATATATGTGTGTGTATATATACTTTTCTTTTTAGACCTCGATAAAGTAAACGTATCACGAATCCATGGCAAGCAAAACGCGCATAAAATTGCCTCAGACGACCGATAAAAACGATGCACAAAACGAAATAAAAAATTACGGCACATTGAAGAATACTTTTTCTCTAGCGCATGAGTTTTTGCGCTCGGCATCTCGTAAAAAAAACACAAATTTATAAAAAAAAAAAAGAAACATAAAAGAAAAGGGAACTCGCTCGTCGTAATGTCTGTGCGTCTCAGATTCGCGAGATAGAATGTTTCACAGAATACAAAACATTTTCATCCGTAAAAAATATATGTATAAAAAGAAACGGAAAAGTGTGCAAAAAACCCATCCAACTATCAAAGATAATGTTGCGTGTCATGTACGGGGCGAGTCGCCAGAAACGCCCGAACACCTTCATTAGAATCGCAGATGCACTATTGTCATCGAAATAAATATTTATCGATATTCTCGGAAACGTTTAGAGGTCATCGACGCCTTCTTAAATATCGTATTTTTAGTTTGATTGTGCCGTTGAAAGAGAAACACCGACGACCTTCAAGCGACCTTGAGAATCACATTTGACCTACAATAATTGTTGCTGCGGTCATATTTTACTCGAACAGAGGCGTTCAGGCGTTCCATTCGTCGCGACTAACCCGGTACACGCATAATATATATTCGCTTTAATATAATTTGCATGTATACGGTTAATAAATAGTATTTTGTTTCTGGCACATTGTCAGCTCTCCACGAGGAGAACAAGCGAGTCCGCACGAATACAACCAACACCATAAGACAACATAATGCATATGTTCACGGGGTCAGCAGTTTCTCCTTTCCCCAGAAGAGGGGCCGAGGGGAGAGGGGTTTGAACTTATCTAAACTGTACGTTAAATAGCCACTAGCTTACGCTATCCATACGAATTGGCCCGTGAAGAAATATCCTCTTAAAAATAACTCTCTTGTACATCACAATGTTCAAACCACTTTTGCCTCCAATAATTGTGCAGGGGACCATGTTTCTAGTCTACTCTATACCCTAACGAATTGTTGTCTGTCGCTTATTGTTTCTCGTTTACCTTAAACCAGGGCATGAAACGATTCCGAAAATAAACTGTTCTGAACTGTTATACAAAGGCTCCGGATCAACACCGTCACGGAGAACCTCCATCTTAACACTAGGTTCATGGGACACGTCAAACTAATATTTTCAATTTACCGCATATAGGAGGAATTATTCAACAAACTTATTTTTATTCCCTATTTTTATAATGTAGTATATAAATCTAGAATTTTATGCATTCACGACGAGAACGAGTAGGTGTAATTTAAAACGGTGAAGACATCAGAAGAATTTCAAAATGCTGCTGCATTGTCTTCAGCCTATTAAATATATTAAAACAGAAAATAACTTTGTATTTCACTCCAGGTTGTCACAATTCAGATATAAAATTTTGCATAAAGATCTGCAATCTAGCAAAATAATCACAGTGCACCGTAAACCTAGTGTTAAATAGAACCAGCTTTGAGAAGTAACCAAAAAATATACTAATGAAAATTTCGGTTCTTCGCAAGAATTATCGAACATAAAGGTTCCTCAGAACCGTTTCAAGTACCGAAATGGATATTGTAACAGTTTCCAAGCCCTGCCTTATACATCACGTGTGTGTGTGTGTGTATTTACGTGTATTTATGCGAGTCGTGTGCGACCACTGGAAGCCAAAAATTTTCTTTTTCTCTGAACTCCCCACTCTCACCTTTGGTAACGCTGCCTCAGTCGTACGAATCAGTCGCTCGACAGTGTCGGAGAGAGAGCATGATCCTACCAACGTAGCAAACAAGCGAAGCAAACAAGAGACCTCTTCGTCGCCGTCGATCTTCCTCCGTGTGTCGATGATCGTTTCACAGAAAAGATAGAAGGTAAAGGGGGGCTTACGTCAATCAGTCGGGATCCCCGAAAACCGATCAACCGATGGTCTGGCGTCATTGGTGACGGCTGATCATCATCGATACCACGGCACCGGTCGCTCGAAGTACAGCCACGGCGTTATTGTGATCCGATTTCGTGAAGTCTATGCCGTCCACCTCCAGAATTTTGTCTCCGGGTCGAAGAGTACCTTGAGCAGGACCGTCCGGGTTCACTTTGGTCACTATGATCCCCTGAAGACGCAACGGACGATGTCAGCCGGTTGTAGATAGCGTAGACAGTTCTTAGAAACATGATGCGTCGCTTCTAGTCTATAAAACTTACAGTTTCCGCGCCGGCAACTCCGCCAGCTATGCTGAAGCCGAGGCCCGGGTTCTTTCTGACTTGAACAGGCAACTGAAAAACAACGATTGTCTTAGTGGTTGCCACTTTTGGTCAGACAGGGTATAGCCGGATAAGATGGTCATTATTATTATTAAGTTTTAGTAGTTGCGTCGTAGTTAATAGAATAAAAACTCGGTTATACCCTTTGTTATACTTGAAATTACGTACTACATTAGCATTTCTATGGGGGCCAAACATCCACTTGAACCTCGGCCTCCTGTCCGAGTTGACCGACTCGTTCCCTCCGCCGATTTTGTACTTGTCGGAACAGTTCAACTCGCTGAAGGATTTATTGTTCAGCGAGACCGGCGTACTTCGACCAGAATTCACCTCGTTCTTCATACCCGTGGGACTGTTCGCGTTCGTAGTGTCATTGGGAACAGTTTTCAGGGGTCCGTCCTGACAATCCACGCTCAGATTCCCAACCGGACTCGAGTTCGTGGTGTTCAACGACGCCAGATTATCGCAGGACGCGTTATTGTTCACGGTCCCGTTCGTGATCTTCTTCGGCCGGTCGGAGAACTTCGATTGCATGGAGAGGGGGCTTCGGTACTTCTTGCCCGTTACAGGGGACGTGGGAATGCAGGATGAGTTCAACATCTTCAGGCTCTCGTAATCCTCCGTGGAAGAGTTCATGCATTTGTTGGACAAGTCGCTGTTGTTCGAATTCGCGGACTCCAGGTGCTTCGTTTTCAAAATCGGAATTCTGCTCGGCTTCAACGATCGGTCGCCCTCGAACGACTGCTCCTGCTCGCTCGGCTCGGTCAACAAATTCGCCTGATCGGGAGTTGAACTTGTTTTCCCGTTGCTGATGGTCACGTCTGACCCGTCCGTGTTCGACGGGAACTTCTCGTTGCATAAACGCACGTATTCCTCGGCCTTGAACGACTCGTCGTTCCCATCGTAATTCGGAATTTCCTGAGACACCTTCAGGTTTGATATGTTCATGTCCGTTTGCGGAGGGACGATCGTTGGCGAGTCCGACTGACCTACTGAAGCAAGAATACATTTGAAAATACTGTTCAATTGTTCCGAGTTGTTGCATTTGAACTACGCAAGACTCATTTCTTGATATTTTACTTGAAAAATTGCGGTGTATAGACACGAAAGTATGTACTTTAAGATGTACATACACATTTTATGATGAAAACGATTTTTCAGGAAATAAAAATTCTTTGACCCCATTTTCCACGACTCAATGTGTACGTGGTCTAACAAATGAATACGTACATTGGTTTAACTGTTGGAAAAGCGCCGCTTTCTTCGAGAACGCGGCAGCGATATGATACGGCGGCGGTACCGGGGGAATTTCGTTTAATTTTGGCGTCTGTACGAGCATTTGATCGCCGTTGTTAATGCCCACGGCGAACTTCTCCGATTCCACAATCTTTGCCGTGTTCGCCTTCGAGTATTCGTCCGGTTTCCACGTGGAGTTCACATAATCTGCTACCGTTGGAGGTTTGGAGAGATACTCTGACGTAGGGTTGCGAATGTACTTTGCTTCTCGGATGTCTGGGCTTTTCTCCTTAGCGAGTACTGTCTTGTTTGCCTCGTCCGATGACTCCTCTGACACTGACGGCTCTGTTCCGACGTCCGTAGGGCTTGCGCTCTTGTACCCTGTTGATGGGTTGCGATCCGTAGGTGAAAGTGAAGCATGTGAACCCTGAAGGATACATACTTCATCATTCCTTGTAAATATTAATCCAACGGGCGGCTTGAAATATTTTTGCTCTTTGAATATCTAACGGTTCGCCTTTGCATTAGGTTGTTGCATATGAAATGTCTGATTTTAGAAGGCAAGTGTTTTAATCAAGAAATACCACTGTAGATTTATTATTTACCATATTCAGGTACAAAACTGATCTTTAAGATTTTAAAGAAAATTTTGTTTCGATGTCAACGAATCGTCCTGCATATTTTTGCAGTGGGGAAATATTGACGATAGCATTATGCAGCAACCTAATTTTAACTTTGAAGAACGCATTTAAGTCCTAGAAATATTAGAAGTCACTCTGGAAACGCACGCGTTGCCCTTGTTTCGCATAATTCTTTTGAATGAGTACCTTATTAAAGAAACTTTGCGAGAAACAGGTCCCAGTTTTTGAGGCAAGGTCCAGAGTAGTAGTAGCTTTTGCAATAATAGCTTCTTTGATCATTGTCTCCTGTTCTAAATGCATCTGGAAGTGTCAATCGCCAATTGTCTTGTATCGTTCGATTTTTTTGTTGTTGCGTAAACACAAAGCACACATAAAAAAAAAACATAAAATAAAAATACCAACTTGATGTCATCGATATTCTCTTTTGGTGTCATTTTCTTTTTCTGTGGTTTAGAGTCACGCGAGTCCTGTATCTCCGGTACGAGAAACAGATCAAGGACTATTTCTCAACAGCGATACTTACTCTTTGATCGTGAGCCGATTGATGTTGCAAATTGCGGGCATGCCTAGCGAGATTGCGCAGCTCTTTGGGGTAGGGTGTTGGTGCTCGATGGAGTTGTCTAGGGATCTCGGATTCTACCTCAGCAGCAAAACATATTCTCTTTCCGGTACCAACAATCGAACTGGAAATTAGTCCTACAGCCGGCGGTATTTCTGCGCGTGCACAAACATAAAATCATTCATTGGATCACCGTGAAAACTGAGAAGATCGTTAACAGTCTCCAGAAATACTCGTAGTTCTCTCGAATCTTATACTTTACCATTTCATTCCTCGTCTTCCTCCTCATTATCCACTAGCAGCGATAATATATCAGACATAGATGTTAAATACTTATTTGTAAAATTATATTCAGTGTACATATTGAGCATGTTATTTAAAAGTGGCTATGCTATAATTTAAAACAATTCCTAAACGTCTTTGACAAAATGGAAAAGATTGTACGCAACGAAAATATGCTACATCAGACGAAATATTCTAGAGTCAAAATAGCTTCGAGTGCAAAGGGTTAAAACTAACTGGAGCACCTCGAAGAAGACCTGATCGTCAAAGCAGAATTTACGAATGCTCACGTTCGAGTTCCTGTCGCGGATTCTGCGGCAGCATGAAGCAGCTCAATACCATCATATCCTCCTCGCAATTGAACTCCTGCTGCAGTGGCACCAGTGGTTGACTTTGATTGTCGCTCAGCCATAACGCTTTCAAGTTATTCAAGTTCAGCATAGAAACAGGCAAGTATTTGATGCAATTGTTCACGAGATTGAGTACCCGCAACGAGGACAGGTGACCGAGCTCGGGCGGTACCCGGGTCAGATAGTTCGATCGCAACGAAAGCAACGATAGCGAGGTGCAGCTCCCGATCTCTGGCGGGAGGCACCTCAAGCAGTTATTGTCCGCGTTCAAACAGTGCAGCTTCCGTAGAAGTCCTATCGACGACGGTAGATACTCGAGGAAGTTCTTAGTGACTATAAGCTCCTCTAAGTTCGACATTTGTCCGATGTCGTTTGGCAGTGCGCTCAATTGATTGTGATCGACTTTCAGGGTCACGATCGTTCGCAGATAGCACAGGGAGTCCGGCAACTGATAAATCTCATTGGAAGAAAGATGCATTATCGAAATATCTCGCCAGCCGTCTATCTCCGACGGGATCACGTGGATAGTGTTCATCGTGCAGTCGAAATGATTCAAACGGTACAGTTGATTGATGTTCACTGGTATACGTTTGATATCGTTCCCGTCTATCCACAGTTCGGTGAGATTGACTAGATCCCCGACAACCTCCGGCTGGAAACAGAGCAAAATCAATTAATCGATTAGAACTAATTATTCTCCTGTGTCATAAGCGAAAGGGGGACCTACCAATTCAGTGAAGTCATTGTTACCAATATCGAGTCTTTGCAAATTTATCAGACGGCTCATGCTCTTTGGTAATGTCATCATGTTATTCACCCTGAGCTCCAGAGTTCGGAGAGCCGAGAGTCTACCGAAGTTAGCCGGCAAGTATTCTATGTATGCATCGTTTATATATAATTCCCGGAGCTCAACGATGTGCGTGATAGCATCGGGAAAACGTTCGAAAGGATTAACACTGATATCTATGGAACGAAGGTTTTTACATTCTTTTATACTGTCCGGTAATTCTTTAATACTATTTTTACTGAGGTCTAGGTATTCCAGGTTGATTAACGACGCTATGGCGGGTGGTAACGTGGTGACTTCATTATCGCTAAGGGATAGTACTCGTAATTCATGGCACTGAAACAGTGGCCTTGGAAGATCCTTTATCTGCAAGAAGATGCATCGTTAATACTCTCGACGAACATCTTTAAAAAAAAAAAACGATTAAGCTTAATAGTTACTCTGTTGCAATCCAGACAGAGCTTTTCCAATGTTCTTTCATAAATGAACACGTCGGGTGGTACATCGTAAAGATTACAGTGACTCAGGTTCAGCTCGCAGATATCTTCTTCTTGTGCTCTCAGACATGCAGCGCACTGCCACCAAGCACTACCCATTTCATGTATAACTGGAAAACAATTTTTATCTCGATTAGCAAACATTGACTCAAAATATTCCATAAATCGATTCAATGATCTAGAATTAATTCAATCTTCCAATGGTTCGAAACAGTTAAAGGTGGAGTTATACAAGTCCGTCTGGGACTCGCAGGATCCTGGATGGCACGAAGGCCCGCAATTCTGTCCATGCCTCGAGACGGACGTGGCTGAGTATAACTCGACCCTTAAGGTCCGCATTTAAAAAGGAGAGTGTGATCGATAGAAATTGAGAGAAACCAGGATAGTACCTATAATACTTCAAGAACGATTCCCCAAGAGCATCGATACACGTATGGCAAGCAGACAGGTCCGAAACAGCGCTTGACTCGCTAAAGACTATTGTTCCATGGGGTCCTCGGGAATCATTCGGCAATTGGTGCGTCGACGGTCCGTTTCTTTCGTGCCGGCTTCGCCAGGATCGTTTCGGGCCGCATCATCGCGAAAGACCACGGCACGCGACACAGTGTCTTCCCGTTCCGAAATCAGTATCGAGAACGAATCGCATAGGCTGCGACGATGTACCGATCGACACCGAGTAGATGTCAAGAGGTGCAGGTTATTCGATAGACCTCCCCAAGGACTTCTTTCATAAACATATCTCGCTATTCACTCATCGGTGACGATCGTTCCCCGTGGTTGTCCTAACGACGACGACGACGACAACGACGGTATCACAAACGACAACGGTCCCGAACGCATTTATCGAACAAACGTAGTAGGTACGGGCTTATTATTCATTGACTGAAAAACCTTCAAAGAAATGTAATGGTCCGTTCATAATGACTTCTTCACACGGTGTCCCGCGACGATTTATCTTCTCGAAGCAGGCGCCTGGCGCGGGTCGCGTTCGAAGTTCGCTCGAAAACTATCGAGCTTCGGTTTAATGAACCGTTATTGAGTTGTCTCGGTGTAGCAGCCTGAATCGATCACAGCCAGATTTTTATCGTGTAAAAAGCGAGCCAATTCTATGTATGCCAGGGTGCACCGTTGTTGGCAACTTTATGCCGAGAGGGGATGATGTATCCCTACTCGGTTCTATACATAGTGATGCTGAAATTCGCCCAAATCTGTACGCTTTGTTTAACTTCGATCCGCTTGTTCCGGTTGCGAACTGCTTTCTTCTACGATCGCCAGTCTGTAATTGTTAATACATTCATTGTGTATCTTATTTTGCATGTATTCTACTCGTTAAGATCAATAAGAAAGTTTAACTCGAAGAATTTGAATATTCGTACCCGATAGCGAGTTGAGAAACACTGTGGCTATCCAAGAGATGCTGGTGGGAGGAAGGGGAATAGTTTGACCAGGCATAGAGCACGGTAAGAAGCGAAACTCCCGCGTTTTTTAAGAGCGGTGCGCATGCGCTCGCAGGTAGAATAATCATGAACGAAGATCTACTACCACAGACGAAGTATAGGAGTAGACCAATCACCATTTGGGGTTTCGTGTTTCACGAAACTTCTTATTTTGTAGGTTAAAAAAAAAGGCAGACATATTCTTTCTTATAGTAATATTTTCTTTATGTACACGAAGTTTCATCACAGACGAGGTATAATATAGACCTATCATTCAATGTATTTTTGTGAATTATTCGGCACATCTTGTTGCAAATATTGCCGCAACATGGCAACATGGCAGAGATAAGGACATACAAAATTTCGACAGAGACGTCGCCTTTAGTGTATTCTTTATACTCTATGCTGACACTGTTGACGCCATCATAAATCCATGATGGCGAGAATGGTTTGAGAACCATTGAGAACGCGCCTTGCAGGGGTGCCTAATCGACAACAGTCGGTGACGTTTCCAGACGTACACGTGCGCAGAAGTTAATTAATGGATTAAACGTGACGAAAAGGTGGAAGACTGAGAACGTTGTGATGTTCTCGAAGGGGAATCAATTTTCTGGTATGTAGAAAGTGGAGGCAGGAACAGGTCTTGTTCGACTCCGCCGAGATCTGTTTCTGAGAAGGGGAATCGATCAATGTAAACTCGGATTGTAGAAAAAAGACGAGATCGTTGACGATAAGAAAATGAGTGCTGAGGAACATAAGGGTTGCGAGGTAGAGGATATCGAGAATTCGGATGAAAGCGACAGACCCTCTGGGGAAAGGTGGGCGCCAGTCGGAGCGAACGACTGCGACAATGATTTTGCCGACGAATATAAATATGTAGATAACATGGAGAAGTGAGTACCCTTCTGCCAAATGATCTGGACCAACTTAATCAAGTTTCTATAATTAAGCAATATCTTTATTTTTGCAGTTTGTCGTACGATATGGAGAGGCTCAAGGTGCTGGAGGAGGAGCAGGAGATGCTTAACTCGTCCCTCATTGCACTTACCACTCATTTCGCCCAGGTATTGAATGCTTCTTAAAGTACTTGAATACGAAAGACAATTTTCTCCGTTCCATCTTGCTCCTCCAGGTTCAGTTCCGTTTGAGACAAATCGTGGATGCGCCGACCATCGAGAAGGAAGCGTTGCTCAAGGAGTTAGAAGAGTTTGCATTTAGGGGAATCCCGGATGTTCCGAATAATTTGTCACTTGATAGTAGATCTATTACTCCGACCTCTCCAGTGTCCTGCAAGCAAAGCGTAAGCTGTGCAATAATCTACAGTGCCAGTATTTTAATTTTTTTTTAGTGTTAACTAGTTAAGTTTCACTCTTTTTTTGTTTTGTTTTGGTTCTTTTCTCACGACCATTTCCTCTGTGTGTTTGCCTTATTTTAATACAACTCGCTTTGCTTGTAAAATGCTGACATGCATACAGATCTGTGATACATTATTTTTTCCCTTGTTTTCTAATGAAGTTTTAACCGTTTTGTAGACAAAGTAATACCTGTGTTACATTGGGAAATAAATGTTTTTATACACGTTGTTTTTTACATATGCTTTTGTTATTCTCGAGCTTTCAATCCTCGCCTCGTTTTTTAACATTTCTCTTTTTGGTTTGAAACGGTAATACGAAAACACGAGAAGCTGATTGCTCAGTGTGTGCAATTTAACAGATATCTGGAGTGATTAATGATGTTGATGTCGAGTCTAAAATGGCTCTGCAGAGAACAAAGCAGAAAGAGCTGATATGCCAACTGAAATCTCAGTTGGAGGATCTAGAGAAGTATGCGTACGAAACAGGCGATGCAGATTTGCCGCAGAGCATGATATTAGAACGGCAGAATATCATAATCAGTAAGTTCTGCTTAACCGATACCTTCCGCACAGACTCCAGACTAATACTCCACCATCTGTTTTCCAGGTCATTTAAAAGAGAAATTAAATTTTAACGTCGACGAGCTCTGCAAACTACCAGTTGACGATTTAAGATGGCAAGTAGATTATGCTATAAGTCAGGTAAATCATTTGACTTAGTAGGACGCAATAACGAGGGTTCCCTCGCGGATCGGAGAGAATTAATCGATCTAATTTGCAGATCGTTAGTCCTTTGAAAATGAAGGAACAACTGGTGTCTCAGCTGAAGACGCAGATTACGGATCTAGAGCGGTTTATAAATTATCTTCAAGGGGAAGTCAGCACGGAGACTCTAGCGTGCACCTGTGCCTGTCCGGTGCACACTAGCGGCTCCGCAACTTCCTCTTCTTATGCCAAGAGTGCATTTAATAAGAAGCCGATAGAGGAGGAAAACACGACGAAGACGATCAATACTGTCAAGAAGGTGGTCGCTCTGTTGCACATGTTCCTGGTGTCCCAGTTGGGATGCGGAAGCGAAAGAGTGCGGCGAAACTTCAAGAAAAATTCGGTACACAAATGGCGCGACCTAAGAACCAGGCTGGACATAGCCGTCGAACACGTGATAGAGATGATCATGGAAGTCAATCATCCGGACGACGACGACGCTATTAACGAGAACGATTACGCCTCTGATTCCGATTCTTCGTCCAATTGCAACGCCAGAGTAACATCTGCCGTGAGGAAGCACTTAGCAACCTCCATACGAGACTTAATGCAGCACGGATTAATGGCCGACGTGCGTGCCAATAGCGTGGTACCATTTGTGGGCTGCTTCCCGCAACGACACTCCTCCACTACCAATTTAATGCACGCCTGGGAGCTGATACTGAAGTACTATGAAATTAAAAACGGCCACCGTTACAATTCTAGTCCGGCGCAGAAATTATCGCAAAGCTTCAATCTAGATCTCACTGGGAGAATCGTGTCCTCCAAACAGGTACTTCCCCGTGATATCCAATGCTTGCGAATTGTCAGCGTAAATGTCTGAAACATTATTAAAATTTCCAGAGCCTGTTGACGACTATCGGGAACATCATTGCCTCGCATAGCCCCTACAAGAGAAGCTACGATTCCCATTTTAAAGCGTTCATATGCGCGTCCCTGAAGTAAGTAGATCGTACATAATAAATCGAGGGGTAGGTGTATAAGTCTTTTCGAAATTCATAACTGATCGACGATTTATTTCAGCTCTAAGAAACTCGTCGCCTGGTTGAAACTGATCCTGCAGTGTCAGTACCTGCTTGAGAATCATTATGCATCGTGGAGTTACGTCGTGAAAACAGGTATAATGGGATATTGAAATGAACGCTGAGGCGAACCTGACTCTGTTATTATTGCAAACAGGTTTCCAAGATGCGTTTCACACTCTCGATCGTCTTACCAGCTACAAGTTCGATTTACCGGTGGACCTGGCGGTGAGACAATTCCAGAATATAAAGGACGCGTTTTGATTGCGAAGCGAGACGATGTTCGTCATTCAGCGACTATGAGGTAGTCAATTTTAGCGAACAAAGTACATGGGCAACGTAAACGAGAATCAGTACATTTTAACTTTACGTTGGTATTACGCGGATCCATTATATTTGAAAAAGTATTCTTTCGTGGAAGACATTCCTTTCTCTCATTCCCTGAGCGCTCGTTAGTGGAAGATTATTGCGACGCAATAACCGTAGCTGCAATAATTTCGAGTATCAGTATTGCCGCGTTTAATCCTCGGGAGTCTGGGCTTTTAATTACTCGGTTTTAAGAGCGTGCTCGCTCTATGAGATCTGAAGGAGGGAAGATAATCTGATGGTTGGCGGAGACTTAAACGAACGACTATATATAGAGATATATATCGCGACTTCATAGCACAGGTATAAATGCAATGCTGCCTGATATATGGACTGATAATAACGTATTACGTAGTTATTTTGAGGTACATTTTTCAAATACTGCACGTTCTCGAGAAACAAATGAATCTAAACGTTTTCTTTGTACCGATTGAACAAGTAATGTTAAAATCTTCTCGCGGAGAACGGCGAAGAAAGTCACGTGTTACTTCTTACTATAGATACCGACCGAAAAAACCAAAGACCAATATGTTTTCTTTTCGATCATTCAGGCGAATACTGTTCTTTAGTTTGTAGTACCTCTTCGCATGTTAATGTCGATGAGTTTTACAGTAACATATCATTGAGACAGTAGTCGAATCTTATAACATATAAACAGTATACACCGCGCATAATCGTCGATATTGTAATATATTGTCAATCATTTTATCTTCGTTGTGTTTCATAAATCTTTATCATTGATTTGTTCCTTCATTTTCTCGCGTTTATATATATATTGTATATGCGTTGACGTAAATGTGTAAGATATGCAATGTTTAGTTAAGCGTCACTGTTGAGGAAAAGAAAAAGAGTTTAAACATTGGGGTCCTCATTTTACTGTGCAAATCGTTGAACAAATCTGTATAAGTCGTTACATTCTCGTATGCAGCTGAAAGTATAGGTCTTACTGAAATTTCTCTCGATTATACATAACAACTGTTCCTAATTTTACCACGTTGAATAATAGTAGAGATATTAGCGATAGAACACACGCATTGTTTTCGGCTAGATAGTTAACGATTTACTGGACATACATACACATACATCCAGTTACTTGCAGTTATTCTATATGCAGATTGTTCCAAAAATATTGTTCCCTTGAAAAGGGTGGGGTCATTCCTGAGGTCATTTGAAGTAATATTTTCCTTTGTGAAATCAGACCAATCAGAGCGCGGCTACGCTGAGCGTGGCGTTGACATTGGCCGAGCTGAAATTCGTCCGCTGATGCCGCGCCCTTATTGGTCCGTGTTTTTCGTTAACAACAACTTAAAAAAGCCGTGGAGAACATTTTGGCAAAGAAAAGAGTTACTTCAAATGACCTCAGAAATCACGCCTTTCATGAGGATACAACATTTTTGGGACACCCTGTATATAAGATACTTCCCATGTAAAATAGTTTTTAAGTGAAACTCAAATGTATTATACAATATACATATATATATATATATATAAATATCTGCTTTTTATATATACGTAATAATTTGGCATTAGTTTATTGAAGAGAAGATGTGCAGAAATATATTTATGGAGCAATGTATTTCAAGTTTTGTACAGCAATCTATCCTGACTCTTTATTCCTGATTAACAAGATTTTCTGATTAATAATTAAAGTGACAAAGAAAAACGAACGGCAGAGTACATGAAATGGCTGTTTATTTCTTATAAAAGTTTTACATCACAAAAAGTTACATGGCCAATTCCTTCTTTCAACACGTCTGCAGTATTTCATAGATAATTTACACCCCCGACATTCGTGATAACAAAGTGCACAGAGTGAATCGCAAGAGTTTTCGAAATAAAATAACACCTCTGTAAGATGAACATAACTTTTTTTCGTCTAAAGACCAATTATACTTTCGAAAATTAAAAATGTGTTCCGAGATCCACGCTTGTTTCGTCTCTCACGAATAACCTTGTACACTTTTCATTAACCCCTCTTTTTCTGAAAATCCTGCACACGTGACAAAAAAAAAACGAAACGGGGGAATACATGAAATTGATTGTTTGTTTCTTGTAAAAGTTGTACATTAATAAATATTTCAGTTTTTCCTTCAACACGTTTGTAGTATTTCACAGATAATTTACACCCCCGACATTCGTAATAACAAAGTACACAGAGTGAATCGCAAGAGTTTTCGAAATGAAAAAATATCTAACGCCTCTGACAGATGAACATAACTTTTTTCATCAATTATGTACTTCCAAAAATCAAAAATGTTTTTGTTACGTCTCTCACGACTTACCCTGTACAATTTTCATTGACTTTTCTTTAAATACGAGTCTCTACATCGAGAAAAAAGGAACGTGTAAATTAGACGTCGCTACATATATATTTATATATATATATATTTTTCGTTCATTTTAGTCTGATACTTATGAATTTTATCTCGGGTCTTCAAAATAGATTATCGAGAAATCTCGATGTTCTTACAGCGATTAGATTACAGTTTTGTTGTACATAAAATTCAGAATAGAGTCTACATTGTCAATAACGTATCTGAACTCAACGAATGTATATAATACCAGAAGTTTTCTTTCTTGGTCGCCGACGATACGCGTTTATGTACGTACCATCATAAATATTATATATCACGTACAATACTACTTATACAGGATACAAGTACACAGATGTAAGAGCACAAACTTGGTAGAAGTTCCTCTTCTCTTTGTTCACAATATAAAAGTCGTGTATAAAAAGGTTTATGGAAGAGCATTCGGATATTGCATTCACATCTTTTTTTCTCTTTTCTCTCATCCTCTATCGTTTTCTCTCTCGTGTAATACATTTACTATTTGTTAATGCTCAACCAAGAATTACAGCGGAATGAAGAACATTCGTCTGCCTATTGCCGATGCATACTCATTCTGGAGAACCAAACAGACGATGACATTGATTGGCTACACTTGTCTACTGTACTTAAGAATAGGATACAACATTCATAAATGAATAGACTGGTTATAATACATTTACAGAATACAAGAATAAGCAAGGATTACATTTAATATCACTTTGAAGGTGCTGAAGTCGTATCACAAAAGTCCAAAGCAAACGTCTCTACTCTCCGATCGAAAAAAGAAAATTTCACTTCACCGTAGGAAAAATGCATTTAGGCGCGTTATACGTCTCTTAGAGCAAAATATAATACTGTAAATCAATTCTATGTTACAGTCGAAACATTCATTTAAATATCGCTTTACAGCACAGTAATGATTTACTTTCAAACCTTATGTATAACAGTTGCACAGTATACACTCACTTAAATGTTTCATTTCATATTTTTTTTTCTTTACTGTAACATTTGTCATAATAGCTTTCATTGATATTCTTCGTACATTAAATAGGCTATTTTTTTTTTTTTTGGTA
Organism: Halictus rubicundus; assembly: GCF_050948215.1. Classification (NCBI taxonomy): domain Eukaryota; kingdom Metazoa; phylum Arthropoda; class Insecta; order Hymenoptera; family Halictidae; genus Halictus; species Halictus rubicundus. The sequence goes on along the minus strand of NC_135156.1, from coordinate 17,272,296 downwards.
CAGCAACGATCTAACATCTAACAATTAAGGACAGTTTACACATAACGTCGCTAAATATAAACCCATTCTTTTTTTTATGGCCGAATCGTTCGCGTAGCTATATAAATTCAGTATTATCCGTCTTAGGCTTCAGCGAAACATCATTATTTGTTGTTCTTTTATATATATTTATATATATATATATTTATAATATATATCTATAGGAAAGTCTGTGTGCCAACATAGCGCATGTCTCTTAAGATATTCCAGTTCTGAAGAAGTAAGGAAATACAGCAAATGTATTCGTTAATACATATAAATACGCGTATAAATATATAGGTATAGGTGTACAGTCATGATTAAGTCAAACGAAGGGTGAAGCTCCACGTTTTTATAAAGTAACTAATTAAAAAAAAAAAGAAATTACTAACTATATACTTATATTGTTTAAAGTTATCTTTAAAAAATGCATCATCAGTCTTCAAGTTTCTAATCGTGAGAGTAACAAGGCAGTAGAATTTGTAAAAATATAATATAAAGTCTCGTTCTTCGTGATTCGAGAAACATCAGTGACAATTTTGATCATGGATACGACAAAATCGATGGCTTGCTGATATCGACTATAAATAAACGATTGTTCTCTTTTTGTTTTTTTTTAAAGATCGACAGTCTGCTTACTACTTACACAAGAAACATTGTATCTGTCGGGTACTACATCACCACAGAGAAATTTTATCTCAGTGTGTTTCATCATCAATGTTCTTACTGGCTTGTTTGTAAAATTCGTTGACGGAATGCGTGAAATCACAATAGATTGTAACGTAATACAAACGTTCGTGTAAAATCACTATAGAACAGTCTGGACCCGTGTACAAATAAACTACGGCTAAATATAAATTAATCCTTACTTCATTCGCTCGGGAATGTTGTCTAAAAACAATGTCAGATAAATCCTCTCGCAGAAGTCTATAATGGAAAGAAGAAAAATTATTCGAAAAATAGAGGCTCGATGTGATGTACGTATATATATATATATAAGCAAAGAATTAAAAAAGAAAAGAAAATACACAAACGTATTTGCCCTAGCTTCGCGTGAATGCTTAACGTCGCAAACACAATGGCTACTAATATAAAAAACGCTTCTTATAAACATTTCATTCAGTTCGTTCGACGAGGCTACGCAACAAACATAACAAAGGCAGATACGCGCAACACGTAGGTACGATTTACCATTCACTTACTGTTACCTTTGCATATATATCACTTATCCGCTAGAGTTCTCCTGGATCACGAGCTTCCATTTAGTACAAATTATGGCGAACCTGTGGAACAACTACCTACCTCCGATGATTTTTGTATACGTTGTAAAAATCGAAACAGGAGGGTAGGTGACTGTACCGCCGATTCGCCGAAATTACAATCAGGTTCAAACGTGAATACGCAACGGCACGCTGTCCGACTTGTTCTCCGCCTCTAGATTGTGTTTGATGGTGTCGAGCGTGTTGTAAATGGTTCTGAACGCCGGCCGGTCCGACGGTCTCCTGTTCCAGCAGAGTTTCATCAAATCGTAGATTGCGGTAGGCGTGTTCTCCGGGCATTGAAGGACGTTGCCCTCCTTAATGTACTTTACAACTTCCTCGTGGGTCATCCCGTAGTAAGGCTGAAGAGCGAAACTGAAAATCTCCCACAGGCACACCGCGAATGCCCACACGTCGGACTCGACGGTGTACTTGTTGTACAGTATGCTCTCTAGGGGCATCCATCGGACGGGTATCGCGTCCTGCTCGTCCCCCTTGTAGTAGTCCTGCAAATAAATCTTCTGCGACAGCCCGAAGTCCGCGATCTTCACGATCATTTGGTCGTTGATCAAACAGTTGCGGGTGGCCAGGTCCCGGTGGACGAACTTCCGGTCGGACAGGTACACCATGCCGGAAGCCACCTGCAGCGCGATGTTGATCAGATCCATGTGCGACAATCGCGAATCCGTGAAATGCTCGTCCCTGTCCAAACTCCGGATAATGTAATTGCCGGGCGAGCATAATCGCAGGAACTCGTTCAGGTCGCCGCGGCCCATGTACTCGAACAGCAAACACATAGGCCGACCCAGCGCGCAAACGCCCAGCAATTTCACTATGTTAGGGTGATCGAATTCGGCCAGGAGACAAGCCTCGCGCTCGAAATCCTTCAGCAGGTCCTCCGACGCCTCGTCCTTCAGCATCTTCACGGCGACATTCGTGAATTCCTCGCCAGGGACCAAACCGGGTGCCTTAGCCTGGAATACTCGGCCGAAAGCACCTTGCCCTAAGTCTCGCTCGTAGATCACATTGTTCCGTGGGAACTCCAGCTTCTCTAGCTTCGGATTCAGCTGGGCGCTGGTCTTGTGGTAGGCGTTGTTGCTTGGCAGCTTGTCCAGGTCGATGGTTACATACTAGAAATTATGTATTGTTACAGATCGTGACTCGAGATGTGCGAAAACCCGCAAAAATCCGTCCCGTCTACAGAGTACTCGACATTTTCGAATTGTCGCACACTGTAGACCGTCCGAAATGAAGTTAATGAAAAACTCGTGATTATTAAGTCCAGGCTCGGCAATATTTTTCTGGACAACTTTGTGCATACACAATTTGAAATGATTTGCAAGAATCGAGCATGTTTGGTGTACCTGGTTATTCGTTGGGTTGTACCCTTGGTGTCGTTTGTGGAGCCTCTGACTCAATACAATCGATAACACGGTTCCAGGTATAATTACAAATCCCAATGAGCACAGTATTAGTATGAACACTGGGCTAAACACTGTATCTATTGTTAAGTCTTTCGAGTCGACTTCCATTACTTTATTGGTTACATTATCTAAGTTTAGGAAGGGGAAAAGAGATCCATTATAGTATATAGCAATTTAAGCGGACGTCTCGTTAACTATCAATGGCATACCGCATATAGGAATATCACAATGTTGCCACCGTATCGAGGAATTCATGGTGAAGCACCACGGCATTGGTTCGTCTCCGCCAGCATTTCTACAGTAACTCTCGCCGTCACGGATTTGTGGGAATACGTCTGGCGGTCTGTCGTGGCTATGGGGTGTTTGTACACGCCATGCCTGACAGTCTAAGCCGTTCTTTGTCTTATTCATTTTGCCCATATAAAATCTACCATTCCCTATGACACAGTTATCTGAAACGATAAACAATTAAGAGATCGTGCATTTTTTGCATCGAAAGAAAAGTCGGAATCTGCATTACATGTAACAAGCTCTTCGTTCATATCGGTCAGATGAATGTGCGAACAAGTCACTTTCCCTTTGACTATCTTTGGCAGCGATTTGCATTCTGGAAGCGTGAAATGTCCCCTCGATCTGATGTACATATTCCTCTGCTTGTTGTCTTCTATCATCGCCCAGTCGTTGAAGCAGAACTGATGACGCACTGCCATGCAGTCCTCGAAACATAACGGCAGGCCAACCGAGTTGTGGCATTGTGGAAAAGCGTACATGCACAGCATTTTCTGAAATAATGAAAACAAAACGGTGAAAAAGTCGGCTGGTACCGTCTTCATCTTCTGCGAAGAGACTCGATATGACTCAATGGTTTCTTTGTGAATTTCTTCCGAGTATTTATGAGGGCTGAATGATACATACCTCTGCAGCGGAACGACATGGTTCTTGGAGTTTCTGTATCAGCTCTTCCCACAAATTGGTGGTAATCTGTTCGTTCAGCAGCTTCTCGGGGTTGGTGTTGGACTCGTTGATCCATACCTTTCCAATACCTGCTAGATACTTCTTGCAGATCTTCCCACTATAGGGGAGACAGTAACCAGTAGACTCTGGTTCTGTAAAAGAAATAAACGTAAATAGAAAATTCTCTCTCTTAGTCATAGCATGCAATGTCTCCTTATAATACCTGAATATGTACTGGTTTGAGCAGAACTGAAATGCAAAATGATTGCTATCAGAGAAAAGATGCAGAACACCATCATTTAAACGTGTTGCGTCGCGGTGAGGCCGAGAAGAAACTATCACATGTTTAATGCGAAAGATCGTTGCATGAGAAAGCACGCCAAAGCACCGATGCCCGTTTAATTGACATTGAATTGCATCGGATCCGTGGCGTAATCGGAGTATCTTTTAACGCAGAGCCGATTATTACGCTCCATCCTACGCGAACGTGCACGCGTAAATAGTCCTGTTCGACGATCGCTGAATGAATATTACAATTATCGATTGTAATTTTTCGAACTGTTTTCGACGGTGCCCAGCAAGCACGATAATTCAACCAAAATAATGTCAAAGTGGGGGGTAACTACGATTTCAAGCACGCACGTCGTCGCACGATAGGAACGAACCGAGTTACCCTAAGCGAAATCCTTCGTCCTTATCACGCGTACGATAAACCCGTGATACACGATCGAGCATTCCGTTTTTCCCTTATTTACAATGCCGATACGTGAAGGACAAACGGTGAATTTGCTCGTTTTGTAACGAACCTGAGTGGCTGCTAATCTAAGGGAAATTTGGAACTAGGCTAAGAAGTGCTATCAATTCGAAAACCGTTAAATTCTCAAGCTCTCTGTATATATTTGACGTATAATTAAACTTGAATATTTATACGTGTGTACAGATATTTATGATTAAATCCGTACATTCGTTTATTAATGTAATTTCAGCGAGAACATTTAGGAATTTTCGAGGCATAGTGTAATTCATAGAAACCTGGGGTTTATGGGGTTTTACCATGGACCTAAGGTTTTACCCTGTTTCATTTGCGATATTGGCGCGAGTGCATCGAGAGGGAAAATGCGCGGGAATGGATCCCTACCTGTTAATTGAATTTTGACTTTAGTTAACCATTTCGAGCGGTCCGAGAGTTTTGGAATTTGCAGAAGCATGCACGGTTTTTTGAAAACTGGAAAATTAGGATCGGGGGAATCGAAAAGGCCTTCGACTTCCCGTGCGAAAGAGGAACGTGGTCCGGCGCCGCCATGGGTCGAGAAATAGTGAGCACCTAACCTCAATTCAAAACTACACGTTAACTCTAGAACAACGGACAATTTTTACAACTTTTACAATGCTTTGTTTATCTATTTGTTTGAAACATATTTTTGGAGGTACTTCTTGTAGGCGGGTCAGTCTTTTTATTGGCCCTAATGTAAAAGCTGTTCATTCAATTTAATTGGTAGAAAATGAGTAATCAAATGATGATACTCATATTTTGGGTCAAAATAGATCATAATAGAGTTAACGGATTACAATTTGTTTAAAGCATATTCTTATGATTTCTTTCGGGATGCAAAAATTTCAAGATTTTTCTACTTCCTCAGCCGACCCAGAACCGTCGAAGACGTGGTTGAACAAGGCGAGGTAGTTGAAGTATTGAAGCAATGTATGAAAGGCAGCGATTTCCCAAATCTGCTGTTTTACGGACCACCTGGTACTGGTAAAACTAGTACTATACTGGCTGCAGCCAGGCAACTATTCGGCAGCTTGTATAAAGAGAGAATATTGGAGTTAAATGCCTCGGATGAAAGAGGTATCCAAGTTGTGAGGGACAAGATCAAGACCTTTGCTCAGCTTACTGTTGGCGGTATGAGGGACGAGTAAGTTCGCATTTGTATTACAGTAGGTTCTCGTTCGTTGCACTTCCAATCAAATGCTTTGTTCGTTGCATTCTGTTTGCGCAAGGTGGGGAATGTAGCTTGGTGGAAATAGTAATTTCGTAGAAGGGGTTGCAAGTCCTGTTTTCGTGCAATGAGCGAGTACCTACTGTAGTTTTGTAAAAACGACAGATCTAGAAAGCCAATGATGTTTAGTAAAAGGTTTGAGAATCACTTTAAAACTAAGCAGAAAGACTGCTTAAGAATATGGTTGTTATCAGGAGTTATAATGAAGTGTTTAGAAACTCTTATTACCAACTGAACAGTAAAATGCTGTGAGGAGACTGCTCCAAAAGTATTGTAAAGTATTAAAACTTTTGACCCGGCTCTGAAAGCAGACAAGTAAATTGTATCTACTATTCTTTAGCAGTCTGCTGCCGTGTTTATGTGATTTCTGTGAGAACGGCACAATCTGAGGCATTCGAAGCTTCTTTTCAAAGTATAGAATAGAAGGAGCATTTTGTTACAGTAATATTCTTTTTTTCAGCGGGAGAAGATGTCCACCTTTTAAAATTATTATCCTGGATGAAGCAGATAGCATGACCAGTGCAGCACAGGCTGCGCTTCGTCGCACTATGGAGAAGGAATCTCATAGTACACGTTTCTGTTTGATCTGCAATTATGTCTCGAGAATCATAGAACCATTGACTTCGCGTTGTACAAAGTTCAGATTCAAGCCGCTTGGGGAAGACAAGATTATCGAGAGATTAGAGTATATTTGTAAAGAGGAGGATTTGAAGGCAGAGAAGGCTGTTTTATTGAAAATTGTAGAAGCGTCGGGGGGCGACATGAGACGTGCCATAACGTGTCTACAGTCTGTTACGAGATTAAAGGGCAAAGGCACTGAAATCACTGTCGATGATGTCCTCGAAATTATCGGGGTAATTTGTCCTCTATCTACGAGCCGTTTATTAGTTGTATTGTCTATATTTTAATGCAATACGATCTAAAAACATTATAGATTGTCCCTGATAAATGGCTGGACGAATTGTTAGAGGTGTGTAAAACGAAGGATTACAGCAAGGCTGAAGCTTTTGTCGATAACTTTATGTTGGAAGCATATGCCACTTCACAAGTAAGTACTCTAATTATACGCAAACACTTGTACATTGTTCATAAACTGCTCTAATTCATGCTTCACTTATTTCTTTTTCAGGTAATTGAGCAATTGAGCGAAAGAATTATATATTCCGACGAATTAACGGATAAACAGAAAGCTTTTGTAGCCGATAAACTCGGAGTAAGGGTCTTTAAACTTCGCAGCAGAACTATATTTATCTTGATCTGCATTATTAATTATTTCTGTTTTTATAGGAATGCAACTATAGGTTATTGGACGGTGGAAGCGAGTACATACAATTCATAAATCTCTGTTGCGGCATCATAAGGGCTTACGAGTTAACATGAGGATTAAGTTACTTAATATTACATGTTGTTATATTCTTTTTTATAATAATAAATATTTATTCTTTTTTATAGCAGATTGTTTAGTGAAGTCGATGGAAAGCGGTTTGCCTTTCAGCGAATTTGGAGGTAACATTTGTTAGGAGTGCGAAGTAAATGTTTAACAAATGTTAATGCTTGAAAAATGAATTGTGCTGCCATCTTACAAAACAATATTGAAACTTTTCACCTAGTTGCTTGGGCAACGAGACTATAGCGCCATTATTCGAAGCGATATTTTAAACCTAAAATTCCCTAGATATTTCCAGATCGCATCGAGAGTGTACCGTCATATTCTATTTAGCAAGCTCAGAATTCCACATCGAATTCCACTCCTCCAATATCTCGTTTTCTGAAAACAAATTATGATCAAACGGATGCATCAATTCGTGACGAGTAGACAGAAATAAAAATTCTCTGAATGAATTGCAAGGCACAGACGCTATATAGACATTCATTTCTTTTCTTAATCATTGTAGACAGGTGGAAATAATACAATAACATTTCTAAGTTCTTCAAATGTTCCATTTTGCATCTGATTATAAAATCCACGGTCTAGTTACGAAGTAGCCTAAACACTTAGTTGGCCGTGTCGAATACAGACCGGTCGCTGTTGCACGTAATTCCAACGTAGCTCGATCAATTCTATATTGTTACTACGGATGGTAAATTTTCAGCGAACGAAAATTAACGAACGAAGTGATTTTGAGTGTTTTTCAACGTGAACGAACCGGAATATTCTGGTAGCAGGGGAATTAAAGGAATTAAAAATTTCAAATATCCCGCGCATGGAGCAGTCAGCATCAACACCGACCGCAAGATGGCGACGGTATCGCGTCACCAGAAAACTGTATCGTGCGCGCACGGCCCTGTTCCCGGCGGGATCGCCTAGGGACACCGGTCTAGGGACAAAAGCGGCCCATTCAGCAGCATCTGTGAGAGGACGCCGCCGTTTGAGAGCCGCTGGGATCGGCGTGTAGGGGCGTCGTTGCTGCGTGCAATGTGTATCGTGTAGGCGTTGGCGAGGAGGAGACTAGTACGGGGATGTGTCCGTAAAAAAGTTGCGGTTTCTGCGTATTCTGCCGCACGTGCCCGCTCGAAATCGTGTTCCGGGAGTCCGCGTTAGTCCCGAGGGGATCGTCGAGGAGTTGGTCTGATAGCGCGCGGGCCCCGCTGGCTGTCCGGTGGAACGGCCGCCCGTAACACAAAATCCACGGGTGTCGAGAGAAAGAGGGAGAGAGAGATAGAGACAGAGAGCGAGAGAGAGACGAACGGAAAGAGAGGAGAGAGAGAGAGAGAGAGAGAGAGAGAAAAAAGAAGAAGAAGAGTAGAAGGTTGGTGTGCGGTCGGTGTTGGTTCGTTTTCTGGTCGGTGCGGCCACGTATCGTGCGTGTGTATCTCGGCCGGCCTTGTCACGGGGACGTTGCTCTGTCATCTCTCGTGGGGGAAAAACTCGCCTCGAGACGGGGAGCGGAAAGTGCGGAGCGCACGGTGTGCGCGCGTGCACCGAGAGGAAAGACGCCCGTACCAGGATGCCAGGAGGTCTCGATCGCGGGCCTATTGAGACGGTCAGTGTTACACGCGCGAGTTAATTCCGTGCCGCGTGAACCCGGAGAGCCGTATCCTCTCCTCGAAGGACAACCAACAGGGAGGATAGACGGAGAGGCGAGCGAGCGAGCGAGAACAGAAGGGAAACAGTGCAAAAGAGAGAAAGAGGAATTAGAGAGAGAGGGAGAGAAAGAAGAGAGACGGTTTGCGTTAGGAGATGTTCGGGATCTCGGAGCGAGATCGTTGTGCGGGAGGATTCGGCAATCAACGGCTACGATCGAGCGTATTGTCGCAGCTCGGACGGCCGAGCGTACGAGGCGCACGCTTCTGCTCTCGCTGCTAGCCATAGCCTGGTGTCCCCAGTGCTCGAAAACCGGAGAAGAAACGATTCGAAGAGCGGATTCGTCGAGCGCGTCGCCCGTTGCCGCTCTGCGTGTGACTCAGGCGTGTGTGTGACAAAGGACAACGTCACGGGGACCGACCGGGGAGATATTTTTCCTCGAGTGGCGGCTCTCTTCGTTGCTCTCTCGCGCTCGGTGTCTCGGTCTCGCGTTCCGCGTCAGGGGCTCGATGATAGTGGCGCGGTTGACAGTGCGACTGCTCTGTCGGCGTGGATTTCACAGAACGGTCGTCGTCGCGTCGAGACGCGCGTGCAGCCCCAACGTTTTTGGATGGTTAACCGCGGGAACAACAACAACAACAACAACGTCGTCGTCGTCGGACTGGCACTGATCTATTATCCAGGGATACTACGTCGTCGTCGTCGTCGTTCGTCATCGTTCGCTGTCGTCGGACACACCGCGTCGCGCGTCAACGCTCCGAGGAATGTGACGGGCGACTCCCGGCGTGGGAAATATCGTAGAAAAGGTGAGAGACACGGAACGCGGAGCGACGCGAACAGCCGACGCTCGAAGGCTGTCCCCCACGTCCTATCGACACCGCGAGACGATGCAAACTGTCACCGGCGACCGGCGTCCGCGCTTAACGGTACCCCGTTTTCTAACCTGCAAACCAGATGCATCGGCCCCCGGCTCGTAAATAGCCGCGCTTGTACGCCGGATAGTATCGGAAACCGTAAATAGCCGAGCACGCGATCGAACCGACACGGTTTTTAACCCATTAACGCCCCGTCGCACTGTCTCACCTACACTTTCCGTCTTCGCCGCGACATCTTTCAATGAAACCGTGTCCGAGGTCACTGGCATTCTACCCTGCCGAAGCCCGGGTCCGTTCTGACCCGTCCTCGGACGTTGTCAATTCTATACGAACGCGATCTGGAGACAAACTACATTATGTCCGCTGTTTATAGTTTTAGGCCTTGAGTGTCGTGGGTCCAAATAGACCCACTGCATTCGCCATTGGGGCGTCAAGGTTATGAAGCATGCACAGGGTGGGGCAATAAATTTGTACACTGTTGAATATCTTTATTGTTCGCAACGATGTGAAGAAATACGAGATGGAGGAAGATTCTATTCCTAGCGAAGGCCGGGTCCGTTCTGACCCGTTTTCGGACGTTGTCAATTCTATACGAACGCGATCTGGAGACAAACTACATTATGTCCGCTGTTTATAGTTTTAGGCCTTGAGTGTCGTGGGTCCAAATAGACCCACTGCATTCGCCATTGGGGCGTCAAGGTTATGAAGCATGCACAGGGTGGGGCAATAAATTTGTACACTGTTGAATATCTTTATTGTTCGCAACGATGTGAAGAAATATGAGACGGAGGAAGATTCTATTCCTAGCGAAGGCCGGGTCCGTTCTGACCCGTTTTCGGTCGTTGTCAATTCTATACGAACGCGATCTGGTGACAAACATCATGTCTGCTGTTTGTAGTTTTAGGCCTTGAGTGTCGTGGGTCCAAATAGACCCACTGCATTCGGCATGGTGGCGTCAAGGTTATGAAGCATGCACAGGGTGGGGCAATTTTCTGTAGAATATCTTCATTGTTCGCAACGATGTGAAGAAATACGAGATGGAGAAAGATTCTAATCCTAGCGAAGCCCGGGTCCGTTCTGACCCGTCTTCGTATATCCTCCATTCTACTGAAATGTAATCTAAATACTATGTACATCATCGTCCACAGTTTTCTTTTATTTATTGTGGGTCTAAACGGACCCAGCATTCGCTAGGGTCGCGTCAAGGTTACTTTTGATGTACGGATCAGCATAATCACTTTGTCCATTGTGAATATACAATCGACAGAATATAAGGAAGGGTCGAGAAGGACCCAGGGTTACAATGTTCACTGTCGATAGGTATCGAAGGTATGAATAAAAGAATCGAGCTTTCGATGGCCACGATCATCGATAATTATCGATCGTCGATAGTTCTTCGCCGCAACGATCTATCGTGCACTTGAACTCGACGGTGGCCGACATCGCATTTGAACGGGCCGGTGTTTATTATCGAGATATACCGTTACATCATTTCGAGTCGCCTTAAAACTGCTGTCTAAAGCGGAGTAACAGTTCGACGGAGATCTCGAACTTCGAGAGAGAGAGAGAGAGAGAGAGAGAGAAAGAGGGGGGGGGGGGTAGGGAGAGAGAGAGAGAGAGAGAAAGCGTGGATCGATCGTGCCGCTTCGATTTCCAGAGACGTAGAATTCGTATTACGGTCTTCCCATTATCGATCGGTCGTAGAACGCGCGAATGGTCAATAATTAAGTAGGGTTCGGATTATAACCGTGGAGAGACTAGATACCAGATGGGAAAGTAGAATTGTCTTGTAGGATCGGTCGCGGATTACGGGAGTATCGATGACGCTGATCGATAGGGAGCTTCGATATGTATAACCTATTGACAGCTGACGGGATATGCAGATGGTATCTCGCGAGTTTCCCCGCCGTAATTACATCGAACTCGGTCAGCGGCGGCAGGCGACGGATAACTTTGAAAAATCCCGGCCGCTCTGACGCACTTGTTATCCGCGGTACAATGACATTTGTCGTGCAGTCGTCGTCGAGCTTTGTTTTTGTTTTGGAACGTACACGACATTCGACGCCGCCGCGCGTCCCTTGCACGCTTGCCAACATAATTTCAAAGCGCACGACCGCCGGGATCGATCACAAGGAGATTTCGAATAATTGACTGGCGTCCTTTTTTTGTTTCTCCGCCGAAATAAACAAACATAGACGGGAGACTCGCACGCGTGTTCCAGTTAACGCCGTTCGAAACCACGCGAATCGATACGATACGTCTCGACGGATCTATCGTACGCGACAGCCGCGATGTTTAATTATCGAGGATATATCGATTTGCGGAAACGGCGCGAAATAACGTTACGCTCCGAATTCGAAATGGCGTCGCGCCGATAAGGGGATCGTTCGAAATGAAAACGACCGGGACGTAATTGGATGATGAAACTAGAACAACGTTGAGACACCATTCCTCCAGATATAATCTATTTATGTACATTAGGAAGGAATATGTAATTGAAAAACACATATCTATGACGAACACTAACTTATCTATAGTTCTAACGCATAATATACAGAAAACTCGTCTGTGACAATATCTTTTTTCATATTAATATTGATATCAATCTCATATTCATTTATTTTAATATTTTATAGGAGGACACGTCGCTATTTGATTATTGCTGAACACGGCCACGTGTTGATTGAAAATGTGTGGACCAGTCGCGGATGCGGTTGACGCATTTTTGCGTCGTCGGTGCCAGACGATATTCGATTAACAATTTCCGTTGGGAGGGTACTGTAATCTTGATGAAATTGAAGCTTATGGATTCGGGGGTTTCGCGGAACGCAAAAATCCCGGTGCCCTAATGCGTTTATGTGGCTGGTAATTTCGTGAGCGGATGAGTCCCGAGCAGTTGATAATTAGTATACATAGAGGGGGGTGAGGGGGCCGAAACTACGGCAGTAAGAAAACTCATAACGGGAGCTTATGGAACGAGGTGCACCGAGTCGTTCGTTCGTTGCAAGGTTGCACCCGGGATGCATCTCGCCGCGGCCCGACACTCCGCGTCGCTGTTCGTATCCGCCGAGAGATAAGGAGAGCAACTTATGCCATTCCGGAATATGGATGTGCCAGACTCCGCGGCTACTTTTCGCCGCGGGACAAACTTAACGAATAACAGTCGACCGGCCAAACTACTCGACCGTGGACAACAACAATAACAATAAAAACTAACGGAACACGTATTCGTTTCCTGTGCCGTGGATTAAGCACCGTCCCGCCCGACGTAAATAATGTATAAACATTCTGAAAGGGTTGCTGCTCAGGATGGACGTTAGGATCTATTAACAAATGAACCAGTTGGGACGAACGGTAGTTGCATTTTAGAACAGTTTCTGACTCGTTTTTGTTGAGAACATTCGGCCCCGCCGCTGTAAAATGTTAAACAACAACGAGTAAACATTCTAAGAGGTTTAGGACGTTAAGTCCCGAGCGCATTAACGCACGACGGCTCAGGATGAACTGGTAATGCTTATTTCGCATAAAATCCCCGGTCTACCTATAACAATGAAAGCACGCCATCGTCAGGTTCGCTCCCGTAATGCACCAGTCTCGGAAAGCAAATGGACTCTAGCCGGGATGAAGCTGTAGACACAGAAAAGATAATTTCGAAGTCGATTACGATTGAACGCGGCAGTCAGAGGTTCTCTGGCTTTGAGTCGCGGATTTGCCGGCGCCGGTAGCAGAAGAGGATAATCTTTCAGCTACCGAGGACATTGAGAAACCACAAGCTCGCTTGCACGAGGATCCGTTCCCATTTTCCCAAGCAATCACGCGACGAGATGCAGTTTCGAACGATTCTGGTAACATTCGTCTTCTCGTTGCGCAACTACGGAGATCTCGAACAGCGAGAATCACATTCCGAGCGACAGCGACTTAGGTCAAACGACGCGTTTTCATAGTATCTTATCTTTCGGTTGTAATTCATGATAGCGGGAAAGCGGCGCTGCTAATCTCTCGCCGGGGAATGTTCAATAGCAATCGAGAGACAGAAATACTGTTCCACCGGAAGTCCTGGGGACTTTTTTCAGCTGACAACAGCTCAATTATCCATTTCTTTTTCTTATGAAAATCTAATAATCCCCCCGCTTGTTTTCGAGATATTCAAGCCCCCAAACCTCGATGCCAGGGGGTAGTTTCATCCCCCAGAATCCGTCGTAAACAGACGCGTGAAGTATATTTGGGCGAACTATAAATACGTTTTATTGGGCGATCCAGGTGAAATGGCGGACGTTGAACGTTGAGAATCGGTCCGCAGCGGGCTCTCGCGTCGCGTTTCATTAATTTTGATCGTCGAAAATGGAGTCGGCACATGCGACAATGTAACTAGGACTCCCGAGTAATCGCGCGTGTCTCGTTCCCGGTTTCGCCGCAAAGCGGAGCAAAACGGCCGACAATGCTTTCCAATAACAAAACACGGGGACTAAGAGCCGCGATTCACAGCGGCGATTTTTCATTCAGCCGACAATCGTAATCCTCTTCATTCCGCGAGCGGTTTCTCTGTTCCGTTTACCGTCACCCGGTTTTCACATGTTTTCCACGCAACAGTATAATCGCCGGTGTGAAATCTCCGCGATCATTGTTCCAGACTCTTTCCCCTCGAATCGTTGCGCCGGCCCTCGTTTGGAAAACCGCGGTTTTCTTTCGTTTAGTCATTTGCAAAAATTCAGCCGCTTCGAGCGTTCATTCCGCGGAGAGTTATTGTAGTATTTATCAAATTTCTGACTTGTCCGCTACCCCATAATTATCTCCGAAGTTTCTGGGTTTGAAAAATTCGAAGAAATTCTCGAATACTCTTCGAAGCCTCGGGAACGTGCTCCGGCAATTTTGATCGCCGAAAGTTGCTCTAATTTTTCAACGAAAACGATTCTACGCGATCCCATCAACGAATCAACGGCGTCTCGTTCTTTTGAAATATTCTTTAAACAAGCTTAACTGCTCATAATGTTATAATAAAATTTGCCGTGAAATTCGGGAGAGTCTAAAGAATCGTTCTACATAAGAACCATTCGCATAGTTTCTATAGTCACAGCAGGATAAATTCTTAACACGTTCCAGCGTCGCAGAGAATCAGATTTTCTTCGACTAGGCTTTACGCGTTCACAAGCAAGATCGCGTAAAAGAAATTCGAAACGGTTCAGGAAAATTCGAGCGATGCTAAATTCGTTGAAAAAGAGACGGAAATTTCTATTTGGCCCCTGTGTCGTTGCCATTAATTAGAGACTACTTTCATAGAAATCCGCAGTCTATGAACACTTTGAACGCCGAACCAGGAACCCCCAAAATTCCCTAATATCAAAGTAAGTTATTTAATGAAATAAAAATTGCAAAAAATTAAATGTACGATACCGAGTAATCCTCCAGCTTTCTTGCATGTTACAGATCCGAATCAAGTTTAGTACGATGACTATACCAACGCAGAAACTCATGTTAAACCCGCACAAATATCCCGACGAACGTGTTAATGGCGGATATTGCGAATAATTAAGTCTTCTAGCTGGCCGTATTGGTTCCCGGCGACTTTCCGACGAAAGAGGTCGCACACCGGAACCGGCGGGTGTCGGCCACCGTCGGCCACCGGTGTGCGTCAGGCCGTGAGCGGACGCGGGGCGTGGAAAAAGAATGAAAACTGTTCCGCGATCGTTCGACGGGATAAAGTCCATTTAATTCGTGATCGAACGGTCGCGGTTCAACAATGCTTTGAATCGGCATTCGAGCGGCGTGTCCCCTTTGGCCGGCGGCGGCGATGCAGGCCTCTGAATAGGCCCCGGCCTCCGTTATATTCAGCGTTTCGAGTGACCGAAACGGTGACGGCCCGGTGATTGTTCCACCGCGGAAATGACGTTGTCAGTGTCACGTGTCCTCTCGATTCGAGCCCTGGCCTCTCTGTTATTAAGTCGCCGGTTCGCTCGGCCGTCTCGCCTTGCGAATTTTCATCACCGAGCATCCCTTCTCCTAAAAGAAGACTCCTAAAATCCCTCAAACTTAAACAATCTACGGGGAAATATCTTCGAGCGATTGTCAAGAGACCTGGAGCTCATTTTGGCCGGCATAGCTTGGTTCTTGACTGAATTAGGGTTTGGATGACTTGCTGGGATTATTTGTTTTACTTTTGGGCGACACACAATGTTTTTGGGGAGCTTGCCGCAATATGGAAAAAGGAAATCATTACCCGTGATCAAAGTATCATCACCCGACCGCGTCGAGAAAGAGAATTTCTCTGCAATATACGTACATGAACTTGCAAGGGTCAAAATCTTGACAAATTAACGCTTCAATATTGCAATGAGCAGTTTAGAAGCGGTCAATTGTGTTTCCTAAAAGTCGAATCTACGTCTGTATGGAGCCCAAATTGCGAATTTCTACCTCATCGTGGAGTAATTTGTAGTATTCGGCAGAAAATTCGAATTCTGAAGCAAGTGTGACGTCACAAGATGGCTGCCGCAGAGAGATCCTCTTAATTTCGAGAGATTTAGTGGCCGTATCGAAAGAAAGGCTCTGTACAGACGTAGCAAAGACATGTAAAAACACGGTGGTGTGCATTTTTAATTGATTGCTTACTTATTTAAGACGTAAAATGTCTAGAAAAAAAAACCACAGCGTAACATAGCGTGACAGTCAAGGCCAAATGCCTGCCGGCCCCCTTAAAAGTGAGCATTTTACATGACTTTATACAAAATAAGAAGAACGTGTCTATCCAAGTTTTCAGCCATTGTTTAAATAATATATACCTAAGGAGATAAGTTTGTTGAGTAATTCCACGTAGATGGATCTTCGCAATCTCAAGTCATTTTGACGGGTCCCGTAAACCTAGTGTTAAAAACGAAAGATGCACTAGATCCATTGGAGGAGTATGAAATTGTTGTTGAGTGTCCGGGTTGAAGTTCATCTTGCTATTATATAGGAACAAGATGCAATGTTTTGAAGTAAGTGGGCCATTATAAAAGCAAGGCAGCCATTGAGGCATTGCTGAAGATGCACTAAATCCGAGGGGGCTATTTTACACAGTCTAAATCTGAGGTAGCAAGTACAGCTAGGGGTCGAAGTTCAAATCGACTGCCACTGCACTCGATGAGCGTGATGAAAGTAGATCAGAAAAATGGCTTCGATCATGAAGATGAGTTTTTGGAGCAACCGCGAACAACAGTGTAAAGGGTGAGAACCATAAGTAATCAATTATTTTGAAATCTAAAACAAACTTTGTAGTAAATTCAATTTACTGTATAATCCCCATCATTATCGAGGATAGTGTTGTCAAGGACGCCGACATTTTATCACAGGGTTGTAAAAGAAATGACACTTTTTAGAATACTTTGAACACACGGGCTGCTTTACCGAAAACTGTTTCCTCTTGAACGATCGGTGCAGAGCTGAAGGCAAAACAAATTCTTTGCAAATAATTGCTTACTTATGGGCACCCCTAACAGTTGCAGAAGGGGGTACACGGGGGCGCAGGTCGGTCTCGGATTGCTCTCGATTTCGATCTCGACCGTAGCTCGATCGAGGTATTGTTTGGGTGCTCCTTCGGTCACGCTTGATTCCTGGGGTCGATACTGTCTATTGATACTCGGACGGGCTTCCGGGGTGGCGTCCGGACGTTTCCCTGCGGGCTTTATCTGCCCCCACGATGACTCATTGATGTTTAAGTACTTATGTGCCGACTTATTGCTCGTTATTTGGGGGCTTTTTATTGGCGCGGTCAATTACAAGAGCGGAGGACGCCGCCTCTGGGTGCTCCAGGTGTCTGAAGGGTCTTCACGCTTCGAGAATTGGTCTGGGATTATTTTCTTTTTTCTTTTTTTCTTCGTTTTCCTCCTCCCCCCCCCCTCTTGCCGGGGGAAACCGCTACGTCAGCTTTACGAGCCGCTTTATTTATTTCCCGGGCTGGTTCTGTAATTTTAGGCGAAACGCTCCTCCTATTACCGCCGGTGTTTTACTTATGATCTGTAGCCGCCTCGATTACTATAGCTCGTTCGTACGTTCTGCTCTTTTCTGCATCGAGTGTCTCATTCTTTTCCCTGCTGTCTCGTGCTCTTTATTATTGTTCCAGTGAACTTCTAGAAATCTACAGAACCGCAGAATACAAGTGGACTGTTAATTATTGTGTAAAGATTGTCTGTATCCATTCCAAGAGTTAGGAATCCTACTGATTTCCGTCATAAAATAGCCTACCATGTTTTATTATAATTGTACAGTTTGTCGAACACGAGGAAAAATATAGATTCTTGTCTGTCCTATAAAGGGTTTTTCGGTAAGGACATAACAACTTTAAGTTGAAAAACAAACACATAATTGTTGTAGTACACACTTTACATTTTTATTGAATTATGTGTGGAATTCGATGTCGTTCATACGACCTCCACGGGCACGACGGCAGCATTCGATTCGTTGTCTCCAATTTTCAACTACTCTCCCACACATATCAGCCGGAATGTTGTTAATTTCGTGTTGAATATTGTTCTTGAGGTCGTCTAACGTCCTTGGACGGTTGGCATACACCTTTGACTTGAGGTAGCCCCACAAGAACAAAATCCAACGGCGTCAAATCGCATGAGCGAGGCGGCCATTCGACAGTACCATTTCTCGAGATTAAGCGATTACCGAATTTCGTTTTCAATAAATCAATTGTTTGACCAGCTGAATCGAATGCTGCCGTCGTGCCCGAATTCCACACGTAATTCAATAAAAATGTAAAGCGTGTGCTACGACCCTAATAAATTTCAGCGCGATATTTCAATTATTATGTGTTTGTTTTTTAACTTAAAGTTGTTATGTCCTTACTGAAAAACCCTTTATCTTCGCAACCATTTCCGTGCGAATGTCAGGGTTCGGCCTGAATATAGGGGGTGCAAGGGTCGCGTAAGGGTCAGCGTCCGCCATCTTGCTCATCTCTGACGGGAACATTTCCTTCTCGTATTCGAACGTTTATGCCGAGAATTTTCTCGAGGAATCGATAAAACTCTCGCACGAACCTTATCCAGCACGTTGCTCGGGGATTACCTAATGAGAAAAGTCGAGGCCTGGCGCGCGCTGATTAGACCGTGACCAATAGATCCAACATGCGATCGATAAGTGAAAGATAATTGCCACGGTTATCGATCGTCCCCTATCGCCTCTCGGGTATCGCCGGTACACAAAACTCAGGCGAGCCTGAACATTTTCAGAATCCAGAGTACGGGCTACACGAATGATCGCAATGCTATATACGTGGACATTCTAATGACGCAGCGGTGCGCCGATACGCGTATCGTCATCGAATTCCTCTCGCATTACCGTTCCGGTTTTGTTAATCGGCTTCTCGGAAGCCTCGGTCTTCCTTCTGGAAAAATACCAACGAAATTGAGCAATGTTTCGGAAGTTCTTCGGCCATAGTCGTCGAAGCGTTGATGATTGAATTGTCGCTGAATGCAGGTTTTTTTTTACTCGTACTGGACAGGCTATATATATATATATATATTATTCAAAAATTGGATAGACACATTCTTTTTATTTTCGTACAGTAAACATTCATTCTTAGGGCTCCGTGAAGCTAGCGTCGATCGAGCTCGAACATTTTAGTGTCTGGGAGCTGATCAAATTTCGAAACCGGAATGCGGGTTTCCGAAAAAGATCCAGGTACCCGTGACCTCGGGTCTCGAGGCGGGGATCGATCGTTCGCCGATTAAATCTCGATCGGCGTCGCAGACGGCGGTACGCCAGCCTCCTGTTTGTCCCCTAGTAATGACCGAGTGTATAATTTACGAAAAAGAAGAAGGACGGTGAGACGGTCGACCGGCTTCTTCTTCTTCTCCATTCAGCTGAATAAAACCGTCAGTGGTCCCGCGGGACAGGGAGTCGGAAACGAATTCCATAAATTCTTTAAGAGTTTCCTTCAAGAGCCAGAGAGAGAGAGAGAGAGAGAGAGAGAGAGAGAGAGACAGAGAAGAAAGAATGGGACACACGATTATCGTCCTCCCTCCGTGCCGGGACAATGAGCCTGGTTATTGTTTAAAATCTCGACGCGCCGTTAAATTCGTATTTTCCACTCGGCTCGGCGTCCCTCCTTGCCGTGCTGTGTCTGGATTATCTCGGAACTGATAGCGCCAGCGACAGAAAAATTCAGTTTGTACACAGTTCGTTGACCTTGGCTGCAATCTGCCCCGATAACAACTTCCGATACTCCAGGAAAAATGGACGGCATAGTCGGACAATTGCATCAATTATATCAGTCCGTATGTCGCAAGGTTCCGTCGATCTAAACGGCTGTATCGAAAAAATTATTTCAAACAATGTATATCGAACAATTATATCAAACAATTATATTCATCAAGTAATTATATCAGTATATATATATGAGACAATTATATGAAATATTGTATTAAGCAATTTATCAGGCAGTATATCAAACAATTATATCAAACAATTATATTCATCAAGTAATTATATCAGTCAATATATCAAACAATTATATCAAACAATTATATTCATCAAGTAATTATATCAGTCAATATATCAAACAATTATATTCATCAAGTAATTATATCAGTATATATATGAGACAATTATATGAAATATTATATTAAGCAATTTATCAGTCAATATATCAAACAATTATATTCATCAAGTAATTATATCAATCAATATATCAAACAATTATATTCATCAAGTAATTATATCAGTCAATATATCAAACAACTATATCAAACAATTATATTCATCAAGTAATTATATCAGTATATATATCAGACAATTATATCAAATAATATATTAAGCAATTTATCAGTCAATATATCAAACAATTATATTCATCAAGTAATTATATCAATCAATATATCAAACAATTATATTCATCAAGTAATTATATCAGTCAATATATCAAACAATTATATCAAACAATTATATTCATCAAGTAATTATATCAGTATATATATCAGACAATTATATCAAATAATATATTAAGCAATTTATCAGTCAATATATCAAACAATTATATTCATCAAGTAATTATATCAGTATATATATGAGACAATTATATGAAATATTATATTAAGCTATTTATCAGTCAATATATCAAACAATTATATCAAACAATTATATTCACCAAATAATTATATCAGTCAATATATCAAACAATTATGTCAAACAATTATATTCATCAAGTAATTATATCAGTCAATATATCAAACAATTATATCAAATAATATATTAAGCAATTTATCAGTCAATATATCAAACAATTATATCAAACAATTATATTCATCAAGCAATTTATCAGTCAATATATCAAACAATTATATCAAGCAATTATATTCATCAAGTAATTATATCAGTCAATATATCAAACAATTATATCAAATAATATATTAAGCAATTTCTCAGTCAATATATCAAACACTTGTATCAATCAATACATAGTACGCTTCGCTTAACGAGACTTCAAATCCATTAATTTATGTTTCCACCACAAGGAGCATTACTATATCATATAGCATCTCGTTGATTTGACATTCACCGCAGGAGTACCAATACAAACACGCAGAACGTCGTCAAAGAAAACGATTAATTATTGTCTTCGAATGTGCCTCGTTGCACCAAATGTTGCTCGGACACTTGTTGGATGGATTCGATGTTCGATATCGTGGAACGTTCTTGCAGAAAAGCAACACCCAGTAGATGAGTCGTTTCCGCGAGAGAGGAGAGCCCGGTTTCGCGGGCAGGGATTCGTTAATTTTTCTTAACGCGGACGAGCCTGGTGTACAGCGGCGTCGCTAATTAGATCACCGCCGGCCGGTGTACTTTTAATGAAACCACAGCCGCGAATAACTCACGGCTACTCCCTGCCGCTTCCTCGCCTCGGATCCTTGCTCGCCG
The DNA here is from genome assembly GCF_050948215.1 of Halictus rubicundus. Classification (NCBI taxonomy): domain Eukaryota; kingdom Metazoa; phylum Arthropoda; class Insecta; order Hymenoptera; family Halictidae; genus Halictus; species Halictus rubicundus. Next base: position 17,250,849 of record NC_135156.1, on the reverse strand, counting down.
AAGTCGCTGGATAGCTTATTAACAAAGTGGAACTGATCCCCGCCGATAACGACTCGTCTGCAGCCGCTGGTCGATCGTTAATTCCAACCTGGAACAATATGCGCCGAGAAGATCCGAGAAGATCCGAGGAAAAACTGCTGGTCTGCTTCGCTATTAGCTCGCGGCGCACAGTGGTCCAAATCGAGAAATTCAGTGACTTTTTGTTATAACTTTTGTACCATAAGAGTTATCGGGATGAAATTTGCACTAAAATTCATTAAAAAAAATAGTCAATTTGAACTAAAGAAAAATTAATATTTTTTAAATTTGTTAAACAATAATTTCTTAATCATTTTCATTGATATTTTTCACTAAAAAAAAATTGTTTAAATACAATCTGCCAAACCATTTTTTCTTTCTAAGTGTGTATTTTATATTTGTTTCACACATGCAATGTTTAATGAATTGGGAAAAATGTAAATTTGAGGAGTCGGGTAAGGTAAAAACGTCACATAACTGTGTCAAAAGATATTTTTTATAATAATTGATAATATTTGTAATATTGTATATAATATAAAATAATTTAGTAACATTTTTGTAAATCTTTTGTGATAAAAATGTGATAACAATGATGGTTTTATAATATACTAATAATAACATGAAATATGAAAAAATAACATTTGTTTATACTTTGTCAGTCTTCATTCTCAAATGGTTTTGTCTAGCATTATTTTTTATAGTCCATCCATTTCAAAGCCTGCCTTTTCTATTATTTAATTATTAATAATTCAGCTTCTGGTTCTAAATTTTGTATTCTTTTCTTACATGATTTCACTCGCATTGCTGACATGTGCGGGTCCGATGTCAATAAAAGTCTATAAAATACATCTTCATTTGTTAATATTCTGTCTGATTTTCTTGTATGTTTGTATTTAAATTGTTTAAAGTCTTTGTGACGTGTTTCTTGAGCCTCCTCCGATAATTGTCCGATTGGTAATAATGCGTGTTTTATTACATCTGCACCATGCATTAATAACTTATGGACTGAAGCAGGCATGGGATACCAATCATAATCGTAACATTGTCAGTTTTAAACTGCTATAATTTGCAAAGGCGGAAGAGTGCGGAAATAATTTTTATACCATCATATAGAGGAAGGTGTACTGAAAATAGTCCAATTTGTTAGAAACTGGGACTTCCTGGGACTTTAAAGATATCTCTTACCGAATATAAAAATTTTTTTTAATTTTCTCCATTTAGTCCAGCATTAACTTTTAATACATTGTGCAGACTAATTAATAATGTAAGACACGATTTCTTATCGCAAAAATCTGCTCTTTAATTAAAAAAAAAAAGCGCGAGAAAATATTAAATAGGAACGTCAGGGCATCGCATCAAAGTGAAGCAATTTTTCTCGTGAAAAATACTCTTCTTAAAATGTCCAACTTTCAATATTTATTACAACTATAATATTTAATAAATTGTACTAATTTCTCCATTTCCGAGGTCTATGGACATTTGGGAAGCAATGTTCATTGATCAGGTATCGATACATGAAAGTTCATTTTCGGGCCAAAAGTCACTGAATTTCTCGATTTGGACCACTGTGCGGCGGGTCCCGCTAACGTATGGAGAGGTATCGTTGCATGATTTACCAACGAAATTTCCCTTATCAATTCGACCTACGGATTTGCGAATCCTTTGATCATGCTGCGCTCGTGATGCTTCCTGTGCTTTGCTCGAAGCTATCGCGAAATAACGTGCATCGAGAAACAAAGCGTTTATCAAGTGTGTACAGCGAATTCTCGATATATGTCAACAACAAGAATCTTGTCAGCGTCGTGTATCGTCCAGGAGACGTGGCCCCCCGTGGATGATGATAGATGTGGTGGCGATAATTCCGCGACATTTATCGTCCAGGTCTCGGCGACATATATAGAGAAATCAGTGTAATTGCGTATGCTTTATCGATTACTCAAAGATTAGGTTACCCCTCAGCCCTGAAGACAGACCGGCTTTGATTTCGAGGTGAAGACGTCGAGGCGGAGGTTCCCTCGGCGCTCAGTATAATTAGGGTATTCACGTGTTTGGCTATCGGCGCGCGTTTTAACCGCGGACGTGTAGGTTCAGGCGTCTTTGATCGTTCGAGCAGCGTCAGGACTGACTTCGGCAAGGAGTAACTGTGGCAAGTCTCGCGTGTCACCGGCACGGCCGGTGATTCCGAATGCGAACGCGGGTAAGATGGCGGTGAAGGGCGGAAGGGGGAGTGAGGAGGAGAGCGAGGAGAGGATGAGAAGGAAACAGGGAGAGGAGCCCGGACCCGCGGCTGGAAACTTAAATTAGGCGTCTCGGGGGCAACGTAACGCGCGACGCTAATTAGACGCCACGGATTTACCGCGACGGAGGCCACCGAGTGGTTGAACTACTTTCGGAGAGGCCGAAAAAATGGCCGAGTTCCGTTCGTTCGCGTTTCGAGTTACCCCGGGATCGTTTAACGTTCCACGGACCGCCTCGGGCCTCGATTAAATTGCTACCGAACTCGGTTAAATTGCCCGCGATTCCCGAGGAATAACGCTTTTGCTTCGACTGTTCAATCTTCCTTTCTTCTCCCCCTCTCTCTCTCTCTCTCTCTCTCCCTCTCTCCCGCTTTCGCGCGCTCCTTCTTTCTTTTTTTTCTTTCTATCATTCGTTTAAAACCGAAGAGAGAGAGACAGAGAACCTGTAGCGTCAGCGCTAGTGATTTTCCGACTAACAGAATCCCGAATTGACTGTTCCAACAAGAACTCCCGCTGCGGGATAGCAAATCGTTCCGAATGATTCGCGGTTTTGAGGTCGAGCGAAAAAGTAACTAGCGTCGGCCGGCTCTAGGTACTTTTATTCTTGAAATGTACCGATGATTGAACACTGTGCCGATACCGCAGATTTCCAGTCAGATTTAATGAATGTTATCATTAAAATGCCACCGAACCTGTAAATAATTTGTATATTTATTTGCTGAAACTTTAATCGTTTCCACGAATTTCACCGGGCTTCGATTATCGTGTCCGGGAATAGACGAGACACTAACTCGAATCGAGGTATTCAGGGCAATTCGGGGCGTGGTCAGATCTAGAGCAGCGGAACGAACTCTTGAGAGCAAGTAGACCACGCCCATTTCGGTCGTTACGAGAATATACAGCGGGGAATCTTCTGTTGCAATGCGGAGAATATCTTGCGATTTTTTAGGAGCATGAGCGTTGGTTCTAGGCAGTAATTCAGGGCGTGGCCAGCTCCAGAGCAGCGCAATACTGTTTCGAGAGCAATCCGACCACGCCCATTCGAACGTCACAAAGAAGACGCTCAGGATATAGCCTTCTGTCACAAGATCGATAATCTTTTCTCTTTCTGTCATTATTTGACAGCACAACCGTTGTTTGAGGACCAATTCAGGGCGTGGCCAGCTCCAGAGCAGCACAATACTGTTTCGAGAGCAATCTGACCACGCCCATTTGAACGTCACAAAGAAGGCGCTCAGGATATAGCCTTCTGTCACAAGATCGATAATCTTTTCTCTTTCTGTCATTATTTGACAGCACAAGCGTTATTTGAGGACCAATTCAGGGCGTGGTCGGCTCGAAAGGAGCACAATAGTCACAAGAGCAACCAAGCCACGCCCATTTGGGCTGCCACAAGGAAACGCCCAAGATGTACATCTTTGGAACAAGATCGAGAATGATGTTTTCTCTCTGTAACGTTATTTGACAGCACAGCCGTTGTTTGAGGACCAATTCAGGGCGTGGCCAGCTCCAGAGCAGCACAATACTGTTTCGAGAGCAATCCGACCACGCCCATTTGGACTGCCTTAAGGAAACGCCCAAGATGTACTCCTTTGGAGCAAGATCGAGAATGATGTTTTCTCTCTGTAACGGTATTTAAGAGTACAAGCGTTGCTTCAGGAGCCAATTCAGGGTGTGGTTGGCCCGAAAGGAGCACAATAGTCTCAAGAGCAACCAAGCCACGCCCATTTGGGCTGCCACAAGGAAACGCCCAAGATGTACATCTTTGGAGCAATATCGAGAATGATGTTTTCTCTCTGTAACGTTATTTAAGAGCACAAGCGATGCTCCAGGAGCCAATTCAGGGCGTGGTCGGCTCCAAAGCAGCATAATAGTTTCAAGAGCAACCAAGCCACGCCCATTTGGACTGCCTTAAGGAAACGCCCAAGATGTACATCTTTGAAGCAAGATCTAGAATGATGTTCCCTCTTTGTAACGTTATTTAAGAGCACAAGCGTTGCTCTAGGAGCCAGTTTAGGGCGTGGTCGGCTCCGCAAGAGCAACCAAAACCACGCCCATTCGGCCTGCCACAAGGAAATCAGGCGAGATACAGTCTGCCGGCATCAAAGTGGAGCATCTTCTCCATCTCGTACGTTATTGAGCCAGACAGACGTTATCCCGAGAGGCGATGCTCTAACTACCACGGTAGAGAATCAACTATAGAATCCCGTAACGCTCTAAAAGCCGCCGGTAAAACCCGGGAGTTTATCCCGAGAATGCTATCTGTAGTGCGGGGATCGGTTTCCTCGATCTCCCCGGCGCAGCGGTCACGTTTCCCCGATCTTTCGCCGCGTTTCCTCGATCTTCCGCGTCCACCCTAGGGATTTTACGATCCGCGATGGCCACCGGACTCCAATTTCCGGCGGTACAAGCAAACGCGCAGCGTGGAATTCCGGCCGCGTGCTGTGCATCGCCGCCCGCTAATTTATCGCTGCGCTAATTCACCATTAGTGGGGCGCGCGCGCTCGCGCGGCTGCGATAAATCAGGTTCAATTAATTCGCGGGAATATGATCCGGAAGAACAGAGAGACCGCCCGAAAAAAAAAAAGAGGAGAAGAGAACCGGGCAGGGAAGAGCGGGAACAGAGGAAAAAAGCAGGAAGAATCGAATTACTTTTCGCGTTCATTCAATTTGGCCGGTCGACGAGAGCCAGGCCGGAAACGCGACCGCAGGATCTAAGATCGAATGAAACCTCGATCGCGGTCCAATTACGCCCGCCAACGAAATTATAGGATGCCCTGTGAACGGTGCAGGGAGAAGGGCTCGATATTGCTTTTATGCGAAACGCGATTGTTACCGTTTCATTGCAACGTCTTCGGAAATTAAACGGACGATGCGCAAGGAATTTTTAGTTTATACGCTAAACCCACCATTAAACCATCGACTGCGCTACTCCCTGGATTAATAGCATAATCGTTTTGCTACGCAATGGACGTTCGCGTGGCACTCGTCTTAGTGAGAATAATTCACTATTTAACCCTTAGCACTCGAGTGGTGACTCTGAAGCACCACTAGAAATTCTTGTGGCGTTATTTCAAAGAAATTGCAAAATATATTACAAGATATTTTTTCCATTAAAAAATTTGCATTTAATAGACCACTAAACATTTAAATATTATATATATGGATATCGGATCAGTTTCGTGTGGATAAAATGAAAATATTCTAAGACGGAGGAAAAATTTAGTTTTAGAAGGAAAATGGTTAATCACAAAGTGCTAAGGGTTAATCACTGCTGTGGCGATACTGACGATCGCAGAGAATGATATTTATTCTGATATTTGTTTTCGTTCAGACTTCGTGTAATTTTTCGAATTCGAATAAATGTTGTTAGAAAACAATATTGTCGCATACGAATACGGTGTGCACGGCGTTCCGATGGCTTTCGGAGCGTTTTATAATTGTGCTCGGCCGCGCAGACACATTTCTGGCGACATGAATCGGACGACGTGAATTTTTATGGAAACGTAAAGCTTCTTTTTCCGTAACTGGGTTACGCGCGGCCAACGCTCGTAATAATAGGCGACCGTGGAATTAATTCATCGGGGACGAGACAATCCGCTGGACCGGAATAGAAAGTTTCCACTAATTTTTCGATCGCGAACCGTTCACGCGGCCGCGCGGTGAAAAATGAATGAACGCTGCTCGCGACGAGTAGCGTGGTGCTGATTATTAAAAAAAGTGGACTGTTCTGCCGAACATTACACTAATTGGAGTCGCTTTTTGGTAAATCTTCGATGTTGGGATTTCGGGAACATCCAACTCCAATGAATTCGCAAAAACATGCTCGAACAGACGCGACTAAAAATAACCGAGGAACATTAAAAAATATTCCTAATTGGAAAATGCTGGAACGTTTCCCGAGTATTTTGAGCCAATTAAAATCCTTACTCTGTGGTTATTAAACATGGACTGAAACATTCCACTTACATTTTCAGTAATCTGTTAATATTTTCTTTGATGATAACTGAGGATAACTGGACAAAAGTGGGTAAAGAATGATGTAAGACGATTTGAAAAATACAATTATTATCGCCAGCGACTTAATGAAATTATCACGAGGACGAATAAGCGTCTGCACAGCTCCCGCCCCTGGCAATTAATGCAGGCAATTATTATTTCGCAGTGTAACGATAACGCGTGTTCGTTTCGTGGCGCAAGATTTATTCGAGAAACGGCAAAGTGCCGCAGAAGGAATTTATCATTGCTTTCGATGATTCCGAGGCGTCGAACAAGCCCCCGGTAATGGGTCCTTCGAAGCGAGAATATACGGGTCGGATGTTTCTCAATGGGATCGATAAACTGAATGATTTACGGCGCGATTTCGGCAGCAATCGTCGCGGAATGCAAATGTTGCGCAATTACACGGCCCGATGAAGTTGCACCGATACGCCGCCCGGTGAAAGTATCGTATCAAGAAGACACGAAAACCGTGGCGTTTAATTGTTTCCCAACCTCTCTTGGGCAATCCCGTCCAGCGAAACGATCCCGAAGAATCCGATCAAACCATAATTTTGATCGCGATGCCCCGCGAACGTCCTATCGAGGGAACCAACGTTCTGCGAAACTACCCTTAACGCTAAGCCTGCCGAGCCTTAAAAATAACTGATAAATGTCTTATGAAAATGATGAGATCAAATTTATTTCGATTTATATTTATTTGATCATTTTCCACGAAAACATCTTTACAATTTCAGTAAAGAAACTACTTTTACCACTTTTAACGCTAGAACTACCGGACCAGTCAAAATGACTGGTTCCTAATTTTTCCTTTTATAATTACTGAAATTTTAAAAATATTTTCATCTGAAATTTTTTAATGAACCTCTTCATTGAAGCACATATTACAATAAAAGTTGTATGAAGTCTGAATGGGCCCTGTCTTGTCACTGTTACTAAGCAATATACGTCATTTATTGCTCGGTAGTTCTAGTGTTAATAAGAACTTCTGTGTAATCCCATAAGCAACTTAGTTGACAGCGACACCGATATTAGTGAAGAATTATTTTTATATTGCTACATATAGGTATCATTGTTGTACTTATTTATTTTTATATTTGTGTCTATAATTGATATAATATTTTGCATTAGAAATATTCTTTTTAAAGGTTCTACACGTGTTGAGTCTCATGTGATGACCTAACAGAAAATTGCAATCGGTTCGAAGAAGCATGAAACGATCGATGATTTTTCGTCATTCGCGACACTGTGCGAGAAACGAAACGCAGCAGATTCGTTTCGGCGAGCGTTGAATCGCCACCCGGATGAAACGCCAACTTTTTCCAACTTCGCAGTCAATTAAAAGTCGTTCTTTTAATTAACCGGCCCGGCGAACTTCTCCGTTTTATCAGAAATTCGTCGAGATCCAGGCTGGAACTTCGAATGGAATGTTTGAGCTTGTTTTTCGCGGGCGTGGGCTTGTGAAAAAAATGATTCTAATTAGCCTAAAATATTCAGCAAACGTTCCAGCTTCTCCTCCGGTAAGTTAGATTCGATTTGCAACTGTGTTACATATTCACCGAGAGAGCGCAGCCAGCGTTCCAAGTGGAACGTTCGAATTTATTTTGCGGGGGCGTACGTTCACCGAAATGCGATTCTAATTACCGTGAAATATTTACGAAACATCCTATTATCTTCTCTAGTAATATTTTCGACTATTCGCTATTTCGATCGCAGCAAGTGTTCGAAGTGGAACGTTCGAATTGATTCCGCGAGGACATAAATTAGTCAGAAGGTAATTAGCTTCAGACATTCGGGAAACATTGTACTTCCTTATTCAGAAAATTACATTTCCCAACGATTTCGCGTTATTCTATTTGTCGCTAGAAAATTCGTCGAGGTCGCAGCGATGGGTCAATATAGATCGTTCGAATCCCCCTGGTGCCAGGCTTATCAAACGATTCTAATCACGCTAAAACGATCACGAATGATCCAAAACCGTTTCTCCGAGCGACAAATACTCGCCGGTTCGGCCGCACCATATTTATTTCGCTGATTGACCGAAAAGGCGTCGACGGGTTCGCTCGCCGGCCAAACAAACGCTCGGCAAATCAATGAATAAGCAATTACGAATTCGCCGAGAACCGCGGGAAGAGTTCCAAGTGGCTGCTGGCTGGGCGGTGGAAAAAAGTTGATAAATCCGCGGCTCGATTCCTCGGGAACGAGCACCATTTTTCATCGTTCAACCGGGGGCCCGTGCCCGCAAAAACCATGTACTCGCCCGGTATTTACGAGCCTGTCAGATTGCAGCGCGAAATCGAATTACAATTTATATTACACCGGGCGTTGCTCATTCCGGGCTTTACACACGCGAGATCCATCCGAGGAGCCGGTCCAAAAGAAACGGAAATGGAAATGCCTCGCCTCGCCTCGCCTCGCCTCGCCTCGCCGCGCCTCGCCTCGCCTCGCCTCGCAGTTTCCACGCTTTAATCAAACGCGGTAATTCGATCTGCATCGCGGTCGAAAGACGTTCGATTTCGATGCTAATTTGACCCCCAGCAGCCTCCCATAAACACGTCTGCGGATTGATTTATTCGCGGAATCGACAATGTACATTTTATCGCGGTTCGTCTAATTCATTCTATTCTCGAGATCATGCTACAGAAATATTCCGTGAGAACGCGTGTCTGTCGATCTTTGGCGGTCAATTCTTTTTCTGTCAATAATTAAACACCTGAGGGCCCAGTCTTCGTAGATTAGCGATAAGGTAGAGTGTCTACGTTATCGGCAAAAAATGGTTTCACGTTCCTCAAGTTTTCGGTCCTTATATAAGAACATTTTGTCGCTGGTGAAGGGCTCGTTCGAAAGAGGAAGGTTCAATCTAATGCGCGCTGGTAAGCGTTCGAAGTAGGCCAAAAATTAAGAGCCAAGACTCCGTAGATTCGCGATAAGGTAGAGTGCCCACGTTACCGACAAAAATAGACGAAAAATGGTTTTACGTACTTCAAGTTTTCGGTCCTTATATAAGAATATTTTGTCGCTGGTGAAGGGCTCGTTCGAAAGAGGAAGGTTCGATCTAGTGCGCGCTGGTCAGCAACTGCCGAGATTATGCAGATATTTGGTAACATAAGCGTTCGAAGTAGGCCAAAAAATTAAGAGCCAAGACTCCGTAGATTCGCGATAAGGTAGAGTGCCCACGTTACCGACAAAAATAGACGAAAAATGGTTTCACGTGCCTCAAGTTTTCGGTCCTTATATAAGAACATTTTGACGCTGGTGAAGGGCTCGTTCGAAAGAGGAAGGTTCGATCTAGTGCGCGCTGGTCAGAAGCTGCCGAGATTATGCAGATATTTGGTAACATAAGCGTTCGAAGTAGGCGAAAAATTGACGGATGCGCGTGCCGTGGAATCCGAGCATTTTTCTGCCATTGGATGAGTTTTCTGGACGAAATCGAGAGCAGCGCGCGCTAGAAAATATCTCCGGCTATAAATTGAGCTATATTTTGTCTTGATTCTCTGCGAAATAAATAAATAAAGAAATAAAACTTGAAATACGTTTCTGGCGAGTCAGAATTCATAATATCCGATAATACAGAGCAAAAGATGTGACAAGTTTAGTCACAGACCAAGACGGATCTTAAGTCTGTGTCCGAAATTATTAATTAAAAAGTCACGTGACTATCCCGGGCCCTTAACGGGCTGGATAAACCGGAAAAGAAGACAGCGACTCGAACGTTTCGACGATAGGGGACGGTGGAAGGTTTTAAGAACGGTTCGCCCGAGGATTTTCAAAATGGCCTCCGCGCTGGAAGTTCTCCCATTGACCGAGCAACAGCTTCCGAATTTCAGGCGTTTGTTACGTGTCCACTCGAGAGTTTTACTCGGAAGTTCCTTCCGGCCGGAGCACGTTCGACAGCTTTTTCGAAACTTCCCGAATAACGAGCGATTCTCCGGTTCAAGTTTTGCCGCGGTTCTTCCGAGGCTCTTCAAAATGGCGGCGTGCGCCGCACCGCGGACGGGGGACGATGCGGAATTTTATTGCATTATCCGGGGGAACGGGTCCGTCATTATTCCATGGAATTTTCGCACACGGGGAATAAAACCGCGGGGAAAAATATTCGAACGCGTAACGACCGTCCAATAAATATCTCCGCGGATGCGCTTTCAGAGACACGCTCGTTTCCCGATCGAGATTAACGCTTGTTCCGATAGAGTAAATAAAAAAAGAAATTCGACAAAGCTGCGACGATTTCGGGGCTTAATTTTTCCGATGGCCCGACTGTTTTATTAATTCTTCCTTTCGCTGGCGACTCCGCGGGTTCAAGCGTTAAGTCAAAGTAACTCTTTTAGTGAAATGAGAATGGATTCTTTTTTATCGTGGTTAGTGTTAACAACTTTTATCACGATAAATAACTAACTTTTACCTCGTGGCGTTTTTGAGGCTGCCAAGCTAGCGCTCAGAATAAAGCATTTCTTCCAACCTAGAAAATTACTCTTCAATATCTATTTTTTCGTGTTCTACATACTAAAATGGCGCAATTTACTCCTGCAACACTGAAATAGTAATTTATTAAATACACACAAATTTAACCTTTCGCACTCGAAGCCATTTTAACTCTAGAACGAAACATTTTTTCGACCTAGAATATTTCCCTTCTACATATATATTTTCATGCTATACATACGAAAATGGTGCAATGCACTCGTACAGTACTGAAATGTATAGTAATTTATTAAATTCAAACAAATTTAATAATGTAAAAAATATTCTGAATAATAATACAGCAATTTTTAGTGGCGCCTTACAGTCGCCATTCGAAGTTCTAAGGATTAATAATGTGAAAAATATTCTGAATAATAATACAGCAATTTTTAGTGCCGCCTTACAGTCGCCATTCGAAGTTCTAAGGATTAATAATGTGAAAAATATTTTGAATAACGATACAGCAATTTTTAGTGGCGCCTTACAGTCGCCATTCGCGTTCTAAGGGTTAATAACGTGAAAAATATTTTGAATAACGATACAGCAATTTTTAGTGGCGCCTTACAGTCGCCATTCGCGTTCTAAGGGTTAATAACGTGAAAAATATTTTGAATAACGATACAGCAATTTTTAGTGGCGCCTTACAGTCGCCATTCGAGTGCTGAGGGTTAATAATGTGAAATATATTTTGAATAACGATACAGCAATTTTTAGTGGCGCCTTGCAGTCGCCATCCGCGTTCTAAGGGTTAATAATGTGAAAAATATTTTGAATAACGATACAGCAATTTTTAGTAGCGCCTTACAGTCGCCATTAACGTTCTAAGGATTAATAATGTGAAAAATATTTTGAATAACGATACAGCAATTTTTAGTGGCGCCTTACAGTCGCCATTCGCGTTCTAAGGGTTAATAACGTGAAAAATATTTTGAATAACGCTACAGCAATTTTTAGTGGCGCCTTACAGTCGCCATTCGAGTGCTGAGGGTTAAGAAAATCTTGCCAACAGAAATGTCCAACCGGAGGTTCGCAACCGCCAAAAAACCTTTCAAAAATAGCGCCGCGGGTCAAGAAAACATGCCGCCCCCCACCCGAGACAGTTCGAGCAACCTATGGCAACGTTCGCCAGGAATCCTCCGCGAATCAGAACCGCGCGAAAAACGTCCCGAAAACAGCCCGAGTTCCGGAAAGGGCGTCGCAGGAGCCCGCTCGGAAAACCCGCAAATCCCGAGGGCGCGCCTCGAAGTATCCGGTAAACAATGACAACAATAATGATACCCGCTTGGGAAGAAGGAGTATAAATAAAAAGCGGAGGCAAACAAGCCCGAAAACCAGAACGAAAAAAAGGACGAATCGCGGTAGACGAAACCCGCGGGGGTTGGAGGGGTTGGAGGGCTAGAGGGGGTTGGAGTTACATAGAAATTTCCGCAGAGTGTGCGCAGAGGGAATCGCGCACGTATTCCTCGTGCTATCGTACTCTCTTCGAGTATGTGCGTGCGTGTGTATCGTTGCTCCCCTCGCACACGGTTCATTCATTCATTGTCAAACACGCGTCGGCCTCGTATGCGTTCGCACGACCGAGCCATCGAGAGCAAAGCGGCGAGGGGGTGGCTGGGAGAGAGGAGAGAAGAGAGAGAGAGAGAGAGAGGAGAGGAGAGGATGGCAAGCGAGAAGGGAGACAGCTTTTCAACGCGTCAGCCGGAAAGGAGAATGAGGTTGCGGCAGAGTTCTCATTCTCTCGTGATATATCGCCCTCCCCGCTCCCCCCTGTCTTTTCTCTGTACTGGATCCTCTCCTCCGGTCCCTCTCCCGCCCTCTCCTCTCTCGAATCGCGATCCCGTCCCGCCGTCTTTGCTCTCTGTTCCACCCTCTTGCTCTCCGGCGCGCTCTCTTTCACTATGTTGCACTCTATCTCTCTCTCTCTGTCCTACTATAACTCCTCTCCGTCGCACTCTCTTTCTCTCTATTTCACTAAACTCTCTTTTTCTCCGCTTGCGAAGTCGATTCTGTTCTCTGATTTTCGACGACGGTACATACATACTCGATTTTGCCTGGTCCTCCACCGAATTTGACGGAGTGCCGCGCCGAGATTAGAATATTGATGGGAACCGCCTCCCTCCCCTCCCCTTCCCTCCCCTCCCCACCCCAGGGGGCATTCCGTCGTTGCCGAGTCCTTTGAGAACGCCGGAAGTGAAATTGTTGGCCGCCCGACATCGAGGAGAACGATGTCCCGTGGAATCCCGTCGACGAATCGCCAAGATGTTGCAGCACGAGAGACCGTGTTTGTCCTCGTGACGTCGAGTGATCGTCAGGGGTCATTGGTAGAATTCGTCAAAACGGACGTAATGGACGCTTCAACGGATGACCGACGGTGGGTTCTGCGTGGTTTTTGAGGTTCGAGGGATTTCTCTTACGCGGTCAGTGCCGATGACGCACTTTGGCGTCGTTTCAAACGATCGGTTTTCCCTCGGACTATTACCGCTGGACGTGAAACAGAAAATTGTGAAGAAGATATTGCAAGAACTTATTTGGAATAACACCGGTATTATTTTCGATTGTTACATTGTTCGACGTATCAAAATTATTAACCCTTAGAACTCGAATGGCGACTATAAGGCGCCATTAAAAATTGCTGTATCATTATTCAAAATATCTTTGAGATTATTAAATTTGTATGTATTTAATGAATTACTAAACGTTTCGGTACCGTACGAGTAAATTGCACCATTTTCGTATGTATAGCATGAAAAAATATATACAGAAGGGAAATATTCTAGGTCGGAAGAAACGTTTCGTTTTGGAGTTAAAATGGCTTCGAGTGCAAAGGGTTAACACTAAACCTACCAACGCGCGGTCAAACGACCGTTTTTGAAATTTCGTTTAGAATTTCTTGTATACGCGGCGCACAGTGGTGCCGAATGGCCAAAAAGCGGCAAAAAATCTGTAAAAACGAAACTATCCAACGAACTTGTTTGAAAATTTGTGGAGAGATTGCCACAGGTACAACGCTTATTTGGCGCAAATTTTTTTTTTTTTTAAGTTGTTAAATATTAAGTGATATGCTTCGTCACACTTCCGTGCGATTCATTCTTGGAAATTCTGAAAGTTGATGTTTAAACTTAAATTGCGGCGAAAGGGTTTGGAGGGGTCTCAAGATTTTTTACACAAAGTTAGATCAATATTATACCTTGCCAACACGATTAGTTCCAGATCTTTTCAAAGGATTTTTTGTATTCCTTCATAAATAAAAACTGAGCGTATCCCAAGGAGGCTTCAGGTTAGTCCATGTTACTCAATGTTAAACAACGTTTTTTGAAATATTTTTTCCACCAGTTAATAGTTTAGGCTATTTGTAGTAACCCATATGTATTTGTAGATCCCTAAGTATTCGATTATAGGCGGAGTAATTACATAACTATCGCACTGAAAATCGATGAATTCCCGGGAGAGTATCTCCGTAAAAAAATTTTTTTTTTTTAAATCGGACTTTGGCACATTATGCGCTCTCTATTAGGCTGTACAAAAATAATTTGTTTTCTTATAAAAATCGAAAATTTATAAAATTTTCTGCCGCCTTGGCACCACTGTGCGGCGCACAGTGGACAAAATCGGATTCAAAATCAAGGAACTTTCGATAGGAATGAGGTAGAGCGATGAAATTTTTTTTAAATTAAAGCTGAACCTTTGTAGAATATGGGAAAAATAGGGAGATTATTACCATCCAATCATTTCAACGAAAAAATGACTTCATTAGTTTTTGTCACAAAAATCTATTTTTTGCAAAATCCTGAGGTCGTAGACAAATTTTGGGACCAGATTTGAAATCAGCGTGAAAAAGTCTATGGGAAACAATGTATAGCATGTTAAAAAAAAATTTTTTCCGCGCGTGGTATTGGAAAAACTAAAATTTTCTTGAATTTGTGCGCGTTTAACGAATTTTCTCAAGGTTAACAAACGTTCATACCACAATCTGTCTATTTTTCCCATATTCTACAAAGTTGCAGCTTTCATTTAAAAAAAATTTCATCGCTCTACCTCGTTCCTATCGAAAGTTCCTTGATTCTGAATCCGATTTTGTCCAAATTGCCCACTGTGCGGCGTCAGGATAGAAATACCATCGTTCGATTTTCGTTCGATTTTCGATATTCTCGATTTTCACAAAACCGAAACAGCACGCGTTCCCGTAGGAAACTTTCCGCGCCGCGTTTCCGCATCCGGAAAGGTTTCCATCCTTGACGGAAAGAGTTCCACCGTGGGCAAGAGAAACGCGCGCGTGGAAATTGCTCGCGTCTCCGGAGGACCGGCGTAAATTGTAATTAAAAAAAAAAAAAAAAAAGAAAAAAGAGAAGACGGAGAAGAGCAGGGTAGTAGGAAGTGGAAAAAAAGAAGGAAAAAGAAAAAGAAACGAAACCCGGGATTATTTCTCCGCCGCCGCGGAAAAAATTGTTCGGATTCGTCCCGGAGCTATTATTCCGCGACAAACTTTCGTTGTCCCGTTGTCGCGTGTTCGTCCGCCATCTTCTCTCTCTCTCTCTCTCTCTCTCTCTCTCTCTCTCTCTCTCTCTTTTTGCTTTCTGCTTGTGTGCGACGCGGTTTTCGTGCCCCGCGGAGAACAGGTAGCGTGACTTAATTTTTGCCTCGTCTCCCGAAGGCCTCGAGGCCCACTTTATTGGCTCGTCAGCCGGCTCGACAGGTAGCGCCAGCCGAGACATCGTCTCTAATTGTTCGCGAGAGAAGGATTCTCGGATCCTAGAGCACGGGAGACCCCAGCGAAATAGAGACCGGATCGACTTTTCTGCGAGCAGCAATTTCCGTCAGGGGTTCACTCTCTCCCCCTCCCCCCCTCGCCCTCCAGGTTATTAAAATCCCGGGATCCGTTTGTACCGCCGCGTGTACTTACACCGTAAGCTAATTTATTTTCGACTGTTTAGCGCTGACGTTATCGCAACCGGTAATTGCCTTAGCCCCGGCAGCACCACCTGGACACGATCACCGACGGGCTTCTGTCGTCACCGTGTCATGGTTAAACTGTTGAGTAGCAACCTTCTTGCGTTGCCTTTGTTCATCTAGGCTCCGCATTTGCTCTTTTTAGAGCTGCTGTGGTTTGCGGAGGCTCGGTGGATTCCTCGGGAGCTTAGCTTCGTTTTCCGTGGTCTGAATGCGCTTTGGAATATTGTTGGTCTCTGTAACGTTGCTGGTCACATACAAGATTCTTCGTGGTCGTGAAATTGTCTTCATCTTGTCAATTTAGGACCGTTGCCTTTTTACAGGATTTCTAATGATGAAATGGGATATTGTAGTGTTCTTCAAGGCCTCAGCAACGTTTTCTGTAGGCTAAATCTTCTTCGCACTCGGGTACCCAATTACAATTCTTTTCTTCAATTTCTTCAAGGTCTGAGAAACATTTTCTGTAGCCTAAATCTTCTTCGCACTCGGGTACCCAATTACAATTTGTTTCTTCAATTTCTTCAAGGCCTCAGCAACATTTTCTGTAGCCTAAATCTTCCACTCGGGTACCCAATTACAATTCTTTTCTTCAATTTCTTTAAGGCCTCAGCAATATTTTCTGTAGCCTTAATCTTCCACTCGGGTACCCAATTACAATTCTTTTCTTCAATTTCTTTAAGACCTCAGCAATATTTTCTGTAGCCTAAATCTTCCACTCGGGTACCCAATTACAATTCTTTTCTTCAATTTCTTCAAGGCCCTAGCAACGTTTTCTGTAGCCTAAATCTTCTTCGCACTCGGTTACCCAATTACAATTCTTTTCTTCAATTTCTTTAAGGCCTCAGCAATATTTTCTGTAGCCTAAATCTTCCACTCGGGTACCCAATTACAATTCTTTTCTTCAATTTCTTTAAGGCCTCAGCAATATTTTCTGTAGCCTAAATCTTCCACTCGGGTACCCAATTACAATTCTTTTCTTCAATTTCTTTAAGGCCTCAGCAATATTTTCTGTAGCCTAAATCTTCCACTCGGGTACCCAATTACAATTCTTTTCTTCAATTTCTTTAAGGCCTCAGCAATATTTTCTGTAGCCTAAATCTTCCACTCGGGTACCCAATTACAATTCTTTTCTTCAATTTCTTCAAGGCCCTAGCAACGTTTTCTGTAGCCTAAATCTTCCACTCGGGTACCCAATTACAATTCTTTTCTTCAATTTCTTTAAGGCCTCAGCAATATTTTCTGTAGCCTAAATCTTCCACTCGGGTACCCAATTACAATTCTTTTCTTCAATTTCTTCAAGGCCCTAGCAACGTTTTCTGTAGCCTAAATCTTCCACTCGGGTACCCAATTACAATTCTTTTCTTCAATTTCTTTAAGGCCTCAGCAATATTTTCTGTAGCCTAAATCTTCCACTCGGGTACCCAATTACAATTCTTTTCTTCAATTTCTTCAAGGCCCTAGCAACGTTTTCTGTAGCCTAAATCTTCTTCGCACTCGGGTACCCAATTACAATTCTTTTCTTCAATTTCTTTAAGGCCTCAGCAATATTTTCTGTAGCCCAAATCTTCCACTCCGGTACCCAATTACAATTCTTTTCTTTATTTTCTTCAAGGCCTCAGCAACATTTTCTGTAGCCTAAATCTTCTTCGCACTCGGGTACCCAATTACGATTTTTTTCTTCAATTTCTTCAAGGCCTCAGCAACGTTTTCTGTAGCCTAAATCTTCTTCGCACTCGGGTACCCAATTACAATTCTTTTCTTCAATTTCTTCAAGGCCTCAGCAACGTTTTCTGTAGCCTAAATCTTCTTGGCACTCGGGTACCCAATTGCAATTTCTTTTTTCTTTAATGTTTTTGCTGATCATTAGCAAGAATATTACATATTTTGATGATCTTGAAAAATGTTCGTCGAAGGGTTGAAGACTCTTTCTGAAAATCAGAATTTGTTCACCGACACCTTCTCGGGTAGCTTTCGATTCTGTAAAAAATTGTTCAGAGGTGTTCAATCAAGAATGAGAGAATCAGAACTATAGCAATCAACGCTTCCCCAGCTGGACACGCGTCTTCAGGGACGACAGGGCGTCCGCGTCTCGTAAACCGTTGTTTCGCAGAAGACAACGTTGGAAACGGCGTGTCTTGATAGAGAGAGGACAATAGGGAAAGGGAAAGGGAACGGGGTTCCGTAATAGGTCGGGAAAGGGTTTGCTAATGGATTCATCAGGCTACCGAACCGTCAGGCACTCGGCCTCGAGAGGCCCGATCTATTTGAAGAGATCGATGACTAGACCCAGGAGCCTTTCACATAATCGAGAGGCCACCCTTTGGCCCTTTGGTTAGACGTTGCCTCGATGGAAGCTCGTTGCTATCCCCTCCCTTGCTCGAGGGTTTCGTTACAGGACTCTGAACGGTAATTAACAACTTATGTATCATGTCATTAGCACTCGAATGGCGACTTGAATTTTTCTGAGAAGTTAGAACAATTGGATCACTACATAAAGTGAAAAAATCTTTTTACAAAAATTGCAATTGGTCGAAAGTGTAAAGAAAATACTAAAATTTTGCAACTTTTTTATGTGGCCTCACATTGAAAATTTAGAAAGTACGATTTGTAGATCTGTATGAATTATACATATTCTGAGAAGTTCATCAAAATCGATGAATTTGTATCTCAGTGCAATGTTGACCGATTTAGATGAAATATTCAGAATATGTATAATTGATACAGATGTACGAAACGTACTTTTTAAATTTTCAACATAAGCCCGCACAAAAAAGTTGCAAAATACAACTTTTAGTGCTTCCTCTGTAATTTCGACCAATTGCCATTTTAATCAAACATTTTCCTCACGTTGTGTACTGATCCGATTGTTCTAACTTCTCAAAAAAATTCAACTAGTATAGTCGAACATTGAGAAAGCTATACGATTTTTAAGAGCGTACGAATATTAGTGGGCGTCACTGTGGATATGTTTATATCCATTGAAAAGTATTTCAACGAAAAACCGGAGAAATTTTACAGCGACGATGTCTTTGCCGAAAAGATCAGAAGAGGTTGTGGAACGGAAGTGTGATTACATATTGTATCGTTAGAATGTAAATGGCACAAGAGTAAACGGCACGCAACTTACGGGACGACCTAATACAAAATGGCGCATCAAACGGGGAACATTTAGGTTCTGAAAAGCGGCGATCCGTGAATTCCGGAAGTCGAGAAAGGACGGGCAATAATAACGAGAGGAGTCCGGCCGATCGTCCCGTCGATACTCGATCGGGCCGCAATACGGCGGCCCCTCCAAAACTCCCATTAGAGCGTAATTAATTCGCCGGTCGGATAAAAGTGGGCCGTCGAATGCCGAGTGAAAAGAGTATCCAGCTTGCGGGACATCGATCAAATCGGCGAGAGGAACGCTCGAGAGGCACTAGTGCGCTCGCTCGGGGGTGAAAGTGGGAGGACGATGACGATGACGATGACGATGACGATGACGATACCGATTATATATCCGCGATATCGGCGCGAGCCGCGGATGAAATTGCTCCCCGAGGGTGATCCATCCCTCGGGCCATTCGTTACGGGCAACTTTGTGATCCTCCTTCCTCCGCTTCCTCTTCTTCGCGAGCGAGAATCCCTCGGAGCCACGCGGAAAGTCACTCTTGGGCGAAACTTTTCCGCGGGGTCATTCGTCTCCGACGTTCCCAACGACCGGTTTAAATCGACGAGCGGCCGATTCATTCCGTGCGGCGAGCACCGGGCCTGCACGTGCCTCGAATTATCGAGTTTTCGTGGCTGTTAGTCAAGGTCCCATCGATCGACACCCTCCCCCCCTCCCGTATGCACTTTAAGAGCACTGCACACGAAATTGTTGGCATTTGCCTCGTTACGATCGATTTTCGGGGCCTCGACTCTCTCGCTCGCTCTCACTCTCTGTCTAGCTCTCAGTATGGTTGCATAACGGTGACGGGGGTGGCAGGGTTCTCGACGTCGTCGTCGTCGTCGCGGCACACGGCCTCTTGGAAACGTATTCACCCCTTAACACCCCTTTCACGCCGGCGACCGACCCCTTCGGATATCCACGGGGCTGCAACCCCTCGCTCTCAGAAAATGAAACCTGTAGAAATCCCCGTTTATCCGGGGGTTTTCAATCTGCACGCTCAAAGAACGAACCGGTAACCGTGTTCCTCTGGAATTAATTATTTACATTTCCAGGAAACCGCACGTTGGAAAAAGCTTGGCTGATTTTCGAACCGGTGGGGCGGACAGCAGTCCGTTCTATCGATATCATGACGAGCAGGCCATCATCGATATGATGACACTCGATTCGAAACGTTCACTTTGAGAAAGGCTGTCATGGTGACGGCGGTGACCTTGGGTCAGTCGCGACGCGTGGACATTTACAGAGTTCCCGTGTTGCAAAGAATTGCACTTGAGAGGAGGATTAGTGCAACTCATACTACAGAAATTGTCTTGAGCACAATAACATTTGACTCCTTCAAAGGTCAAGGTTTACCTTATTTGATTTCGTAAGGTGGGGGTGATTGCAGGACAAGTAGCGAAGCGTGGACATATACAGAGGAGATGCTATGTTCTAAATAATTGCACCTGAGTCGAGAATTAGTGCAACTCATACTACAGAAATTGTCTCGAGCACATGATATAACATTTGACTTCTCCAAAGGTCAAGGTTTACCTCGTTTGATTTCGTAAGAGCACAAGATATAACATTTGACATCCTCGAAGGTCAACGTTTGCTTTGTTCGATTTCGTAAGGTGGGGATGATTGCGGGACAAGTAACGAGGCCTGGACATTTACAGAGGAGATCCCGTGTTGTAAAGAATTGCACCTGAGTCGAGAATTAGTGCAACTCATTCTTTGACTTTTCCAAAGGTCAAGGTTTACCTTGTTTGATTTCGTAAGGTGGGGATGATTGCAGGACAAGTAGCGAGGCGTGGACATATACAGAGGAGATGCTGTGTTCTAAATAATTGCACCTGACTCGAGAAGTAGTGCAACTCATTCTTTTCACCTTTCCAAAGGTCAACGTTTGCCTTGTTTGATTTCGTAAGGTGGGGATGATTGCGGGACAAGTAGCGAAGCGTGGACATATACAGAGGAGATGCTATGTTCTAAATAATTGCACCCGAGTCGGGAATTAGTTCAACTCATTCCACAGAAATTGTCTCGAGCACAATAACATTTGATTCCTCCAAAGGTCAAGGTTCACCTTGTTTGATTTCGTAAAGACGATTGCGGGACAAGTATCGAGGCGTGGACATTTACAGAGGAAATGGTGTGTTCTAAGGAATTGCACCTGAGTCGAGAATTAGTGCATCTCATTCCATAGAAATTGTCTCGAACACAATAACGTTTGATTCCTCCAAAGGTCAAGGTTCACCTCGTTTGATTTCGTAAAGACGATTGCGGGACAAGTATCGAGGCTTGGACATTTACAGAGGAAATGGTGTGTTCTAAGGAATTGCACCTGAGTCGAGAATTAGTGCATCTCATTCCATAGAAATTGTCTCGAACACAATAACGTTTGATTCCTCCAAAGGTCAAGGTTCACCTCGTTTGATTTCGTAAAGACGATTGCGATACATGTAACGAGGCGTGGACATTTACAGAGGAGATCCCATGTTGTAAAGAATTGCACCCGAGTCGAGAATTAGTGCAACTCATTCTTTTGACTTTTCCAAAGGTCAAGGTTTACCTTATTTGATTTCGTAAAAACGATTGCGGGACAAGTAGCGAGGCGTGGACATTTACAGAGGAGATCCCATGTTGTAAAGAATTGCACCCGAGTCGAGAATTAGTGCAACTCATTCTTTTGACTTTTCCAAAGGTCAAGGTTTACCTTATTTGATTTCGTAAAAACGATTGCGGGACAAGTAACGAGGCGTGGACATTTACAGAGGAGATCCCGCGTTCTAAATAATTGCACCCGAGTCGAGAATTAGTGCAACTCATACTACAGAAATTGTCTCGAGCACATGATATAACATTTGACTCCTCCAAAGGTCAAGGTTTACCTCGTTTGATTTCGTAAGAGCTCAAGATATAACATTTGACATCTTCGAAGGTCAACGTTTGCTTTGTTCGATTTCGTAAGGTGGGGATGATTGCCGGACAATTAGCGAGGCGTGGACATTTACAGAGACGATCCCGTGTTCTAAAGAATTGCACCTGAGTCGAGAATTAGTGCAACTCATTCTTTTGACTTTTCCAAAGGTCAAGGTTTACCTTATTTGATTTCGTAAGGTGGGGATGATTGCAGGACAAGTATTGAAGCGTGGACATATATAGAGGAGATCCCGTGTTCTAAATAATTGCACCTGACTCGAGAAGTATTGCAACTTATTCTTTTGACTTTTCCAAAGATCAAGGTTTACCTTGTTTGATTTCGTAAGGTGGGGGTGATTGCAGGACAAGTAGCGAAGCGTGGACATATACAGAGGAGATGCTATGTTCTAAATAATTGCACCTGAGTCGAGAATTAGTTCAACTCATTCCACAGAAATTGTCTCGAGCACAATAACATTTGATTCCTCCAAAGGTCAAGGTTCACCTCGTTTGATTTCGTAAAGACGATTGCGATACATGTAACGAGGCGTGGACATTTACAGAGGAGATCCCATGTTGTAAAGAATTGCACCCGAGTCGAGAATTAGTGCAACTCATTCTTTTGACTTTTCCAAAGGTCAAGGTTTACCTTATTTGATTTCGTAAAAACGATTGCGGGACAAGTAGCGAGGCGTGGACATTTACAGAGGAGATCCTATGTTGTAAAGAATTGCACCCGAGTCGAGAATTAGTGCAACTCATTCTTTTGACTTTTCCAAAGGTCAAGGTTTACCTTATTTGATTTCGTAAAGACGATTGCGGGACAAGTAACGAGGCGTGGACATTTACAGAGGAGATCCCGCGTTCTAAATAATTGCACCCGAGTCGAGAATTAGTGCAACTCATACTACAGAAATTGTCTCGAGCACATGATATAACATTTGACTCCTCCAAAGGTCAAGGTTTACCTCGTTTGATTTCGTAAGAGCTCAAGATATAACATTTGACATCTTCGAAGGTCAACGTTTGCTTTGTTCGATTTCGTAAGGTGGGGATGATTGCCGGACAATTAGCGAGGCGTGGACATTTACAGAGACGATCCCGTGTTCTAAAGAATTGCACCTGACTCGAGAATTAGTGCAACTCATTTGACTCCTCCAAAAGGTCAAGGTCTCCCTCGTTCGATTTCATAAGTTGGGGACGATTGCGGCACAATTACAGAGGGCGGCAGTTCGTTTTAGGGAATCATAGTAAGCGGAAGACGTTCCTTAACAAATTTCAGCGAACGATGGCGTCAATTGTGTCGGACCTACACCTTACAATAGAAACTTCAATAGAGCGTATTCCGGTCCCCAGCGAACAGAATGAACACCCGGAAACTTCTTCTGGAACCGAGGGTATCACGAAAGATCCAACTGTTTCGACGAGCGGAGACGCGCGCTATCTAATTTTAGGGGATGCCGGTGATTGTGTTGCGGGATCGATTGAACGAAAATCGACAGGAATGGAAGGACACCGACAGGATCGATTCGTCCTCGCAGTAAAAACTGGGGGATTGAGTTGGTACTGGCCGATACCATCAATCAATCCGTTGTCCCGCGAAACTATTCCGGGGATCGATGGGGCCGCCGCGAACTCGATAGTTGGACGCATTTCTCGATAGTCGGGCGTCGCTGGTGGTTCCCGCGGTCTGAAGATAGCGACGCCCGGCGTGCATCCGGCGTCCACGGTTCCGTGGCGTTTTAATAGGCGCGGGAAATCAATCGACAGGCTCGGGCCAACCCTGAAGAAGCGCGCCCCTTTTCAACGGGTCTTTCCCCCTCCCCCTCCTCCTCTCTTCTTCTCTCCTCTCTCTTTCTGTTCTCTGGCCCCGCGCTTCAGCGAATGCACAGAGAGTCCAACAATGCGTCCTCGGATCGGTGCCGTGACCAGGCGACCTTCGTGCAACCCCCGATACCAACCCCCTCACCCCTTCTACAATGCTTTTAGTTTGCATCCCGTTTAATTGGATTGCACGGGTTTCTCGAGTAGTGTCCGGGTTAATCCCTTCTTCTTTTTTTTTTCTCCTTTCGCCCATTCACACACTCTCCGAGTTTACGCTAGCCTGGCGACGCTGTCCGGACCGCACAATGGGCCGGCATAGCGAAAAGCTGGATAAAATTCATGTCTCTCTGTTAATTATACATTGCTAATTACGAGCAGGACGGTTCCGAACGGGCGTTCGGAATCTAATTCCGATATCACTTGTTTCCTAGAAAGTAAAACTGCAGGGGGTAGTTTCAGTCGAAGAAATTGAAACTTTTCGTGACGACTCCGCGGAGCTTTGTGAATTTATGGCTCCCGAAAATTGTCGGAAAATGCTGTGATATAAAATTCCACAGAATTTAGTACGATTTTTATTTATTTCAGATCTACAAAGGTCATTAGCATCGAAAATCAGATTTTATTTGTTTCCACTATCCTAAAGTTTGCCTACAAAAATTGAGAGTTGCATAAACATCCGCAGTCTATCGATCACCTTTAACCCTTAAGTGCATAGGTGAACTAAATATTAGGAACATGAATGCATACATGGGGTCCATTGAGGACCCCACTTACCTAATTCCTTGCTAACTTTCATTACAGCAACAATTTATTTCTGTAAACTTTCTGTAAAACTGTAAAATTTCTGTAAACTAAAAATGGCGCGGCTAAAAATGTTAACACAAAGTCCAACACTGGGGTCCTTTGCCGACCCCACTCATGCATTTAAGGGTTAACTTAACACCTTGACATGCAAGTTCTAATGATTTAGCAAACACAAATTATTTCCAATTATTGCAACCGTAAAATAAATTGTAGTGCACACGGTTAAACCTCGGCACTCTCAGGCGGCAGTAAAAATTGCTATACCATTGTCAAAAATCTTCTGTACATTATGAACTTTATTTGCGTCCAATAAATGACCGAACATTCGAGTATTGTGCGTGGTATTATATCAGCTTCGTGTGCATAAAATAAAAAAAAAAAAATTATACAGAATGTAAATATTGTAGGTCGGAGGAAACGTTCGATTTTTGAGTGAAAATAGCTCGGGGAAGGGTTATGCCTCGAAAAGAGCTTGCAGCATGTTCCCAAGGGGTTCGTGGAGCGCCTCCTGTGTATGTATTTTCATCGGTCACGTTCGCGCTTATGCGAACGCAGAGCGCGTGACAAAGGGCAATGGACAAAGCCGCGAGACGGTAATTAGCGGATCCGCGGTTGGGTTTTCGGCCCGCCGAGTTTTTCGGAAGTCGTTCGTTTCGGTTATCGCTGGCCGGGATCGGCGAAACCAAGAGTATCTCTCTCTCTCTCCCACACCGCTTCACTCTTTCTTTCTCAAGCTATACATATTCATTAGAGTATGTTTTCGTCCCGCGGCGTCGGCGGATTTCGAAACGGCCACGGTAATACTGTTTGTTCGGCGTCAGGCTCGCGCGTTAAACAGGTTTCCGACTTCCTGAGACGCGGTTTCCTCCGGGGGAAACGTTTCTAGAACGAGAACCCGGCGTAAACGCCGCGGAAAGAAGTCGTACGGAATCGGCGAATCGATTCTGCCCCCGATACGCCCGTTAGGAACGTTCGCTGTGGCTCGATTTTTATTTGAAAAATTGTTTCGAGCCTCGATTCCACCGTGTTGAGATTTTAAGGACGGTGGAGAAATGTGCGACACTGCAAATCGGGTTTCGTATGCTTTGATAGTTCGTTAGAATACGTTAGTTCTGGTGAATGAAGCCGTTTGTGAGTCAACCGATTTTGGAACGCCCTGTATAGTTTGCTTACAGCACAGAAAAGGGATAATTTTGATATTGGTGTGTATCTGTAATGTTCTGAAAAGTTGTTTCCGATGCGCTTGTCTTGACAACTGAAGCCTTGTGTGGGTCCACCAATTTTGGAACGCCCTGTATATTTTTCTTACAGCACGGAAAAATGTTGACTTTATTATCAGCGCATAATGTTTCAAAAATTGTTTCCAATTCGTTTGGCCTGTTGCCTGAAACCTTTTGTGGGTCACCAGTTTTGGAACGCCCTGTATATTTTGCTTACAGCTCAAAGACATGGCGATTTCAATAATAATGTATTTATAATGTTTCCAAAAGTTCTTTCCTATACATTTGCCCTCATAACTGAAACTTTTGGTGGGTCCACCACTTCTGGAACGCCCTGTATATTTTGCTTACAGCTCAGAAAAATGTCGACATTATTATCAGCGCATAATGTTTCAAAAATTGTTTCCAATTCGTTTGGCCTGTTGCCTGAAACCTTTTGTGGGTCACCAGTTTTGGAACGCCCTGTATATTTTGCTTACAGCTCAAAGACATGGCGATTTCAATAATAATGTATTTATAATGTTTCCAAAAGTTCTTTCCTATACATTTGCCCTCATAACTGAAACTTTTGGTGGGTCCACCACTTCTGGAACGCCCTGTATATTTTGCTTACAGCTCAGAAAAATGTCGACTTTATTATCAGCGCATAATGTTTCAAAAATTGTTTCCAATTCGTTTGGCCTGCTGACTGCAACCTTTTGTAGGTCACCAGTTTTGGAACGCCCTGTATATTTTGCTTACAGCTCAAAGACATGGCGATTTCAATAATAATGTATTTATAATGTTTCCAAAAGTTCTTTCCAATACATTTGTCCTCATAACTGAAACTTTTTGTGGGTCCACCACTTTTGGAACGCCCTGTATATTTTGCTTACAGCACAGAAAAATGTCGATTTTATTATCAGCGCATAATGTTTCAAAAATTGTTTCCAATTCGTTTGGCCTGCTGACTGCAACCTTTTGTAGGTCACCAGTTTTGGAACGCCCTGTATATTTTGCTTACAGCTCAAAGACATGGCGATTTCAATAATAATGTATTTATAATGTTTCCAAAAGTTCTTTCCTATACATTTGCCCTCATAACTGAAACTTTTGGTGGGTCCACCACTTCTGGAACGCCCTGTATATTTACGTTTGCCCTCATAACTGAAACCTTTTGTGGGTCCATCAGTTTTGGAAAGTCCTGTACATGTCACTTGCAGCTCAGAAAAATTACGATTTTTAATATGAGTTTTGATGACTGTAGCACTTTGTAGATCAGTAAATTTTTTAACGCCTTCTACGGGACGTTCCATCGGCCTTCGCGCATTGTAAAATTATAAACATTTCTAAAGTTGGCTGACTAGTTCGGAAGCTTCTCAGCTTTTATACGCCAAGGGGTTACACAGTAGAGTGTAGTATTTCAATTATGAATGTGAAGCATGCAAATTGCATTCGACTGTGAGGTCATGCTAAATTGATGAAACGAAACAGAGTAGACAGATTTCGTCGTTTATTATGTATGTCTTACGGTTCAAGCTTTACTGCACTACATTAAGATCAATGTTAATCAATACGTTAATCAAAATCTTATAAATATTAAAAATGCATATAAGCCTCGAATATGGAGGAAGGACGTCCTATTTACTTCAGCGAAATAAAATGCCACGTTCCAAGCTAAAATTATGTTAACTAACAATCGATACTTCTCCTTTGGGAAAAGGTTACAGTACTTTAAAATGAAGAATAAATCAATTGTTTAATACACATTTCATAGTTCCACCTTGAAAAGGTTAGAAACATTAAAAATGAATAGAAACACTCACAAATGGAGTGTCCACCATCGGTACAGTATATTCAATGAAAATAATCTTCAAAGTTGATCTTCAACGTACCTCCTAATCAAAACGTAATCGTATTACTTCAAAAGATGTGCAAAGGTGAAAAAATCTAAAAGGAGTACAGGAGTGTCATGTTGATTCACGAAACTGATTCATTCGTTATGCCGAATGAATCACATTTTATCCTTATCTCTCGATGCGAATGTTATTCAATCTACATCCTTTCAAAGACAAAATAAAAATGGTCTCTATCAATTGCAAGACAATCTTTACTAATTCCACAAAATTGGAGATTGTGCGTCGGTAGCATCCAACTTTCCGAATCTTTCTCCTACTTCAAATTCCTTTTACTATTAGGGGTAGCCATAACTAATCAATTATTTGCAAAGAATTTGTTTTGCCTTCCGTTCTGTCTCGATCGTTGAACAGGAAACGCGTATTCTTTTACAGTTTTCGGTAAAGCAGCCCGTGTTCAAAATATTCTAGAAAGTATCATTTTCTTTTACAACCTTGTAATAAAATGGCGGCGTCCGTACCTTCCGAGGATCATATTCGCCACTGCATACTTTTTCATTTTGATGCGTGATTTAATGAAAGATGGCAAACTGTCCTTGACAATGATGGGGATTATACAATAAATTAAGAAATAAAAACTTCACTTTACTACAAAGTTTGTTCTAGATTTCAAAATAATCCATTACTTATGGGCCCGCCTAATATACAGGGTGGCCCACATAACTCTGAACAGCTCAATATCTCGAAAACTATGCCATAGATTTTAAAGTTCTTAGTCTTAAATTGCATGGAAATAGAATAGAATATTTCCCTTTAACGGGGGAGGGGAGGTACCGTTGTAATTTTAAATGGAACCCCCTATAAAATGTTACATATTTACATTCTACCGGAAAAAACAAGTCAATTTTGTCGGAAACATTTTTTTGTCAGATACTTCCATGATGAGATATAACAGTTTGAAGTTTCGAGTTGTAGGTACTTGAAGCGCTCGGAAATAGCGTTATGGAATTATACGCGCTTCATAATTTAGAAACATTTCATAATTTAGAAAAGCGGCTTAGTAAAGCTGTCACTAATGAAAATAATAGTGCCAGTATTCTTGCTGCAATTACATTAAATCCTCATATTAGTCAACGTACACTTGCACAAACATCACATATTAGTCGTTCATCAATTCAACGAATTTTGAAACGGCAAAAGTATCATCCATATCACATGGTTTTATCACAAGAGCTTTCGATAGCAGATTACGATCACCGCGTAAGATTTTGTGAGTGGCTGCAGGGTGTTGTGGAAAACGACTTTTTGTGCAAAATACATTTTTCCGATGAGGCCACTTTTATGAATTCAGGGCATGTAAATAGACATAATCTGCATTATTGGGCCGTGGAAAACCCAAATTGGATGCGATGTGTTCCCTTTCAACATCGATGGTCTTTAAATGTTTGGTGTGGCCTAATAGGAGATTTTGTGATTGGACCTTATTTTTTTCAAGAAACTGTAACATCTGCAAGTTATTGTGATTTCTTAAAAAATCATTTGCCTGCCCTTTTGGAAGATGTGCCACTGCACGTTAGAAGAGAAATGTGGTTCCAACAAGACGGCGCTCCTCCACATTTTCCAATCATCACCAGGCAATTTTTGAACGAAAAATTTGGGAACAAATGGATAGGTCGCGGGGGACCTCGTCAATGGCCTCCTCGATCCCCCGATCTAACACCATTAGATTTTTTCTTATGGGGATATGTAAAGGACAAAGTTATGTTTGAACCACCGACGACAAAAGAGGATATGAAACAAAGAATACGTGACGCTTGCGCTTCAGTGACTCCCGAAATGTTAAAAAATGTTAGAACAACTTTGATGTTTCGAGTAAATAAATGTTTACAAGCCCGTGGTGGACATTTTCAACATTTAATTTAAAGTACATTTTATTTCTTCACGAATAAGCATCGGACTCAAGCGCGTATAATTCCATAACGCTATTTCCGAGCGCTTCAAGTACCTACAACTCGAAACTTCAAACTGTTATATCTCATCATGGAAGTATCTGACAAAAAAATGTTTCAGACAAAATTGACTTGTTTTTTCCGGTAGAATCTGAATATGTAACATTTTATAGGGAGTTCCATTTAAAATTACAAAGGTACCTCCCCTCCCCCGTTAAAGGGGAAGGGAGGCCACTTCACGTTTATGTAGTCAGAAAGGCCCTCCAGTTCCATGCAATTTAAGGCTAAGAACTTTAAAATCGATGGCATAGTTTTCGAGATATTGAGCTGTTCAGAGTTATGTGGGCCACCCTGTATTTTCTCACGAACGCATAAAATCCACGTGTCACGTTTGATCCTAGGTGGCAACACGACAAAAGTCAAACCGACGTCCCAAAGCATTTACATTTCCGAAAACCGTAAAAAATCTCCGTGTTGTTTCGGGCCGGAAGAACAAAAGAAAAACGTGCGCTGGTAAAACTGGTGGGCAGTAAATTCGCGTGAAAAGAGGCCGCGTGGGCGGTCCATTTGTGCCAGTCGAGCGGTCAAAGCGTTGAAAATTGAAATCCCATAAAGTTTTGATGTCTGCCGGCTGCCGTCGTTCTCGCGCAGGTTCCAGCGCCTCGGCGAACTTTACCTTCGGCTGACCAGATTCGCGCGGTGCAACTCGTGCTGCAACGCGTGCAGCTTACGCAAGTGCATACGTTACGCAGCTCGCGTGAGAACCGCGCTTGTATCTTGCCATCGGCGGCCGGCGCGGCGCGGCGCGGCGCGGCTCGTCCGCGAGTCTTCGTTTAAATAATTAATTAGCGTTTGTTGTTGCCGAATCAACCGCGGGCCGCAGCTCCGATGCCGCTTTGTTGTGCCACGGAAATAGTGCACCGCGCGCTGCAACGCCCGACGCGTGTTATTATACCACGGACAATCCCCCCCCCCCTCTTTGCGCGGCTGCGCTCGCGAATTTCTGATGCGTCCACCGTGTCCAGCGGAACTGAATTAATTGCGATATCTTGTTTGACGTATGCTCGATTTTGTGGTTGCACGAGTGACTGCTAGTGACTTTGTTTAAACAAATACCAGGGTGCCCGGGTCCTCTCTTAGTGTACACAACTCACGAAACCTGTAGAATCTCACCGAGAAAGTGGTTAACCCCATGTGCTATAATATCGCGTCAATTGTACTGAAATTCCATTTGATTCTAGTGAATATTCAGCGAATAAATAGAAATTTCACTTTTCAGTCTTTTCGATCGTGAAATAAATCGTAGCGCAAGCGGTTCAGACCGAGAGAGATCCCCACTG
This sequence comes from Halictus rubicundus, assembly GCF_050948215.1. Taxonomy (NCBI): domain Eukaryota; kingdom Metazoa; phylum Arthropoda; class Insecta; order Hymenoptera; family Halictidae; genus Halictus; species Halictus rubicundus. The sequence goes on along the minus strand of NC_135156.1, from coordinate 17,220,160 downwards.
AATGATCTCGACGTCGACGAGCGATACTCAGGAGTGGATTAGCATGTAACGAGGCGATTCGCGGGCGAACTTTCTTGTAAAATGCGCAAATTGCGGGCAGGTTCGAGTCGCATGTTCTAATTCGCGCGGCGCGGCGCGGCGCCGTGCTGGGCCGTCGTCGGATATAAGTTAACCCTTAAAAGGGGTTGTCTAACTTATCTCCGCTTAGGGAAACAAGATTACCACATCCCTTAGCCCAAAGTAGCGGCGGTCTTAATTAGTTTCAAGAGCTGGAGGTGGAGGAGAGACGCGGCTTTATGGGAACCCGGCGCGTGTGAAAATTCATTTAAAACGCAGCCGCCGACGCCACCACGCCACGCCGCTGTCGTTAAAGCGACGACAATGAAAAATATAGACGGTGTCGGTCATCGACGGACACCGGTGTGCGTCGGGAGTCGTCGAGGGGGCGGGGGCGGGGGTGGGGTGACGCCATCGTTGGTTACGGAACCCGGAAGTCCGCGAGACGGAAAATTTAACAATCAATTTTCCGCGGGTAGAGAGCGCCGATAAATCTCCGCCACGTAAGTTCCACGTTTAACGCGAATGATCCTCTCTCCGGCTCCGGGATCTCGTTTTAATTGGCTCGTTCATCCCGGCACCTGCGAGCTTCGATTTGTACAGGCTGCCGCAGAATGCGAGGTCTGTACTTTGCGACAACTATAAATCTGGGAAGGTAGTTATAGGTCAGGCAATTTTGGAACGTCCTGTACACCTCGTATACCGTTCAGGAAATTTGCAATTTTACTACCGCAGTGTCCACAATGCTTTGAGAAATGCTTCTAACAACTCTATCGCTGTGAATGGAAGATTCCATGGGTGAACTAATTTTGGAACCACCTGTAGAATCCATCGGTAGCGAAGAAAAATAGAAATTTCAATATTAGTGCCTGTGAAATGCCACAGTAACTGTTTCTGCTATATTTGTGGGAATAAATGAAGCATTTTGTAGGTCACTCAATTTTGGAACGTCCTGTATACTTCGCCCACAATTCAGGAAAGTGGCAATTTTAATATTAGTGTGCCCATGACGTTATGGGAGTCGATTCTAACAAGCCTGATGTTATAAATGAAGCGTTTCATAGGTAAACCACTTTTGGAACCACCTGTATACTCCATCGCTAGCGAAGAAAAATAGAAACATTAATACTAGTGCATGGGCAATGCGACAGTGATTGTTTCTGCTACATTTTTGGAGACGAATGAATCATTTTATAGTCCTGCTAATTTTGGAACGTCCTGTATACCCGGTCCACAGGTCAGGATTGTGACAATTTTAATATTACTGTGCCTATAACGCTATGGGAGTCGATTCTGACAAGCCTGACATTATAGATGAAGCGTTTCATAGGTGAACCACTTTTGGAACAACCTGTATACTCCATCTGTAGCGAAGAAAGATAGAAATTTTAATACTAGTGCAGGTGAAATGCTACAGTAACCGTTTCTGATACATTTGTGGATACGAATGAATCATTTCATAGTTCTGCTAATTTTGGAACGTCCTGTATACCCGGTCCACAAGTCAGGATTGTGACAATTTTAATATTAGTGTGCCTATAACGCTATGGGAGTCGATTCTGACAAGCCTGATGTTATAAATGAAGCGTTTCATAGGTGAACCACTTTTGGAACCACCTGTAGAATCCATCGGTAGGGAAGAAAAATAGAAATTTTAATACTAGTGCAGGTGAAATGCTACAGTAACCGTTTCTGATACATTTGTGGATACGAATGAATCATTTCATAGTTCTGCTATTTTTGGAACGTCCTGTATACCCGGTCCACAGGTCAGGATTGTGACAATTTTAATATTAGTGTGCCTATATCGCTATGGGAGTCGATTCTGACAAGCCTGATGTTATAGATGAAGCGTTTCATAGGTGAACCACTTTTGGAACCACCTGTAGAATCCATCGGTAGAGAAGAAAAATAGAAATTTTAATACTAGTGCATGGGAAATGCTACAGTAACCGTTTCTGATACATTTGTGGATACGAATGAATCATTTCATAGTTCTGCTAATTTTGGAACGACCTGTATACCCGGTCCACAGGTCAGGATTATGGCAATTTTAATATTACCGTGTCTATAATGCTTCAACGATCGTTTCCAACAAGCCCAGACAAACGAAACATGTCCTGAACGAACCAACTTTGGACCACCCTGTACATCACACTGACAGTTGGATGCAAACGACACATTCACTGGAAATGAATAAATAAATCCGTTCAATTGTAGACGTAAGTACGTTCGAACTTCAGTAATTTAGTTATTTCTTGTTGCAAATGCACGTGACTGTGATCGAATCGAAGCCATTTATATTCAACAATTTTATAATCGACTGTACGTAACTCCGTACTTTATTAATAAATGCAGGCTAACCGTACTCACGTTACGAATATTTATAATGCTCCAATAATTTCTTCTCGAACCTCGAATCGGCAAATAGAACGAGCGAACGAGAAACCGTAATCATACCAATTGCAGCATTAACAATGTAACGCGATACGACAGTTTCGCGTTTTAAATCAGTTTGCTAAAACTGTCCAACGAAATTAGTTCAAAGCTGTCGCGTTTCCGTCAGGACGGTGCACGCAAATTTGTCAGAGAGATGGCGTGCTAAACTGATTAATAACAACGAATATTTTTATGGCCGTGCTCTTGCAGTTATTTTACAGGAAAAACACCGTCTGGTACAGTTAAAAGGAATCCATTAGAACGAACAAATAAAATAGAAAAAATTATAGCAGAAATGTATGAGCGTAAGTTCGAACAGTGGGAGGGTTAAAACCGCTAAAAGGAGAATTAAATTCCTGTTTGGCTCCAAATAAAATTGTAACAAAATAATTTTTATTTTAGCAGCCTGCTAATGAAAATTATCAGTCTTGTTGCGAATCGCGGGAAATCGATCGGTCGGTAATCACTCTTATCAACGGTGTGTCACCGTCGCGAGTGACTCGGTCGGATTAAAAAACATCTCCGTGTGCGAAATCAGACCGAAAACCGAAAAAAAAAAAAAACATATCGAGGAGACACCGGTGTCGCCGACGGGGGATATTCGCCGGGCAGAAAAAAGGGAATCCGAATTCGTTCCGACGTGTAAAAAATCTAATATGCCGGAGACTATTACGGGACAAAGCTCCGGGCGACGGTGGCCCAGATTTTCGGGCTGTGCACCTCTGAAAAAGAAAAAGCTCAAAAGCGTTTCTCGCGCCCACGCCGACGCTGTTCTTTCCGAAATTAAAAATTGCTCGACGAACGAGCCCGGGCCCCTTTTACAATCAATCTACCTGCGAAATATTAGCCTGAGTCGGATCTCTTCATTTTCACCTTGTATCGTCGCTTAACGCCCCCATTTGTTTCTCTCACCTCCCGAAACGTTTCATCAAATTCGATAGCTAATTTTCCGACAGACCTTTCAATTATTTTTTAGCGACACTTTTACTGACGTACGCGCGACGTTCTCCCGAGTAAAATGAGTACAAACACGATACAGTTCGAAGTTCATTCGCTCGTTTAATCCTCGATTTAGTAGAACCTCGATTATCCGAACCGAATTCTCCGTTATCCCCCCTTAAACGATTTTAAACTCCTTAAACTTGAAACGTTTTATTAAACAGAGTGACTAATCTAATGAAACGTTTCAACAGCGACGGTAAGGAGGGATAACGGAGAATTCGGTTCGGATAATCGAGGTTCTGCTAAGTCGTGGATTAAACAAACAAATATGCACCGAATTGCACCGTGTTTGGATTCGTTTTAATCAGGAGAACGTCGCGAATATGCCAGTAACAGTTTTATACAAAAATCGTTAGAAACCATTTTTATCTTGTCTTTATTTATCGAGTGCAAATGACAATTTAACGGAATCCCTCCTTACCGTCGCCGTTGAAACGTTTTATCAAACACAGTGACTAATGTGATGAAACGTTTCCACAGCGACGGTAAGGAGGGATAACGGAGAATTCGGTTCGGATAATCGAGGTTCTGCTAAGTCGTGGATTAAACAAACAAATATGCACCGAATTGCACCGTGTTTGGACTCGTTTTAATCAGGAGAACGTCGCGAATATGCCAATAACAGTTTTATACAAAAATCGTTAGAAACAATTTTTATCTTGTCTTTATCTATCGAGCGCAAAGAGCAATTTAGCGGAAGAGAATCATTAATTCTCTGAGTGTTACGCTGTGTGCTTAAGCAACAAGAAGGTGTATCGAATTAATCAGATTCCCGGCGAGTAAACTCCAAGATTGTGAACGTCACCTATGCAGCAGAGAAGGTGCTAATTGACGAGAAACGTCGACTTGGAACACTGATTCGAAGCAGTATGGCCGCTGATCCTCCTGAATACTCCCGCTTTGACTATCTCGCCTAAATGAAATTCCCGCGAATCAATATTGCGCCGTCTGTGCCGCCTCCGGACTTGTCTCGCGTTTCTCTGCTGGAAGATTTTATTCTTCAGATGTTCGCTCAGAACGTTCAATAAAACGTGCAAGCTTAGGCGTCTCTCTCCACGCTAACTCTCGTAAATAGTGTAGCGTTTTCTTTAGGTAAGCAAAATGTTGTTCCCCCTAGAAGAGCTATAATGTTTTACTAGTTCAATTTTCATAAATACAACGAATTCCCGATATAAGTCACTTGCGCGGTTCTGGAGAGTGACACTTAGACGAAATCTGCGGTTCTCATCAAACGTTGCATTTGAAATACACACAGAGCACGCTCGGAAATGTAAAAGTGTAAGTGTATCCACGGTACTGTGGGTGGTTCCAGTGACCTTTAAACGCGAGGCTCGCAGCGACTTATATCGGGAATTCACTGTGTTACACCTATTCCACGGTACTATTTTAGGCTACAAATTTTCATTCGCAAAATTCCGAGAAAACAGAGTTTTCTCGCCCCTCGACTTCAATTTCCCGAATTTCCCGTCGAACCCCTAATCGCTCGGAACAGATAAACACTCTCGGCCGGCGGAATGATTTTTCCATCGGCTATCGGCCGGGCCAAAATTGATAGCAGAGTCCTCGGGCCTTCTGGGTCGCGGCCAAATTGCTCGGAAGATTAATTTTCGGCTCGCAGGTGAAAAATTGCGAGTCGGACGGGGCGTCGACGGCCATCTTTGCTTTTAATTTTCCCGGGAAATCGGTCGATCTATCGGCTCGCGGCGGGGTCTCGGTTTTTTAATTTATCGATTGAATTCCAAGCTCGCGTTTGCTCTCCACGGTCCGGCGAGACTGCATCCTCGAAACTGTAGCGATAGTGATCCCATAGGCTACTTTCGCAACGGCCACCGGGGCCGAGCAGTTTCCGCGAGTTCGTCCACAGTTGCGAGTTGATCCGCTTGGGGAACTTCGCCGCCTATTCTGCGCGCGTTTTCGGAAATTTCGGGCCGCGGTTCCGCCGTTTCCGGAATATCAACGAGCTCTCGTACCCGGAAATCCGGAACCCGCGCGGCTCCGGTGCAACGCTGCATGCTCCGCCGCAAAAATTCGATTCGCGCGCCCCGTTTTTGCCGCGATGTTAGGCTACTCCTCGGAAGAACGAGTAGGTGTCGGGGAATCCTGATCTAGATGCGCTGCGGACCCTGAAGAACCATATCTTTTACCGGAAGCGCTGCAGAAGAGACGCGCAGAAGGTCCTGCCGAGCGAAAAAATTGTACACCGTTGATTTCGGAGGATCCGTACGAAGATTGCGGATTTTTACGTGGAATGAAAACTGTTTGCATAGTGAGTCAGAGAGAGAATGGGAGAGAGAGAGAGAATGCGTGGATAAGTTTTATTTTGTTGTAAGCATAGGATATTGTAAACCGAGCCCAATTCTTGGCTGTAAGGCTGAATAAAGCAATATTATTATTATTATTATAAAAACTGTTTGCAATCGTTGCGAGACACGGGAACAGTTTGGCAGTTTTTGTTCAGTATAAAAACGCGGGGTCGTTTGTTCCCGAAACAGGGCGATCGTTACACCGAATTATTATTAGGTTGGCAAGAAAGTAATTTCGGTATTTTTAGGTGAAATGAAATCCAATTTTTTTTATCAAAGCAATGAACTTTAATCAATAAAATATTTTCCATTTTGTTCTACGATCTTTTGCCATCTTCTGATCCTTTCCGGTGAAAAAACTGATCCAAGTGCGATTTCAGACCATCAGTGAAAGTTTTACCATTCAAAGAGTTTTGTAAACTTCGGAACGAATGATAATCTGGTGGTGCAATGTCAGGGTTGTATGGTGGATGTGACATCACTTCCCGAACAAGCTCCAATAACTTTTCACGCGTTACCAAAGATGTGTGTGGCCTAGCGTTATCATGGTGGAACACGATTCCTTTGCGATTTGCCAATTCTGGCCGTTTTTCTTTGATTGCTATGTCCAGTTTTGATAGTTGTCGACAATAAACATCTGAATTGATGGTTTGGTTCCTTGGGAGCAGCTCAAAATACACAATACCTTTGTAATCCCACCAAACTGACAACATGATCTTCTTTTGGTGCAATTCAGCTTTCGGCGTGGTTTGGGCTGATTCGTCACGCCTGGACCATGATCGTTTTCGAGTTGTGTTATCGCAAACAACCCATTTCTCATCACCAGTGACGATTCGCTTCAGAAAAGGGTCGATTTCATTTCGTTTGAGATGCGTATCGCATGTGTTGATGCGTTGCGTGAAGTGAATTTCTTTCAATTCGCGTGGAACCGAAATATCGAGCTTCTTAACGATTCCGAGACTTTTTAAACGATATTCTATAGTTGTATGCGAGACATTTAACCTGTCTGCAATCTCTCGGACAGTTATATGACGATCCGATTCAATAATGGCTCTCATTTGGTCATCGTCAACTTCAGATGGTCGACCAGAACGTTGGTCGTCTTTAAGTGAGAAATTTTCAGAACGGAATTTTTTAAACCAATTCTGGCACGTGCGTTCTGTTAAGCAATCCACACCATAAACTTCACATACATCTTTGTAAGCCTCGGCAGCTTTTTTACCTCTACGGAAATAAAAAAGCAATATGTGCCTATAATGTTCGTTTCTGCACTGGATGTTCAAATTGACACAGAACCAACAATTTTAATCAAAATTACGCGTAATTCGCTTCAAAAGTAACCTAAAAGATGCAGTTAGGAAATGAGCCGTTCAGTGCACACATCGATTAACTCCATAAAACAAAAAGTTGAGGAATGCGATGAAGTAATGTATATTGTTTTTTAAAATTCCTGTTATAATATAAATTCAAATATATAATGTAGAATGCATAAATACAGATATAGCTTTCATCTAACGGTATATAAAATTAATAAGAAAGAATAGCCAAAAAATAATCGTCAGCAATGTTACAGTTTTTATGTGACTGGTGGAGTTAATCGATTTGGCTACTGAAAAAAGTAATAAAGTTAAATTCAGTCTTTAAATTTTTAAGTTTTCTATTACAGAAAAAGTTAGTTATTATATATTTTTATTACAGCTTTTCCTTAAAAATGAATGTTGATAGTTCTGTTATAATATATTTTTTGTGATTAATTCGTAGCAGCTTTATTTTAGCAGCATTATTCTTTTGGGATAATTCAGCAATATTGTAAATAATGTCTTCTTCATCAGCTGTATGTGAGGATTCGTCATTTCGATTTGTTGTCAAGTTTTTATAGTAATCATGTTTAACAGGAGGAATGAATTTTAGCAGGTCCACCATGCCTCTCCATTTTTCCCTTGTCACAGTTCTACCTTTAGGATACAATAAAGGCTGATCTATATTTTTCAAACTTTGCGCTCTACCTACTACAGATCTTCTTATATTAATGGCTTTAAATTCTGTATCTTCATTATAGTCACATTTGAATTGTATGAGATGGGGTTTGGGCCTTTCTAACTTTATCCAGCGTATTTTAAGCCAATTTACTGGAAGCCCTGTGACGGTTACTTTTCTGTTAATGATTGATTGTTCTAAAGGTTTTGTTGAGAAAAAATCTTGGTGGGTCATTTGGGTCAAACGGTGCCTTTTTTTACATTTTGATGCACGGCCGGAACAGATACAGCGTTACTGAAACGATTTACATTAGAGTATGGAGTTAATCAAAATGGCTTCTGGAATAAATTACTGATTATTCAATGGCCAACAAAATTTTGCCGTTTAATGGTGCTAATCTTTATTATTCAGCAAAGTTATTATAAACATAAATAGTTACGACTATACCGAGTGCTTTGACACTTAAATTTAAGATTTTTCAAAAAGTGGAGTTGATCGATGTGTGCACTGAGCGGCTCAAATGTCGGAAGGAAAACGAACGCAACGTTAACAGAAATCAATCGAACAAAACGTAAAGCGATCTATTAGTGAAAACCGAAATGACTTTCTTGCCAACCTAATGTAAGATCGCGAGCCCCGATTTTCGCCATTCTCCGGCTGGATCGTTCTGCGAAGCTCGCTGCTCCTCGGGTGTCGCAGGGTGGGCGCGTGGCAACCGGAAACGCCGGGTGTTGCCCGGGGAACCGGAGGAATCCTTTTTCCCCGTCGGAGGTGTCGCAATTTTATCGGAATCGACGTATCCGGCGGCAGGATACAGGAATGTCTTTCGCCATGGTTCATCGGAGACACGCGCATAAATGCACGCACGCGGTGCATCGCGCCACCCCTTTTACCAACCCTCCTTCCAGGTGTGTGGGTGGCCGTGGGGGGTGCGCATTCAAAGCAGGAATGTCGAACGCGTGCCCTGGAACGCAGCCGACCTCTCCTCTTCATTTTCCTCGTCCCCTTGATCGCGTGGAAATCTCATTGACGATAATGCGATCCTCCAGCTCCTCTTCCGCCCTCGTTCCGCGTGCTGTTCTCTCCCCCCCCCTCCCCCTCTCTTTTTCCTTTTCTCTGTACACCCCTTCATCCCCTTGTTACCCACGGAGCTCCTCCGATCGCGAATTCTCCGCAGACTCTTTCTTCGAGGGCTTTCAGCCCGGCATTCTCAACCCCCTCCGGTGATATATAGATCTCGATCTTTCTCGGGCCCCCGGGTGCCCGATCGGCCGGAACAGCGCCGCGAATTATGCGAAATTCCGCGATTTAGCGGTCGGAACGGTGAAAGAGTCGAGAGACAGTGCCTCGGAGACGAATTTTAGGTATTGTCAGCCGTTCGATGTATTGTTGGTTTGGTTAGGGGAGTTCCCCTAAAACCGGACAGTAGCGATATCTTTAAGATTTGAAACGCAATGCGATCGTCATTTCACGCGAACAGCAGTGGGGATTGATCCAAGCACAATCAGGTTTCGACACGTTCCAGTCGCATGTGCATAGCTGGGTAATATCGGTCCATTGTTGCGTTTAAGTATCATACAAATGATAAAGTGTTACATCTATCAATTTTGGTTAGTAGAAAAGCTTGTAAGTGGCATTATTATGTCGTTTGGTAAGTAGTTTTTTTAATTACTTCTGTAGTTTGTATATACAGTGGTTGATACCAAAAATCATTTTTTTTTTATGGCTTCGGTGTCCCCTGGTCCCGGACAGATCATTGTCCCCTATCACCGGACGATACAAATCTGAATTTTACTTATACATATACGTATTAATAATGATTATCCGGGAAGCAATTATTATTATTTTGTCAAAATAAAAAAATAAAAATAAATAAATAAATGACCGAGGAGAAGGAAAACAAAAAGAGGATGACAGAACAAATAAAAAAATTCGGGAAATAAGCGTAACACAACCAGAACATTAAAACGGCGAGAGTCAAACTTGAAAACCATTCGCGTGGTTTGTTTAGAAAACAACGAAGAAGACTGGATTCGGTGTTTTAGCTGCGAAAAAATGGGCACCTGAAGCTTGTGCCGATATCCCGGAATGTGCAGATAACTATGTTTGTGATCGTTGTACATTATTTTGAAACTATTGTTAAGCTACATTTACGAACTGTGCAAATTCTATACCAAACTTCAATCAAAGTTTGAATTAATTGTTAGAATAAGATTATTTCTTTTCTTGCTTTCTACTGATTGATAATGCTGTTAAGTTATAAATAACATGAAATATTTTATTCTTTTATTTATTTAAGAAAAACCTTAAGTGTCCGGTACTAGGGGAACTCCCCCTACGCGGACTGCCGAGGTGGCGCTGGTTATGCCAAATTCGATGATTTAGGGGTCGCGAAGATGGAAATGGCGGGAGATTGGGGAGAATGCTTCGGAGACGAATTTTTGGTACTGTCGATCCGTGGTTTATTGCGCGCGGAGAATGTACGGTTTGTTTGGATAGGCTGGGAACATGTCGCAGGTTATGGCAATCCCATTGATCGATTGGACGGCCGAGAGACGATGGAAGAATTTGAAAAAATCGAGACCAACTTTTGATGTCGTCAGTGCCGGGTTTATTGCGTGCGGAGGATCTATTGTTTGTTTAGACAGGCTGGGGAAATGTCACGGGTTAGGGCAATTTTATTGATTCACTGGCAGGAGACGAGAAGCTTGCGTCGCAGGATGACTAAGGAATTAAACAACATGGTACATTGATTTCTGTGTATGTGTCGCTAAGGCCTGGACGATAAACGTCGCGGAATTATCTCGACTCGGGTATGTCTCCTGGACGATATTTGACACTGGAAAGAACCGTGTCATATATCGAGAATTCACTGTAGACGAATTTTGGTGCTCGCATATTGATTGCTCGGAGATAGTTCCTTCCTTAGAATTTTACAAAAATTATATCAAATTTGTAGATAATAACGAACTGGAACATAAACTCGGAAATAAGTAGCAGAAGGGTTTAAATCATTTTTTATTATTCAGAGGACATTATTGCCGTAGAAAACGCGTTTAACACCAGGTTTACGGAGCACTAAAAACGACTATTTTACGTTACTTTACAAAAATAACACGATTGTATCTATCAAAATTTGTGGCCATCTTTTTAATAATGTATATCCAAAGAATTCCTCATGGATGCGTCTTTACAATCTCGATATTCGTAAATTAAAAATATTAGATTCCGCCATTTTGACTTGGTGTTTGATTTAGTGTTAAGGCGTGGAAGAGGCGAGGCACGGCTTAGTAACACAATGTTTTCACTGTTCGTTCCATGATTACATTACAGTCATTCTTTATCGTCGCATACGCAGCGGATGATGCAAACTTCGTTGCATAATCTTCGCTTTTCCCGGTTCGATAAGCATCGAAGATGTCGTCGAGATGGTTTAAGCTAGAAGGGAATGTTTCGTCTTGAACTTAATCGATCCGGGAACCGATTAAAAGTTCGAATAAAGTTCGGATTATTTGAAGGTCGCGCGCATTCTAGCATAAAATCTAATGTCAGCGGCCCGGAAATCGATATCGGCGATTTCCAGCAGTTCTGCGAGCCGGGAACACTTCCTTTCGAATGTTATTCGCCCATAATTTTATAGAAACAGGACTCGGAGAAAAAGGGAACGATTCTCGAGAGAAAGAGCCAACCAGAATATGCTAGAATATACCGGACTATACTTGAATATACCAGAATATTCCAGAACATACCAGAAAATACAATAATCCTTTCCGGTTGAACATTCTGCTTCTTAACTCGCTACAAAATTACAGAAATCAATTATATTTTCTTAGGTAGCTCCGCTAACCTAATCAGAACATTTAACACTAGGTTTACGGAGCACTAAAGGCGACTATTTTGAATAACTTCGTAAAAATAACAAGAACGTGCCACCCACATTTTTAGCAATATTTTGAAAATAATATATACCCAAAGAAATAAATTTGCATAAATAATTTCTTATGCATGCATCCTTGGAATCTGAATAATATTAAATTGAAAATATTAGAACCCGTCATTTTGACGGATCCCGTAAATCGAGTGTTAAGAAACGCTGCAATTGTTCTTACGTATAATTGAGATGCGATTACTGAATATAAACTAATGAAGCGAGGGTGCAAAAGTCAATGTCCGGCTCGACGTAGGACCGCAAAGGGTTGAGGGGACGGTAAGGGCGTTCTTCTTCGTGTAACAATTCCGGTAACGTCGATGAGGAACGACTGTACCAGTGACATCGATTTCTTCTTTCCACCGAGCGCGAATCCAGGTCGAAAGCGCAATAAGAGTGCCATAACTTAAACAAATACCCTCGGTGTTCCCGTCTGTCTCCTCGAGTGGAAATTTTGCTCTCTCGGTGTTTGCCATTGTCGCGATCCTCTTTTTTTTTCCCTCCCCTCCGGTCGGCCGTTGAATTCGACCGCTGGCCTCGTCGAGCTCACTTAATAATTTCAATGAAGAATAGGAACGAGAGAGTTCTCTCTCTCTCTCTCTCTCTCTCTCTTCCGCTTTTTCTGTTTCATCTCGCTCATCGAGCCCGAAGTTCTATGTATAAACGCGCGACGAGTTCTGTTCGGCGCGTTTGCTGAAATCGCGGCAGCCATCTTTATTTTTCCAAGCACGACGGTTCGAAGGGCTTCTTGAAAATAAAATTCGCCCGGAAATCCAATTTTCTGGCCAAACGATGCGACCTTCTCGGCCGTTTGCCCCTTCGGGACTCGACTTGTTGGCTTTTCCGACAATAGTTGCTCGCTCACCACGAGCACACGATGTTACAATAGTTGCGTACCATTTATGGCTGTTGGTCACACCGTTGATGGACGCCAAGCAGGGGAAAAAACAAGCCCTTACTTAAAGCAGCGGTTTCCACGCTTTGTGCTATTATGCTGTTACTCATAAAATTGAATCTTGTGTTATGAAAGTTTATTTACACGTAGACGCCTTTTTATTCACATGTTGTGTTGTTAAAATTGAATTTCAGTTAAAATTCTCGCGCCTCCGAGTTCGGAAATCGCTGACTTAAAGCGTCGATGTGCTGTCATATACTTATTAACAATAGATTTACGAGACCAAGATTTGTAAATTTACAATTGTTAAGAGTGCAAGGACGCACTCGTGAAGAACTGTCCAATAGATTCGTTCCTCTGAGCACATATTGCAATAAAAATGGCCGAAAATCTGAGTAACTACAAGTTTCTTTTGCAATGTGAAATAGTCGCTTATAGTGCTCCGTGAACCTACTGTTAAATTTCAATTTTATTCCAGTTCCTTATAATGAATGCAGAACATTTTTACTTTGCACGAGCAGTGTGTGAATATGAATTTCATTCCAGTTCCTTATAATTACTGCAGAAAATTTTTATTTTCCACGAAGAGCGTGTGAACGCAGTCTATCAACGATTGTAATAATCTGGAATAATACGACAGTATTTTGAAACCGTTTTTTCAATGGTTCCACCGTTTCGCAGTCGATCTACTCATTCTCGGCCACAAGTGCATAAAACTAAAGTCTAAGAACGTGTTAATGCCATGGTGATTAATCAGTTAATCATAATTAAGTTAATCACTTAACGGTGATTAACGGTCGGCGGAAACCGCTGCCGGCGAACTTTAACCCTTAGGTTAAAGGCGCCACTAAAAATTGCTGTATCATTATTTAAAACAGTTCTCAGATTATTATATTTATTTGTATTTAATAAATTACTAAAAACTTCAGCATTGTACGAGTAAATTTCACCATTTCCGTACGTAGAAGGGAAATATTCTAGATCGGAAGAAATGTTTCGTTTTGGAGTTGAAATAACTTCGAGCGCAAAGGGTTAATATTCATCCAACACCGCTGCGATCAATTCCGAGTTTCAGTCTCCATGTCCACACTTGGATTAGTTTTCGCATAGTCGGTGCGGACGAAAGTTGACCTGGGCTAATTCCATACAGCAAGCGGCTGGCAATTATGCCGGGGAGCCGAATCCTCTCGCAATGAGTGGAAACGGACAGCACTGTTCGGTCAGAGTGAAAGCGAGAGAGAGAGAGAGAGAGAGAGAGAGAGAGAGAGAGAGAGAGAGAGAGAGAGAGAGAGAGAGAGAGAGAGAGGAGAGAGTGTGAGTCCCTGCAGGACTCCGCGAAATTCCGGAAGCGAATTCGGTAGCGAACTGCTCGGTGGATCTGTGTCAACCTATTGCACTTGTGCACGCGTTCGCAGTATGCGGCAATCGAACCGCGCGATAAACGGGCGCCGAGGTGGCAAATTAATTAAACTCTTCTGCTCGTTTTATATTTTAATGCCGTGATTACGCGCGGCGGCCGCGACAAGCCAGCTACGCGGAACTGATGAAATTAATTAACGCATCCCATCCCCCCACCCCCGCGAGTCGACGGGGAGGAAAAAAGGAGATCGAGGATCCCGCGGGCGTTAATCAAAACTTCGCCATTTCGCTGCCGCGCAGTGTGGGATTAGCGTTCGAGAGGACCGTTTTCGAGTGCTCGCGGATCGGTTGATTAAGGAACAATCGTGCGGTTTCTTTTTCGCGGAATTCGATCCGTCCGACACCGTGATTTCGTTATTTTTATTTGATACGTTTTAGAATTGTTTGAATTTCTCTTGTAATCCGTTTCTTATCCTTATCTGATTTTCTTTGTTCTTCCGTTTGTTGCAGGAGACGCCTTCGACTGCTGAGCGGCAAGAGACGATAAATCAGCTGGTATGTCAAATAATCAGCTGGTTGACTCCTGTCTGTAAGTGTCTTTCTCTCCTCGAACTCTCGAGAGACTCGTAACCGATTAACTCTACATTCTCTTCGTTCGCCCTTTTCGAAAACGAGAACAAAAAAAGAAAGCAAGTACTAATCTGTGGTAGCTTCCGATCTTCTCCGGCGGTTTAACGCTTCCCTTTCACGACTAACAAACGGGCCGATATCGCGTCTAAAGAGCAAACCGTTTTTCGTCCGGCAATTTCGAATGCAGATTCGATTGACCCGTTCAATCGTGAAAAAGACAGTTACAACGTTCGGTTGTCGCACCGGGTGCACCTGGACACCTAGCAAACCACGCCCCCTCAGACAACCTCCCGCCCCCCTGGCCGACACCCACGCCCCCCTAACCCCCTAACTCACCTAACCCCCTGTCCCCAATAACGCTGGCAAAATTGTTAATGTCAGGCTGGTGAATCGTCGGATCGAGAAGAGACAGGAGCACAGCATTACGCGCACCGAGATCACGCAGAGGTGACTAACATGACCTAATCACGAGGTTAGTCATTCTGAATGCGAGTGTACAAATGATAGTCGTTCACTGGTCATCACTTAAGCAGCCACCCCCCCCCCCACTTCGTTTCATCTTCGATCATCGCCGTCGAGAACTCATCCAGCTGTATTCGCCGATATTCTTGATGGTGGATCCTCGGCTCGACTCGATATGGAGGCTTTCAACAAGGAAAACCCATTTTTTAAACGAAATTTTACGTTCCCGGAACTTGTTAGATCAACGTTCAATCTTTGTCGCGGCTTATTAGAGCCTCCCACAAATTTTTATTCGCCTACTTACCTTTGGATCCGCCCTCTGAGCGCTATAACTCCTCCCACAATTTTTCTGTTGGATCCTGCTGACTCGTTAGCTCCTCCCACGAGGAGGAGCCTCATTTTCATTGGACTTGCAAGTCTCTTGGCTCCTCCTATAATTTATCAGACCCTCCCACAACTTCTCCATTGGATCCTGCTGACTCGTTAGCTCCTGCCACGAGGAGGAGCCTCATTTTCATTGGACTTGCAAGTCTCTTGGCTCCTCCTATAATTTCTCAGACCCTCCCACAACTTCTCCATTGGCTCCTGTTGACTCGTTGGCTCCTCCCACGAGGAGGAGCCTCATTTTCATTGGACTTGCAAGTCTCTTGGCTCCTCCTATAATTTCTAAGACCCTCCCACAACTTCTCCATTGGCTCCCGTTGACTCGTTAGCCCTTCCCATGACTTTGATCGACTCCACTAATTTCTGATTCGTTTCTATTAACTCCTCGACCCCTCCCACAACTTCGCCATTGGCTCCTGTTGCCTCGTTCGCCCCTCCCATGACTCCCCGTTGGTTCTGCCAAGAGATTAGCCCCTCCCACTTTCTTGACTCCTCCCACAAACGTTAAATTCGAACGGTGGAGCAGTTTCGTTTACCTGCGACCGCTTAGACAGAAGGAATGCCTCCATGCCGAGTGCACCGAGGACCCTAGTAGATCATGGCTAAGACGTACCGCTAAAAATCATCCACCGATCATTATCACCCGATTCTCGTTAGTTAACGGAACGTACACGTGACTCAGAATGAATAACTTCGGTCGCACTGGCAGCGTGTGTTCGTTTCGCATGCTTCCGAGTGATGTATGTGTGTGTGTGCGCGCGTGTGCGAGTGGACGAGGGACACGAGTAGTTTAGCGCAATTAGAAGTATTCCTGGACCGGCTTGAGTAGGCCATGCGTTCCTTCGTTCTTCAGTTATGCGTGTGCTGTTTTTCTGTGACGCAACATAGTCGCCGCGGTTCAGTATGCACGAACATTACTTTCCGCGTGTTCTTGATTTGTTTCTCTTTCTCTCTTTCGTTTTCTACGGCTCACCAGATCATTCATCGGTTTTTCTTTTTCTTTTTTTTTTTTTCGAGCGAACGTTATTTTTATTGCTGGTTCGATTCGATGTGTATAGTTGTTTCGCTATCGTGGCTCGTTTTCCGTTCCGTCCATCGTACAATCGCCATGACTCCGATGCTTCTGTGTTTCCAGACGCGTTCTCCAGGAAAAAGGACCCGACATGCCGCAGTACACGTAAGTTATCGACCGGCGACCGACAAATCGTTGATTGCTCGATGGCGCGGGACCCGGCACTAATTGATCATTATCGCGGACGTTTTCCAGCGGACAGAGTGATGCAGATTACCACGGAAGTAACGGCCAGGCGGACACCCACTCGTTGCATTCCTCTCATTTGTCCGTTCAAGAGGATCCATTACTCATCCGGACCCACAAGCAGCAGACTACTCAACAAGTAAGTCGCGTTTCCCGATATCGGACCGTCCAATTAACTCACCGATAATCCCACACCCCTCCAAAACCGTCCCCTCGATCTCCTCCCACCTCGCCGAATGTATAGTTTAAACGAACGAGAACTGTTCAATTCTTTAATCGGGTTTGCCGATAGCAGTGAGCAAAGTGATAGAGGATCCTCAGTGGAGATATACGAAAGATATAGTAGTTGATAGAAGGACCTTTGGTAGCTCAGTGAGCAGAGTCCTCGGTTGCCAAGCGGAGGACCAGGGTTCGAATACCGGTGGATTCCAAAACCATTTTTCGAAAGGGAATAGGATAAAAAAAAGTACCTAGGATTCCTAGAAGGTCTTTTAGGGACATTAAAAATGTCTCCCAGGATTCCCAAGAATCCTATAGGGATCCGAAGGGCCAAAATTTCCAAGGGACTTGGAAATAAAAGACTAAATAAAAGAGAAAACCCACGATTCCCAATGATCCTAGGGATATTGAAAAAGGGTCCATCTTCTCCCCACCTC
Source organism: Halictus rubicundus (assembly GCF_050948215.1). Taxonomy (NCBI): domain Eukaryota; kingdom Metazoa; phylum Arthropoda; class Insecta; order Hymenoptera; family Halictidae; genus Halictus; species Halictus rubicundus. The sequence continues at coordinate 17,202,810 of NC_135156.1, read as the reverse complement.
GCCGAAGCCACTCCTCCTATTCAAACCACGCCCACACTGACTCTACTCGTCGACTATCAAACCAATGTTCACTCAAACACACGCCCCGATCTTATCCAGCTTCCCCTTTGATCTTCCTTGCTCCTTACAAAAGTCGCTCTATTAAAGCCACGCCCACCGACCCCACCCACTGAATACCAAAACACAGCCCGCTTCCCCTACAATCAGAGTCTGGCTTTACAATCTCCCAAAGTTCTACAGCACACACACACATGTGCACGCTACTTCGACTGAACGTTGTACTACAGTAGGGAAAGCAATCTCGTGACCACGCCCACTGGGGGAGGAGTGTCAACGTCGCCGTTGTTAACCCCCCGCCCCCGTTGATTCTGTTTCAGGTGACAAGCGTGTCGAAAGTGGTTCGCGAAGTATCACACATGGAGCCAGATCCAGGGGCGGTGAGCTACATGTCAGTGCCATTGATGTCGCAGGACTATCAGCACGCGGACCCGCGGTACCCGACGGACTCGTACATGGTCGGATTCGAGCACTATGAACCGTTCCTCGGGTATCCGCCGCAGCCAGGGTATCCGGGTCCGCATGGCATCTACATGCCACGCTCGCATTCCCCTCACAGTCCTCATAGTCCTTCGGAGCACAGTCGTGCCTCGCCACCACCACATGGTAACTACCTCGCGTCATCGTCAGTATCGTTGTCCACGCGCTTGCAATAAAAGATTGCACTGGCGAAGTGGACAATTAAAGGATCGTTAACCCGTTGCGGACCGGAACCCACTTTGAAGCCCACTTTTGAACGTGGGCAATTTTTGAACGGAAATTTCGTGATCCTTTAATTTCGAATTGTTTAAAGGACCGAACTCGCTACAAATTCTAACGAGCATTTGTTCTTTGAAGATTACCTGCGGAAACCAGGGCCGTACGTGGAAAGCGGGTACAACATCGACCCAGGCCTGAATCCAGCTTTGCAGGATCATTATCGCATCACTCCTAGTCCAGGCGGCCCCGGGGATCAGTATGGTACGTTCGCCAAAGCGGGAGTAGTAGCTAATCGTATCCGCTGTGGAACAAAAAAAAAAAAAAAAAAAAAGAAGTCGCCGCGTGTGTCGCTTTGTGTGTGTTCGATTTTTGGGTAACGGGTCACGCGGCGTTGATCCGGACCCGGCTCCCATAATGAGACATCCAGCTATCATGTTGCAGCGCGGCCCGGCTATTTGTCTGCCCGTGGTCACCGGGCAGTGCATAATTCACTTTAATTATCTCTATGCCTGACATTCGTTTGTTATTTTGTGTTCCCTCTAGATCAAATCAGCAACTCTTGGAATATGGATGACTCCGGCGAACCCTCTCAGCATCCTCATGGTAGGGTCACATCAATAATTTATTTCAAAGCTTTTTTTTTACTTCATCTATCTGTCTGCCTCTTTCTCTCTCTCTCTCTCTCTCTCTCTCTCTCTCTCTCTCTCTCTCTCTTTCTCTTTCTCTGTTCCTAGTGCGACTTTTCTATTTCTACCATCTTCGTTTACCCACTTCGTTCTAGCCCCCCCGCCCCTCCGTTTTAGATTTGTCACGTTGCCCACGTTCAGACTTCATCTTCCCCGTCCATATTCCACGGATAATATGAGTGAATTATGCGTTTCACGTCTGCGGGTAATGATGAAGGATCATAACCGCAATCCGAGCCAGATTGAGCCTGTTAATTGGTCTGCCAGACGAGTCTTTCTCCGTTAATAATCGCGGACAGTTTGTGGCTCATCTGCGTCTCGGCACAGGGTACTAAAGATAATATTTGTACCTTGAAAACTTGTCAGAGCTCGCCAAATTGTTTCGAAAATTGTCAGTAAAGCGTGGATCTCCTTGCATTTAACATCAATGTAGGTTAGTCAGAAACGAATATTTTCTTTGGCTGACAGTGAAACATAGTTTAAATAAATGGGGACTGTTCAATTCTTTAATCGGGCTTGCTAATAGCAGTGAGCAAAGTGGTAGAAGATTCTGTGAGGAAATATACGAAAGATGTAGTAGTTGATAGAAAGACCTTTGATAGCTCAGTGAGTAGAGTCCTCGGTTGCCAAGCGGAAGACCAGGGTTCGAATACCGGTGGATTCCGAAACCATTTTCGAAAGGGATAGGATAGAAAAAGAAGTACCTAGGATCCTAGGGATTCCCCTTAGAAGGGCTTCAGGGAGATTAAAAATGTCTGCCAGGATTCCCAAGGGAATTCCAATCCTAGGGATCCGAAGGGCCAAAATTTCCAAGGGACTTTTAGGGACTAAATAAAAGAGAACCCACGATTCCCAATGATCCCAGGGGATATTGAAAAAAAGGGTCCAGGATTCCAAAGGACTGCTAGGAATACCAAAGTTACTTCTGAAGGGGGCCTTTAGACGGTATTTCAAGGGTCCATAATTTCTCTCAGTACTTTCCCCACAACTTCTCTCTCAGTAGAAACCTAAATCTACTCGGACATCCACAATCTATAATCGGCTTCATGAACCATCTACGGCCTGTTTTCCTCCTAAGTTTGAACACGGTGTGCTCAAGGTTGACCCGGGCTTTAAATCAGGTTTCTGGTGTGTGTTCCCCTTCAGTCTAATCTCGAACCCATATCGAAATCTGATAAACCCTTCGAAATCTGATCGCAGATGAGAGTAAAGTGCCGTACGGTTACGCGTCTCCGTCCCCCTACGGACCCGTCGGATACGGACCAGGTGTAGGGGTAGGTCCGGTCACAGTTCCTAGCGATGTACCCGGCTACGACGAGGGCCACCCGGTCCCTCTGTCATCGGGAGTGGTACCACCAGGAATGTTCGAGGACGAGGTCCACCTTCAACGACTGCAATCCCGGCACCCGGTGGTGCCCGGTATGGCCAGCCCGTTGGACGACGACCAGAAGTCGATGAGATGGCGGGACCCGAACCTGTCCGAGGTGATCGGTTTCCTCAGCAACCCGAACAACATCATCAAGGCGAACGCTGCCGCGTATCTGCAGCATCTCTGCTACATGGACGACCCGAACAAGCAGAAGACGAGAAGTCTCGGCGGGATACCGCCGCTGGTGCAACTACTGGATCACGACAACCCCGACGTTTATAGAAACTCTTGCGGGGCGTTGAGGAACTTGTCCTACGGCAGGCAGAACGACGAGAACAAGAGGGCCATCAAGAACGCCGGAGGAGTGCCAGCTTTGATCAATTTGCTTCGCAGGACGTCCGACGCCGATGTGAAGGAACTGGTCACCGGAGTGTTATGGAACCTATCATCCTGCGAGGTAAGTCTCGTCGGCAAACCAGTATACTCGATAGAGAGAGGGAGGAGTCCTCCTTCCACATCATTAAAACACTTCATTTGTCTATTAATTCTTTCAGGATCTGAAGAAGTCCATCATCGACGACGGAGTGACGATGGTGGTGAACAATATAATCATACCGCACAGCGGCTGGGACCCCAGCTCTTCGAGCGGAGAAACCTGCTGGTCCACAGTCTTCAGGAACGCCTCGGGTGTCCTGAGAAACGTTTCCAGCGCTGGGGAGTACGCGAGGAAAAAGCTGAGGGAATGCGAGGGCCTGGTCGACGCGCTGCTCTACGTCGTACGGTCGGCCATACAGAAGTCGAACATCGGCAACAAGATCGTCGAGAACTGCGTCTGCATCCTGCGGAACCTGAGCTACCGGTGTCAAGAGGTTGAAGACCCGAACTACGACAAACATCCTATTCAGTCCACGGTGCAGAACAGGGTGGCAGCGCCCGCCAAAGGTGAGGATCGACCTTGCTCGAGCTGCATTCTAGGGAATGAGAGTACCTTGTCGAAGACACACCGGTTTCCTCAGTGGGCATGTGGTGACACGCATGCGGCCGAATGGTGTGTGCAGATGATACGCGGTTTACCCGGGGAGATTAGATAAGACGGGGAGTTTGCGTGCGAGTCCGAGGGTTCCAACTTCATGGGTTCGACGTAACGTTAACTGCTCGGTTATAAATGGACCCTTCGGTAGAATCGAGTCGTTTAATTAATTGACTAGGGGGTACAATGAACGGTACGCTTGGGAAGACCTCTGTACAGTAACCGTATTGACAATGTGTTTTTGGACGCCCTCTTTGATTGTGCAAAGTAGTAATTAGAAATCGTAGCTAGCCGCCCCCTTTACACTGAGTCTTCCAAGACGGTCTTCACGACCTATGTACACTTAACGTTTGTTGTGATGCTTTCGTCTTTGTCTGAGAATTGTTGTTGAGGCCGCTTGAACGTTCGATGGAACTACTGTGTGTGCGCGCGACAAAACACTGCCACATCTTTGGTAACAATGATTACTCTCCTAGCACAGTGCGCCGGTTAGCGTAGACCTTGCGTTCCCTCATCAGGTATCGTAACCGGCTTCGGTGTCTCTGTTCTTATTTTTCCGAACCTGTTCCCACCTGGCATCCTGATTTATTTGGTAGATTCTGTCTCGTGGTGTTTCGAGTTCACTTTTCCTTTTCCTTTTCCTTTCGAAGACGAAAACAGAGAGTATAACAACCGGTTAGCAAACGAAACCGACGTTCGACACCGTTCCTAGTTCAGCATGGATTAAAATGTGTTTCAATCTTTTTAGCGTACAGTTTATGTCAAGGTAAGAGATTCTTGTAATTCTTTTCATTGCTAGCCGCCTAGTCTCCTCAGTTTGCATCGAGCTGAGCTCGCCAGAGCATGCTTCGCTTTTCAACGGTTACTCGCATCGGCGTTATCGAGAGCTCGATGATAAGATCGCGATCAGTACTCGAGCTCAGAGACACGCAGTGTTATCACCATCCGAAAACAAGTCACGTCATCGTCCCTCTTTATCATTGTTCCAACACGCGTATCGATCCCCGTTCGCTACACTTTGATTTGTATCTATTTGGAAAAACAAGACCTGCCACGTTTGATCATCGCTTCTTGTATCTTAGACAAGCGGACTAAGAGTTCTTTAGTTGTAGAGGTTTTCAGTTTTCTATGTAGCCTTAGTGCATTTTGCGAATACGATTGGTCTGCGCCAGGCATGGGCGGAGATTGCCCTGCGGGGCACTAAAGCCACGCCCACTCGGCGAGGCCACGCCTATTCGGAGCACTTTCCCGCCTCTAAAGCCACCAGGGGCCAACGCAGGGCGTTCCTGGGGCAAAGACCACTCATCGCTCATGCCTGGACAGCTCCAACAATACTTTGCCAACAACTTCTCGTTAACAAAAGTAGTGTGAACGACCCATCAACTGTCAAACACCTTCCAAAACTAAAAATTGCACAAAGCAGTTCCACGGAATTCTATGATTCATGAAAATGTGAAATCGTTAAAATTGAATATTCGAATAATGTTCACGCAACACTACTCGTGTTCCACGCAGTGTCGAACAAGCCGTATTCTAATCGAGTCAGCTTTCATAATAACGTCAATCTCGACTCTCTGTGTCCTCCAGGCGAGAATCTGGGTTGCTTCGGGGGAAGCAAGAAGAAGAAGGATGGCCAGCCAGTGCAGAAGGAGACCACAGCCTCTCGCACGACCAGTCCCAGGACAGAACCAGTCAGAGGCATGGAGCTGCTATGGCAACCGGAAGTGGTGCAGTCCTATCTGAAGCTGTTGAACACTTGTTCGAACCCGGAGACACTGGAGGCGGCTGCTGGAGCCCTGCAGAACCTCGCGGCTTGCTACTGGCAGCCCAGTATCGAGATCCGTGCTGCTGTCAGGAAGGAGAAGGGACTTCCAATTATGGTAGAACTCCTGCGAATGGAGGTACGAAGGTGTCGACGAATTTCTGACGAGATTCAGCACGACGACGGACAAGGAAACTTGTTAATCAACCCGCTGAAGGCCATCTGGGTCGTTCTCTTGAATTTCTTTCTTCTTTCCATCTGTTTAAGCATTTCACGAATTTATTTAGATTTTCTGAGAGCCGAGAACGGTAAAAAATAAGGTCACAGACGGAGGGTTAACTTTAATAGTAATTTTTCAATTTTGCACGATAACAATTACGATGTCTGGTATTTTCAGGTGGATCGCGTGGTCTGCGCAGTGGCCACGGCGCTCAGGAACCTAGCAATAGACCAACGTAACAAAGAATTGATAGGGAAGTACGCGATGCGAGATCTAATTCAGAAGCTGCCGTCGGGAAACAACCAGCACGACCAGGGGACGAGCGACGACACCATCGCCGCGGTTCTGGCTACCCTAAACGAGGTGATCAAGAAGAACGCGGAGTTCTCGCGGTCGCTGCTGGACGCTGGCGGCGTCGACAGATTAATGAACATAACCAGGCAACGCCAGAAATACACGCCCCGTGTTCTTAAATTTGCAGGCAAGATTAGCGACACCTCTTTTACCCCCGGACTACAGACTCGGGAACGCTATGACCGAATTTTCTCACGTTTTAGGACAAGTATTATTCACTATGTGGCAGCACCAAGAGCTCAGAGACGTCTACAAGAAGCACGGATGGAAGGAGCAAGATTTCGTGACGAAAACGGTGGCGGCACGGAACTCAGGGCCTAATTCACCGAACAATGCAAATAGGTAATTCCCTTCATAGGTTGCCCTGTCTTAGGGTATTTTCGTTTACGGTACAGTCTGATTTCATTTTAACACTAGACTTACGGAGCGCTAAAAGTGAAGTTTTAGCCACTTGTAAAAATAATATACAGATCGTCTCTCTTAACACTAGGTTTACGGAGCACTAGAAATGACTATTTTACATTACTTTATAAAAATAACATGAACGTATCGATCAAAGTTTGTAGCCATTTTTTTAAATAGTATATACCCAAAGAAATCAATTTGTGAAATAATTGCTCAGGGATGCATTTTTACAGTATTCGCAATTTAAGAATATTAGAATCCGCCATTTTGACGGGTCCCGTGAATCTAGTGTTAAGTGTGACCACCGAGATTCCATGATCCACTGATCCGGATATTCTTTGTGCTAGAAAAGACATTTTCTACAGATTTACCCTGTATACACAATGACAATATGTAATTGTAAAATATTAGAGCGCATCCCCCGTAAACCTAGTGTCAATACGATGGAGGTTTCGGTTTCTTTCTTTAAGTTCTTGGACTCTGCGGTCGATCGTTCAGTTGTACAGTTTAGAATTTTCGATTTTGATTGATCTTGAATGATTTGAGTTGAGCAGAGTCCTAATTTGTTTCGGGGACGTTGTGGCACTACGCTGAAATGTAGCTATGATTGTAGCACTCTGAACCGGCCGATGGCGAGCCAAGGAAGCACCAGATACGAGGACCGAACGATTCAAAGAATGACCATGAATTCGAATAACGTTGGTCGACCGAATATATATCAGTCTGTAAGTAACAACAACTAATGGCACTGTTGACGAACACGTTCTTGGGTAGGTTCCACACCGGTAGGTTTAGGGTACGATGTTTCTCGGTGAAACTAAACACGGAAAGAAAGAACAGAAGCAGCGAGAAAACAGAGAAGACCCCCGGACACACGGTTCGTGTTCGGTGCGACTCGACTGTTCATTCGATTATTATGTTTGTTTAATTCGCAGTTACCACGATTTTTATTCACGAACGACGCTAACAGTGAACGAAAAAGAACGAGAAAGTAAGAAAAAGGAAAAGAAAAAGAAAAAAGAGATAATATTCGAACAAACGTCCAGAAGGTTTTTAACGGAGCTAATGTTAACAACCTAAGATTGTGTCTTAGAGAGAATTTTTTCGTTGCGAATTGTGAGTCTTCCTCTTGTCAGTATCAGTGCAGATGATCTATATTCTACATAGACGAGATTTTCCATATACACCAATTATTGTTTGTGAAAGAACGCAGAAGCTAAAAGCCGAGCAGTCTACACCGGAGATTGATTTTGTTGATTTTTCACTTTTCTTTGTTAATTTTTATAATTATACATAGATACGAGATGATACACACCTTGCATTTCTCTATACGAAGTGCTCGTGGGGAAAAAAATAAGCTAGAAGAGATGTATCGCATATTACATGTATGTACGGGACGAGATACGGTCATAATCAGCATTGTGACGCTTATAATAATCACGACACTTTATTTATAATATTTATCCGCTTGCACGACGGAACAGACAGGGCCGCGAAATATCATTATACACGGAGGCATGTGAAACCAGGTGGACATTGGAAAATCTGTATTAGTTGTGATAAACAGAGAGAAAACCGCAGTTACATAACGAACATTTATAAGTGTATAAACTAAGTCAATTAACGAGTACCAACTGTCATCACGTGTTTTATGCTAAACGAAACAGAACGGCATTTGTTAGCGCGCAGTATTACTGTAGAATCGTGTGCGGTACGCATCGAACAGTCCATTGAATTATCTAACAATTTTTACACAATAATCTACACAATTATATAAACAATATGTAGTAGGAGAGAAAAAAAAAGCATTGTTATCGGGTAACGAACAGAATTTATATATCACAAGAAAGAGTGCATCCGCGGTCTATAACAAAATGCAACAATATTCGTCGACAGAAACGTTAAGCCTCCGTTGCACAATTTTGTTTCTGCATTTCACGGGAACACGGTTTTCCCTCCGTAAGGACTCGCGGCCGAGGGCGTGGCCAGTTGCCGCCACGCCCTCGCGACTCGCGGGGAGACAGACTGGGCGGGGCTAGAGCCGCGACGTTACGGAGGAAAAGCCGTGTCGCTCGTCACCCGATCATCATTTGTCGTGTGGCTCTCGAGAGTTATTCCTTTTGTTTCTACGGATTTGTCGTGTGCAGATTCTTCTAGGCGATAAGACAAGTTCACGCTGTAACGAGAACCGTTTTTGGTCGACGTTCGCGCGACGAGTAGAGAAAAAAAAAGAATATCTTCCTTTTCAGTTAAGCCTATAACTTGCTGTAGCCGTGTTAAGGTGTAGAGTTAGAGCCATGAAAGTCCAGTTAGTAATGTTTGATACCCAGGAAGGATCGCGATGTCCGCAGGCGTCTGTCGTCCGAGATGGCATTCGACTATTTATGCTGTAGACTATAGCAGGACGAAGCACCAGTCTATGCACGAATTAATTATACGAAAGAGTTAAAGAGTCAGATTGTTAACTTAGCGTTGAAGTGTGTCTTGCATAATTCTATGAATGTATTAAGGGAGTAGGTATTACAGGACCAAAATACTTCACGTTTTTTATCAACGGGGGGCACGGTCAGCCGTAGTACAGCAATCCAGCTGCGTTCGCAATTCCGATTCCCATGAAACTAGCATACATTAATCGACTCGAAGAATTATTCGACGTGTGTTCATTTTCTTGGTGCCATTCTGCAAGTTAGATCAATTATCTCAGAGCCTATGAGTCGTAGAAAGAAAATGTAAATTTATCAGTTGTTCAGCACGTGTAAACAGATTTTTTGAAAATTAATTTGTCGAGAAAGTACCGGCTGTTTTATTAAGAAGAGAACACGCGTTATGCGGGTTTGATGTTGTACGTTTCGGTGGAATTGGACATCGCTGCACCAATTTTCAGCATATTTTCAACGAAACCACGCCCCCTTGCGCGACCGTACGGGGGCACGAGAGATTATCAGACTCCGTTCGAAAGAAACGCACAAAGGCTGACGCTCGCTGCCCGGTTTAACAGTAATTAACACAACTTTAACGGTAGAAGTAGCGTGTACTCACTTATTTCAAGGGATCCCATCGAACCTCTGTTTCCCCATGGACGTAGAGATCTCGAGTACTCGGTTTTGACTCGTTACCTAAGTGATCATAGTCTATATTATAAAGTAAGAGAAGTAAACACACCGAAGAAACAGAGAAACCGTAATCAGTAGGCCGAATTTCATTCGTATACATACCGAACACACACATACACGCATACACACACACACACAGTTCGATCAGTTCACAGTATAAGCAGGGTAATGTACAAGCACAACAAGAGAGTCTCTTTACACATTGACATGATTGCGTGTTAGGTTCTTCCTCGGAGGGTTCACTCCGATCATCCACTTTTACATGGTGTCTAGCACACCGTATGAAAAAGCTCAGAAAACAGTTGACAAACAGAAAAAAAAAAATAGGAAAATGAAGCGACAGCACCGAGAGGAACTGAAACAGAAAAAATGTCAAAGTTGTTACGATATAAGTTCTTTTTATACACATCCGTTAAGCGACATTTATTGTACGAGAGAAAGGCTAGACGCACCACAAAAGCATGGTTTATAATGATACGTTGACTATTGCACGAACTTATTTATAATCTATTTATATCCAAATTAATCGAGCATAATAAAAGAGTATCTGACAGTAATATACCTGCCATGTGCCATGTATCTTCCGTATACTGCGTTCTCGAATACTTTCCCCCCGGATTAGCGTTCACGCTCGGCTAATCCGAGGAACGTTGTTTCTTTCAACAGTCTCGACCTCCATTATCCTAGCGCTAAAGTTTATTTTATCGACAGTATGTTGTTGGCAGTGCCTGGGTCTGGACCCAGTCAAATCCGCACGCTTCCAATTACCATTAACGCTTAATATTTTCCCGAACGGTACAAAGTATTTCAAACAATATTCTCCCCACGCATTTATCCCGCGTTGCTGGAGCACCGTTCCTCAATTGCAATCCGCGCATCCAACCCGGTCCCGCCTCCGCGTCAGCCACGCCCAGCCCGGTCCCGCCCCTGCAAGCCACGCCCCCGGTTAAAGCTGAGAAGCCAAAAGACAATAAGAACGGCAGATGAAAAAGAAGCACGTATTCCCCGGATCGTTCAGGATCCAGGTGCCGGGCCCTGATCCCCCTGGCACAGCCCACCCCCGCGTCCACCCCCGGCGCTGATCAGCCAGGGCTCTAACTAACCGTTGGCTTGTGTGTGTTGCAGCAACCGAAACCCGGTGAGCCGCTCTACGCGCAAGTTAACTTGGAGAAGAAAAAGAAGCGGCAGTATGAGCTGGGGGTGGGCCAGGGGCAGGGTCAGGGCCCGGTGGGCGGCGGAGTGGGCGTGGCCGCGATCCCGCCTACAGCCGGCCAGTGGGTCGCCGACGGCGTGGTGGGCGTGCCCGACGGCTCCGCGGCCACGGCGACCGTGAACGTCCCAGCGAACTCGACCGCGGCGTCTGCCGGTGATTCATGGGTATAACAGGGTCGAAACGCTGTTCCTGGAGCCCAGGGTGCTCGAGTTTGCCTTCCCCCGAGCCTGTACGCCTAGGTCGCCGCCCGCAACAGGATCGCCGACCAATAGAGTGGAGCCTCGTGTTCCCCGAGGCTTCGAACCGGTCCTGGACAGCCTCGAACAGCCGCGAACCAGCAAGAGCACGGGGGCGGAACCTGTTACGGACCGTTTTCTTTTCTCGATTGTGTTCTTTCTCTGTGGACGGGGGCCAACGGAGAGCGTTCGTCGCAGGGCTTCAGCAGAGGGAATTAGGAAGACTGAGGACGCAGAAGGGTGTAGCTTCTCGTATCGCTCGCGAGGGAGAACAGAGTTCTAGTTTCTTTTTTTCATTGTCAAGGTGATTCCGAACGGTTGCACCACACAGCACCACTCCCCCAACCCCTCCCACTCCTCTCCCTCCCACTCCACCCCACTTCCACGTTTCTGTCGTGTATAGTAGGCGGAAAGCGTCTTGTCCGACCACATCCGCAGCAGTAGTCGCACCAATGGCTCTAAACCTTCATTGCACAATTCTAAATTAATATATACACGTAACTATTACGCATTATAAATATTATATATATATATATATGTATATTTTAAGGGGCACTCGCTGCGGCGAGCACGAGTGCCGGCGTAAAAGTACTACTAAGATTAAATAGACGGTATTATTATTATTATTATTATTATTATTATTATTATTATTATTATTATTATTATTACTATTTACGATGACTATTAATATTATTATGAATACAAGGAGGGTATAAATGAATTATATATATATATATATACATACATATTATATATCGACACATGTGCACACACAGACACCCACACACGAGACACACGGTACACACGGACACGTATACGTAGGCGTATCGATTATGATTGTATTACGGAAACTTCTGAGGCTGTGGGTGTGGCATACACGAGGATGCCGAACATATTCGCGAGCTGCACTTTGTTTTTCTTTTAACCGGAGAGAGAGAGAGAAATATATATATATATTATAAATATAAGATACAGCGAATGAGAGAATGTGCGAAAAGAGAGAGAGAAAGTGTGCGCGCGTGATCGATGTGTGTCTTCGCGTCAGATACTGTCCAATAAGCGACTCGGGGGCGGGGCGTCGGAGAGGAGACTCCGCCCCCGTCGAGAGCCACGTTGTCAATAGGCGGGTGAACGCCGTCAAAAGTCTGTTGATCGAGGAATGAGTAGAGAAAAAGAAAAAAAAAACCGAGAGAGAAATGGCGGAAAAGTATGCTCGGGTCCTTTTGGACCCGAACCTCTCGGACGGTGGTCCTGAACGAGATCCGAAACGATCGGACGACGGAATAGTATGTGATGTTCAATGTTATCGAATGTTTAACAGAGATGACATAATTGATATAGCTGATTATACATATTATATATATATATATATACATATTATATATATATATAAAATAAATATATCCTTGTTCTATTTCTTAAATAATATTATAACGACAGTTGAATCGAGCTCGTGTTCGCGAATGATTATAGGAAAAGAAAAGATAAAAAAAAAAAGAAAGAAAGAAAGACAAAGAAATGGAGAAAGTATAAACACCAATCGACGGTCGGTTTTTCTTGTAAAATTCAGAATTCTATATATATATATATAAATATATATATAATAATTATTACGATTATCGAACCGTATATACATACATGTACGAACGCCGGCGACGATACGGTGGATCGATCCCATCGATCGTGCGAAATCCAAGCTATATATTCATCGATCATCGCACGTTCTGTGTATATAATTCATCCTCGAGACACGATCCATTCTCTCATCCCCGAAACGATCGATGGGATCGATAAGCTATCGTCGCGAGACTATCACCGATGTTAGTCAGCAGCGTCGGCGACGTGCCCAACCGAGAACAACCATAATCGTCGCCGGAAATCGATTCCGAAGCGACGAGAGTCGGCCGAGACGATCGTTTCTGTTGCGGAGAACGCGAGAAATCGGTGTAACCGGTGCTGCGGGATCCACGGATCGAGATCGACGCTGTGAAACCGCGGGCATACTTGTCGAACGATACCATATCACGGCCGTGCAGGCTGCCAATCACTATAGCGGAGAATCGTGGATTTTCGGATGCCTGCTGGCATTTCCTGTTAGAAAATGATGTTACATGGTTAATCAGGAGGTCGGGATGATTGAGGGGAGACGGATAATTATAGACGGATTGTTATAGCGTTGACAGAGGATCGTAGACTCAACAGAAACGATCAAAGGGCCGATCAAAGGGCCACCAAAAACGCCCCTCCGCGAAACGGAGGGGCTGTCTTCGAGCTTATCGTTCGGACTGATAGCAGGTCCATCGCGCTCGCGATTATAGCGTGATAATAGAGTGCCATGCGCGACCCGCGAAATGGCGCGAACCTCTTAGAGGACCCTGGACCATTCCGCTCAACGTGACACGCGCGGCTCCGACGCCATCTTCGCGACCCTCCACTGTCCTCGGGCTGTCTTTCCCTTCGGGGCTCGATTATGGTTAATCCCCGAAGCTGCGCGGACTCGTTCTATTCGAGGAAAGTCGAATTCGAACGATCACTGGGCCCGCGAGATCAGCTACGACTTAGGGGATGATCGAAAGATGCTGAAGCGCGAGGAATCTTTTCGGGTCGGATTTATTCGTCGCTCAGACTGATCGAGAACCGTTTTCAGGGTAGATCGAAGTACCAAACGATGATCGAGGAACACTGTTCCCAGTGTAATTGGGACCTTGAGATCGGGGGGACAGCTGTCGGGTGTTGAAAGTTGGGGGATGATGTTGTTCTTAGGATTTGAACGGATTCTAGGGCTTCGTCGTCTTTCGTGGACACTGAAACTCTTCAAGGGCTGTCCTCGGGATAGATTCGAGTACCGAGTAATGTTAGAAAAATAGTGTTCGATGCACACCTGCGACCTTGAGATCCAGGAAATAGATACTTGCACGGGGAAACCGAGTTGGGAGTTGAAAAGCGATTTTAATCTTCGAATCTCAATGAATCCTAGGAGCATAGAAAACAAAAGGGGTTCGGGCAGGTAGCAATACTTAGAAATTAGTGTTTGAAGCACACGGTTTCGATCTCGAGATCTAGGAAATTTCATTGACGACCGTCTGAAGAGGACTGTAGATACCTAATCGATTTTCGAAGGGAAGACGCAAAACGGGACAGCCCAACGTGTAGAATTTTCCGAACGAGAAAGAGCGATCAAGCGTGTTGGATCGATGAAATCGATCCCGGAGGGTCGCCGGTGCCGCCACGATCGACACGAACGAATCGAGATTTTGATATCCGCTTTTTATCGTTTGTGCGTAAACCGGCGTTTCTAATTTTCTACGAAGATCCGCGGGAATTGGCGACAAAAAAAAAAAAAAAAAGAAAGAAAACAGGAGGAGTGAAAAGAAAAATGGCGGCCAGGGTAGTTTGTCGAGTGAAAAAACGCCGCGGGAAAATCAAATCAGAGAACCGGAAAATCGACAGAACCGATTACAACGACCGTAAGCTGATCGTTGCACCATTCACCGAACGAACAAAAGGGAAAGACGAAAAGAATGATCACGTGTGATGTTTTTTATCGATCCTTACACTTTTTACACAGTTTTTACCATTCTCTGTTGGCGGCTCGTGATCGTTATTGTTTCCGGTGATCGTTGCTTTTGTATTTAAAGGGAAAAATACCGTTCCACGAGACAAAATCGAATTTTTATGGTGTTCGCGAGTCAGCGTACAGGAATTACGGCGATCGGCGCCGCCATTGGTGCCATTTTTTTTGGGGAACGGCGCCGCGTTTTAATAGCGATTTTTACGCTGTCTTTTACACGTTTCTCGCCGGCCTAAGCAGCTGCTGCAATGGCGAACAACGATCGATGGCGATCGCGATCATTCGCACTCTTGCTTTCTTGATACCGGGGGCGGAGAATGCTGCTCGATGGCCTCGCCGGACCATTATAAACAACCTGATTCGGTTAGGCGACCCGGGACGCGCTTGAAAGCGCCATTAGCCTAGCCTAATTACCCCCTCGAGATTTATCTCCACCGCAATTTTTGCCTCTCCCGCGTGCAATATAAAATTCCAGTGACGATAGTTCGTAGAACTTGAATGCTCTATGATTTATTATGATTCCACTATTTTTTATTTCCGATTTTACTCCTCTCGGACGTTTAAGATCTAATTTTTCAGATGAACACTGTACAGCATTTTTTAGGTTAATTTTAATCGCGAAGGAATTTAGCGAATTATACAGGGAGAATTTTTTTCTATATTTTTATCGTTTTCTCGAGGGCTGTAAAATTATTTTAGTGCATTTTTGGTCGGTTTCGTGCAGGAATTAATTTTTAGAATGATTACGCAATTGTAACGTTCGATAATTAATAATGACTCGATTACTTTTCTTTTCCTGAAACATTTGTGCTGTCTTTGAAATGTATACGGTTTTCAGTGCAAGAATTGTTAAAATTGTGCAATATTTCATTAATTTTAGTTCAACGAAAATTGAAGTCGAATGCTTAAACAGGACACTTTCCTTTACATTTCTAATCTTTTTCTGACTCTTCAGGGTCTATTGTTTGGGTCTCTAGGATCCGTTTAATTCTCAGTCAAACATTAAAATACTAAAAATCGTACTTCTCAGATTAATTTGGACTGAAACCGAATTTTTATAAAATAATTGAAAATACTGGATCTTTTAATTTCTACTCCGAGTCTCTAGAGTCTATTAAATTCAACAAACAAAAATAAAATCGAGAGAAACAAAGTGACCGAAGTCCAAATGAATCGCAACCATATTTTCCGGGAAAAGAAGGTATAAAAAATAATTTTAACGAAACCGCGAGGCGTCGAGTGCGGCTTCCGCCCCCGCAAGTTCACCCCTCACCGTCAAACGATCATCGTCACCGACAAACACGAGAAGACTGATAGCGTTAAAGCCGAGTGTCTCCATCAGACCACTCCATCATCCGAACTGGAACAGAGCGAGACGAACCAGGGAACATAAGAAGCAGAAGAGACCAACAACCATAAACAAGAATGTACGCGAACGTCGACGCAAGAGAACCATGCGTTCGTACGAAGACGAAGACGAAGACGAAGACGAAGAGGGTTAGACGAGACGACGGAGATAGAAAGGAGAATGAGACGATGTCAGGGAAAACAAGGAAAATAAAAATCTCTCACGTATCTCGCATGCATACGTACACCTATACATACACACACGCCCCTCCCACCACACAGACACGTGCATAACGAATAGAAAGACAAGAAAACGATAGGCTACAGTGCTGCATACGTATTTAAATTAAAGGAGCATTAAATAAGCATGGATGTGCATTCTAGATGTATTAGAGGAGTTTCACCCACACATTTAGTATTAATTGTAAAACGTTGTAGTCCGACGTGGGGGCGGGGCAGAGGGTTCTCACCACCCCCCAAAAATCATTTTCCATTCGAGGGAACCAATTTTTATCGATTCGCTATTTTATAACGATACTTGGCACTCTAGTTTTATTTTTTAGCTAATCTTTGACACTTTCAGTCCTTGTTGGTATTTTTTACATATTTTATAATGAAAATTTAGAGGGGAGGTTATCGTAAAACTGGGTCAAAACGCACCCTAATTCCATCGGGGTTCCTCCCCCAGCTTCCTCGAGAGTTATCGAGAGGTTTAATAGTGTTTGAGATTTTTGGAATAATTTTTTGAAAGATCGTTATGGATCGTGATCGAGAATTGCATTTTGCTCTCGATCGAGATGCTTTTTCACAATGCGATGTAGAGGGTGGTTTACCGGAGAGCAGCCCTCTGACCGCCACCCCCAAGAGAACCGCGGCGGGTATTGTCATCGTCACGATCATTTATCATCGTCATCGTCGTTTATTTTATTCGGCGCTCGCGACAGAGCGTTTTTCCCACGGGATTCTACCGACAAAGCGAGTACTAAAACACGATGTAGGGTATAATGTAATTGTGTACTTTTGTTAAGAGACCGGGGACGAACAGCAACCATAACTGTCATTATTTTATCGACGTCGTATTATTTATATCTTGGAGGAGTACCACGTATATACAATAACTATTAACTTTAAAGGATAACGAACAAAAAAAAAAAATACAACAACAGACAAGATCGACTAGTGTATTTCGAACCCGACTGACAACAATTAAAGAATTTAATTGCGCTGAACGGGGAGGTCTTCTTTCTACCTTCTCAATCCCTAAAACCCTTTTTTCTCCGTCAAAAGAACAAAAAAATATTCGAAAATGTTATGTGTTTCCCGCATTTTTATATCCTTTTATAAATCAATCTTCTCTCTTTTATTATTTACTGTTTCTCTAAATAATTTTTTCTGTAGACGAACATCGATAGGTCAAAATTTTCAAACGAATCTGATCTTTTGTCTTTCCTACGTTTTTATATTTTTAACTGTTCTTTAGGGTTGCTCGCATTAAAGAGCAACAATTTAAAATCAAACTTTTCTTTGATCTTTCCTGTATTTTTTCTTCGCGGTGTTTCCTTTTTATTAATTTCACGTACAAATTGCTCTCCCTCGGACAAGCATTGAAAACGAAATAAATTGTTTTGAAAAACAATTTTTCCGTTTACCGTTATCGTGTCTCTACATATTCCTGTGCTTTCCGGTGTTTTGGTTCCATTAATTCGCCTACAACTGACCATTATGTGAACAAACGTCAGAGAAGAGACGCGAAAAACGTATTTCGCCGACCGTGGAACCTCGCGGATCCAACAGCCATCGATTCTCCGTCGGTAATTGTTAATTAAGAAACGGATTGCAACGGGAATTGTCAATTTGTAATCGTAAAAGGCGGAGCCCCTTCTGGCGACAGAATGAAACAACCCCCTCCACCGTGCAATTCCACCGGAATTGTTTCGCCGATTCGTATCTCCACGTGTTCAGTCGCCATTTTGAATTATCTTCGCATCATCCGCGAGACTGAACCGTAAAACAATCGATCGATCAATTCTCATTCAAAAATCGCCGAAATCTCTCACAAATTTCAAAAAGTCGAATGAACGTTTCCGAGATTGTCAATCCTGAATGACCAACTATACTTTGTTAAAAAGTACGATCATTCGAACATTTTTCGAGATCCACCG
This sequence comes from Halictus rubicundus, assembly GCF_050948215.1. Taxonomy (NCBI): domain Eukaryota; kingdom Metazoa; phylum Arthropoda; class Insecta; order Hymenoptera; family Halictidae; genus Halictus; species Halictus rubicundus. The sequence goes on along the minus strand of NC_135156.1, from coordinate 17,184,586 downwards.
AGTGCTTCACAATTAATAATTATCAATTCATCGAGTCTGCAATGTTATTGACCCTTTCTTTACACAGCAAAATATGTTTGTTGTTAATACATTACCTACTGTCGATTATTTCACAGTTTATAAAAATCTATTCGCTCGACTCAAAGTCTCAGGTGTTTTAATGTCCACAGGTAAGTTGTCCGTTTCACTGAGATAAATTGAAACTAACAAAATATACGAAGTATATTATTCATAAAGATTCTGCCATATCGCCAATTTTTGTTTAAATACTTATTCTGAAAGGAATGGTTAAATTGTGTATCAACGGGTGGTTTGTTGATCCATTGTTGAATGATTTAGCAATATTTTTGGTATTTTTGGTCTCTTTTGGTTATATATATATATTGCTTTATATTGCTTTAACATTTATTCGTGCAAATAGAACTTCATCGACAGACCAAAAATATTGCTAAATCATTTAACAACGGATCAACAAACCACCCGTCGATACACACTTTAACCATTCCTTTCAGTATAATTATTTCAACAAAAATTCCCAAGCTTTTCTGTTCAAGAAAATTTACCACAAAGTTTGTTTTAGATTTAAAAATAATTGATTACTTATGGGTCCCGCTAATGTATTTGTTTGATTGCCGCCATTTCTACGCACAATGGTCGAGTTATCCACGGTTAATGGGTTTCGCGAATTACATAGAGAGCCCGCGCGATCCGTTCGGAATTGATAGATCGATTCGATTCGACGAAGAAGCCGCGTTAAAGAAATGGGAACGAGCGATAAGGGCCCCGGGGCTCGATGATTGTATTTTAACAAGAAAATCCTCACGGCTCGGTGAACACCGGCACCTGCACACCGCGTGATAAGAAACCGGCGACACACATTTCCAATGAGTCAGATCCACTCGAGCGCTTTCAATCGCCGGTTTCGCGAAACTGGTATGCGTCGCGAAATTTCGTTCAGTGGATCCACCGAAAACAAAAAAAAAATAAAAATTTTCGAGTCTCCTCAAACTTACAGCAAAATTTTACAACCTCCCCTCGAAAAATACAAATCACTCCGAGGCAAAACTTTCCAGCTGCGACTCATTCGGTGCAAATTGAATCACTAAAATTTTAGTTTGTGACTAAAATGGTTTGGGGAAAGAAAAATATACGGATGTTGTTCCATTATTTTGACAATTTAGTAGAATGATTAAAATTTAGTGAAATCAATTTTTCCGGAACCCTTGTTTTTGTTGGAATCGATGCAGAACATTGTTACTTTCCACGGGGATCCCTAGAGCATTAATTTATGAAGATCTTTCTGATTAAAAAATCGAAAATAAGGTGATAATGTTGGTAGGAGTATTTTTTATATTTCTAATATTCCGAGTTACAATTTTTAACAAGCACAAAAGTCGTCTTTGAAGTTGCAGAGCTTGCGGAAAATTTTTGGCTGATAATTATCATTAACAGATTGTAGTCAGTCGTTTGGGTCGATATTGTTTCTATTCAGTTGGTGAATGGAACAATCAAGGCTGATTGAATGAAAGATTGTAAAATTATGAGTGGGTGGGTGGAGCGTGGAGGGTTGGGTTGGAAATGGAGTTGCAAATGAAATTTGTTATAGAGTTCCGGGTTTATGGAAGTTTGTTGCACGGGAATATCGAGGAGGGACGGTCTCGGTCTCGATCCGGTAGAACAGATTTCGTTTGAATCAATCGTAGCCCAGTTTCCTGTTGATTTCACACCCCCGTGGACGGGTCACAGCGGATCCCCATGCGCAACGGAGTCCTTTCGCTTCGTGGGACCCCGCGGAAGGATCCTGGCGCAGTTCGTTGTCGACCAGCTGAACCATTGGAGGTCCTGGGAACCGCAGGACGCGTTCTCCAATCTCCAAGAAGTACCGAACGATCCAAACAACCAAACACAATTCGCAATTTAACTCTGGGTTCACGGAACACTAAACCTGACGTATATTACAATATTTCATCAAAATAACAAGACATACATCCGAATCTTCAGCCTTCTATTTCTCTCGGTTGCTATTTTTAACACTAGGTTTACGGGACCCGTCAAAATGACGGGTTCTAATATTTTTCATTTACGATTATTGAGATTGTGATGATTCGTCTACGTGGAATTACTCGACAAACTTATTTCCTTAGGTGTATATTATTTAAAAAATGGCTGAAAACTTGGATAGACACATTCTTCTTATTTTTATAAAGTAATGTAAAATACTCGGTTTTACTGCTCCGTAAACCTAGTGTTAAATATTTTCGGTGAACCCAGTGGCAACCGTCTCCGGGAAGTAAAATATTCTTCGAATCCGAAAAGTGCGTGCTCAAAAGTTTTGCGGAAAGTTTGAAGGCACTCGCGCAAAATGGCGGACTCGAGCAGCAGCAAAGCGTCCTCCGGGTCCTCGAAGAAGTCGTACGAGCAAGCGAAGAAGGAATTGCACTCTCTGGTGACGAGGATAGAGGGCACAGGATTGACGAACAGGACCCTGAAGCTGCTCCACGCGCAGTCCTTGCTGCGACCGCGGGGATCGAAGATCCGTAAGAGACACCTGTGGATCCTGTTCATCTTCGCGTGCATTCTGGGTCAGCTTTTGTGGAATTATGTTCGCGTTGCTCGTTACGACAGAGTGAGTTCTACACAGAAAGAAGTACAATCATTAGTAGACAACTTCAGGACCTAACAAATCATCCGATCATTTCTTGGTCAACATTTTTATTTTTCATTCCTTTTAACATTTTCTGACATTCGCTGAACTATATTGAACGGACTCACCCTAGTTTTATACGAATCGCAAATGTATTTTTTGGGGCTGACAATAGGCTCTATAGAGAACAATGAGCTTCCCTCCAGGCGCCATTTTGTCGGCCACTCACAGTTCCACTCTCTAGCCACGATTTCAATACTTATTTAGGAATGGTTTTTCAATTTTTCATATCTACAAATTAAACGTTCCAGTGTCGACTAGAATTTTCCACGAAAAATTGATCGGCTGATTTGTGTTCACTGGGTGTAAAAAATCGTTGAAGTTGAGCTGAAAGTCGACGATGCGGTTGGTGTGTTGTTCGATGTTGTGACTCGTAGCTGCGAGACTGGTTAATTGTTGATAGCGAATTGTTTTTAAGTGTCTGGCAGGGCTGCCCTCGTTCACGCAGAAAATTTTCCGGCCGGCGGAGGATTGCTCGGTTTGCCGGGACGTTCAACAGGTTGACAGGATATCGAACGTGGTTCCTGGGACTTTCGAGGAACGGTACGAGCTCGCCCAATTTGTCCGATCGCCCGATTCCACGTGCCCTTTCTGCCATTCAATTTTACGCTATTTTCTTGCCGGATAAGCGGGCCGAAATTGCACGCGAACTTGTTAAACTCCATTTTCCTTTCCTTCGGGGACTATCTTGACACCTCTTCCGATCAACGTTCGCTTGATCTTCGATTTATCTGATGTTTTAATCGCGTTAAACTGGCGCCGACCCCGACTGTATTTGTAACAAAAATGGTAGGTCAAATATGAAAATACATTAGAAGAATATCGCGATATTATTGCAAGTTTGTTGAAGCTATTAAGTTTCCTGGAACAGATGCGGAGAATTTTTATTTCGCATAAAGGTGGCAGCGACGATTAAAGCTTCTTTATTGTTTTTAACACTAGTTACGCGTACTCCGGAAGACCGGTGGTGATCACCGACGCCATGACGAACTGGACAGCACCGGAAGTCTTCTCGTTTTCATTCTTCAAGTCCCTGTACGACGGGGAGAACGCCAATTGCCAGTTTTTCCCGTACAGAACGGACTTCAAGAGCCTCCAGGACGTTTTCAATATGAGCGCTAGCAGATCCTTGCTGGAAAAGGGCACGGACCCTTGGTACGTCGGCTGGTAAGTCAACAATTTTATTGTACAACGTGATTTTAGTATCATTGAATTTTTGGTCAACATTTATTTCCCCCCAAGTTGCTTTATCTCAATCCTCAACCGTCAAATAATCCTTTGGTGCAGAATATTCGAATTACTGGAGACTTTGCTGATCAATTAGGTTCTAGATCACGCAATTTCCGTTCTCTTCGGAACGCGTTCGGCGCAGAGACAGAGAAAATGAATATTCGATCGAGGAAAATATTCCGGAAGCTGAGGCTCGCCCGTGAACCGAGCACTTCTGCGGCTTCGATGACTGCTTTAAAGCTCGCACGTATGCGCACAATCCGGCTAACGAGCTTAAAAGCGTCTCTGTCTATCGCGCGAGACAATTAGCCGCGAGTATCCACCGAGCCGGCGGATCTATCGTGCATTCGTCGCACTTCGAATACAAATTCGACAATTCGCGGAGGAAAATTTCCCCGGGACGAACAACACTCTCTGATCGGCATTCGAATAATCATTATCGATCGCAGACTTACTTTGCAAAGTGACTCCAGACAAAAAGTCACACCTTTGACGAATGAAAGAAAAATTGCGATTAAATCTGGTTGACGAAATTTGGGGATTTCCACGCGAAATAAAAATTGTTTCATTAGTGAAATCGATTTCTCTTCCCCTAACGATTTTAAACCCTTAACGCAGAGTTTCTTTGGAAAAAACTGACCAAAAAAGATCAATTTTTGGTGGAGAATTTTGATATACTGCACTTTTGTTCCATGCAAAAAGGCTATATTTTATTCTTGAATAAATAAGTGTTTACAATCCCATGTAAATAATAAATATTAATAAAACGATTCTTTTTCTTTGCTTTGCAACAAAATACAACGCCGCTCGAGTTATCTCGAGTGTGCACAGTTTGGCCTGTTTAGCGCGCTCGAATTAACTCGAGCGTACAAGTTGAGGGGTTAATTGAACAAACGAATGCTCTTAAATTTTTTTAATCAGTCCACCGGTTCTGATTGCACCTACCCGTTATTATTAGAAATTCATTTAACGATGAGACGATCGCGTTTCTGATTTTTCGAAGGAGCAACTGCGACGAGAAAATCGGCGCCATCCTGAGGCAGCACTACCAGAGGCCATACTTTCTTCCGGCCACCGCGGAGACCGAGAAGACCGACTGGATTTTTATGGGAAGCCATGGCTACGGCGCGCCGATGCACGTGGGTCTATCTCTTCTTTAGTTTTTCCCCGGTTAAAGTGGAAGCTATGGGGGGCCCTGGAATATTTTCTTTCGATTTATGTTCGTCCAGGTGGACGACGTGGAGCATTCGTCGTGGCAGGCGCAGATAAAGGGTGCGAAAGTCTGGATCCTGGAGCCACCGAGAGAATGCCACTACACCTGCAACAGGCTGGAGATCGTGGTGCAGCCTGGCGAGATAAGTGAGCGCATTTCTGACCAAGTAATTGTTTCTCGGGGCGCAATTACTCCCGGTTCTGTGATTTCAATCCACGGTTCTAACTCTGGAGAAATTGCCCCGTGTCTTTCCCTTGATGCGATCATCTGGTTTAAGGGCCCGGGATAGTCACGTGACTTTTCAATTAATAATTTCCATTCAGAGCCTTCGGGCACAGTCTTAAGATCAGTCTTGGTCTTGATCAGACGGGTTTTAAGTCTGTGACTAAACTTGGCACATTTTTTGCTCTCTGTATTATCGATATTATGAATTCTGAAACGTGCTTCAAGTTTTCGGCTTTGTTTCGCAGAGAATCAACACAAAATATGGCTCAATTCGTAGCTGGAGATATTTTCTAGCGCGCGCTGCTCTCGATTTCATCCAGAACACTCATCCGATGGCAGAAAAATGCTCGGATTCCACGGCACGCGCATCGTCAATTTTTCGCCTACTTCGAACGCTTATGTTACCAAATATCCGCATAATCTCGGCTGCTCCTGACCAGCGCGCACTAGATTGAACCTTCCTCTTTCGAACGAGCCCTTTACAAGCTACAAAATACTCTTATATAAGGACGAAAACTTGAGGCACGTGAAACCATTTTTTGTCGGTAATGTAGTCACTCTACCTTATCGGGAATCTTCGAAGACCGGGCCCAATTTGCGAGCTCCAACTCTGGAAATTAGAAACTGTGATCAAAAACTTTTTAGTTTCCTTAAATCGACAGAAAATGTTAATTAGCTGATGTATTTGTTTTGCTAGTTGTCCTGGACACTAATCGCTGGTACCACCAAACGCAGATCGTTTCCGAGGAGATGAGCATCACTATAGGGGCTGAGTATGATTGAAGGAGGAGTTTCGAGCGTGTGGTAATAAAGATGTATTTTATGATCGTTCAGTGTACTCGTTGTAATTAGTATAATTCTATTAATAGTAAGGATCAATAAAAGTATTTTATTCTTGAGTGTATCACCACTGTTATTTTCAACGAATATTGTTGACAGTGGTAGCGTTAATAAAAATAGAGTAAGTTAAAATATAAATACACTTTCCTCTACACTTCCAAACACTCATGCTCCTGACATTTGCTCAGAGCACCTATTAACGATCACTATATCTCGTCTACTGACAGACATCTGCTACACAGGTCACGATCAATCAGAATTCATTTATCTTCTCAATTTTCCCAGAATCCACGATCACGATCAATCGGTCACATTAACCGCTTCAATTTCCATAATTTTCAACGACCTTCCATAAATATTCATTAATGAATCTTTCATTTTACGTGGTAAGTCTTATATCCAGAATTTCTAGTACATACTATACACTTTTCTATAATCATATAAAATGTTTAATCGTAGTACTAGATGAGTAGGACTAGATGAATAAATTCTAAGCACTCTACTTCAAGCAATCAAACACATGCCAATGTTAAATAATTTTTCTACGTTTAGAAACATAATCGAAGCTACCGGAAGTCTTCGGTCCCCAGTGAAAAGCGCCATGATTCGAGGTCAGCGAATTCCAGGTCGAAGTCGATCGGTTCCCCGGATGGCTGGGCATACTAAGCACGCTTAGGGCAACATATGATCGAGGGCACACGCGTGGATCCGGGGGCCCGTCGAGGGGAACCCCCGCAGCAGGGACCACCTGCCGCCAGGTGCGAATCCACGAGACATCTGCACGAGGGGGCCCGTGCCCGTTTCCTTTTCACTATTCCCGCCATTAACCTAACCGTGATCCCCCCCCCCCCCCACCCTTCCTCACCGGGCAGATTAGGTGTCTGTCTGAGCCGTGCCGTCATTTCAGAACATAATTGCTCGGAGGTTGCCAATTGGCCGACGATCGAGGACCTCCGCGAACCTGACGTTTGTCAACGGGGACACGTGGTTCCAGTTTCCGGAACCCCTTCTGGGTTTTTGATGCTGATGGACTTAGGCTTGTGGCAAAGGTTTAGGGCGACTAGGTGGCTCGAAGGAACGAGGAATTATTTTCTGCTTTCCTCCTCGAGGAAAATTGTCACGCTATTATTTAAAAGAATTTTTAAAGCCAGAAAATAATTCCTCGTACCTTCGAAAAATTGTCACACTATTATTTAACACGTTCACGGACAGTAAACATTTCAGTGAGCTGCAAAAATAGACAATTTTTCTTGAAACTAGTTGTACCATCCGAAATCTGATTAGACATAAACAATAATAATAAGTTAACTGTCGTTACTAATGACAGAAAACTTAAGGTTGTATAAAGTTAAATAAATCAAAATTGGCTTTAAAATTTCAATTGCTGTGGCATTCATGACATTTTGCATCACTATGAAAATGAATGCTATACGTCCGCGAACGTGTTAAAACAATTTCTAGTGGCGTCAAAGTTTACATATTAAAATTTGTTGGAGATCCCTAGGGTGTAGGAAATCGATCGATCCATCTCTCAAGGCAATTTAGCTCGTTTCCAGTTGTTCGATCAAAATGGAGTTTGAAAAACTGGCGGGAAAATGATTTATCGCGGTTCGAACGATAGCAAAGACTAGCTCCGTGCCTCGGATTAGCGAGAAAGTAACCGTCGCGGCTATAACGAGCCAAATCGGTGTAATAGTATGTCCGTAGAGTGACGAAATAATTATAGATATCGATTGTCCGCGGAACTGAGTGAGAGAGAGAGAGTTGGCGCTCCATATTTAATGGCGCTACTCGCAGGAACGCTTACGAGCCAATTATCTACGGATCATAAAGTTTCCCGAAGATTCACTTCAGAAACAAATTAAATGAATGTTCCATGAGACTTGGAATCCACTAAAGAACACGTGATTACTTTATGGGGGAACCCCCGTCCGGGGCGTTAATTGACTTCTTGCTTTTCAACCCCCTACCGCGCGCGCGAGCTGTTTCGGCTCGATTTCCGATAGAAAGTTGATTCCGACGAACTTTTGCATCAAATAATCACCGGACTAATTATACAAACGGATGAATCAACATACCGTTCCATAATTATACAAAAACAATATATATATAACAATTAAACAGCTATTCTAGGCACAGCTATTTCAAATTATTTTAGAATGCAATTCTCATGCGAACTCTTTGTTCGATAATTATTTAATAGTCATATTATCTGAGAATCAAACAGACAGATACTTGATTCTCCGTTTAAGCTTTAGTTAGATTCGATTTCAAACGAACAAATTCAAAGCGACTTTTGTATTTCGTTTATCCCGTCTCTGTAAAAGGTAAAATATTTGCGTCGTCAAAGAAAAAGCGCTGAATTGTTTTTAAAACGCTTTGTTCCTGAAACGTTCGAAGCGCAATTTAAAATAAACATCTCCGTAAATCTGAATAAATCGTTCTGTTAATTTTAAGACAGACCAAAAACAAATAGCCGGTCTCTTGGCGCAAATATTTCTATGAAATCATGATGGGGGTTCATTTCGGTCGAATATATTACACATGCAAGAATTTTCGCCGCGGAATTATTAGTTTACTAATAAAAACACAAGGCGGATCGGATTTTAAATCGATGACGCGGACGTAACGCGATTTTTCCCCGGGGATTTTTCATAATTAATTTCATTCGGTGTCTCTTATTTTCCTTCGACGAAGGGTGGGGGGGGGGGGCACAGAAAAGAGAGAGAGAGAGAGGGAAAAAGGGAAAGGGAGGATCGACGGATCGCAATTCCTCGCCTATCGATCACGTTCGACGGCGCGGGGATTTTAATTTCGCGCTGGCAAAAAGACCGCGGCGAACGCGAACGGAGAATTTTTATGAATTAACGAGATTTTGTTGCGTCCATCCCCCTCGCCTATTTTTTTTTTTTTTTTTTTCGTCTCTTTTGTGTTAGTCGCGACGGCGTGCGTCGCGTGGAATGTAATTAGGTTGAAACGGAAAGCCCCCGGGCCTTCTTCGATGGACCCCCCGTGGACCACCCCCACGAGGGAGAACCGTTTCCTGTTATTCGATTCTGACCATCGTCGTCTATATCGCGACGTTTCCTACTCGAAATTTCCTAGCATTTTCGATCGTCCCCTTTGATTTGTTAATTAATTTTTCGGCTGCGGAATTCGGCGACGGCAACTTTTTATCAAACGGTACGCGATGCTGCGACCTTTAACCTCGCCTTTTTCGGGATTCTGTACATGCGTACCGGTACACGTACAGTGACGAGCAAAAGCGTAAACACAGTTCGCTAGTTTTACATAAAACGCGATAATACAACCTATTTTTCGGGTCCGATACACCTGGGAAAACATTTGAGTAACCCTTACATTGCGAATACATCCTATTTTTCAATTGAATGGTAAAGATTAGGTACCGATAATTACAAAGCGAATAGGATAGACAAACCACAGCAGTTTATTTTCGTCAATATTAACAACATACGGATTGAAAACAATTTTTACAGTTTTGCACTTTAATCGTGCTCGTCGAGATAAAGCTTGAAATTAATATTTCCTCCATTTTCCTTTACTTTCTTGTACTGTTTCTAGCCTGCGTGGCATACTATCAAAAACATCTTTACAATTCCAGTAACTGCGTCAATGAAAACTCCCAAAATCCATGATATTCAATTTTAGTACTTCCGGAACGAACGGAATCTCAATATTCGGACTATAAACAGAAGAGGGAACGCAATGAAAAGTAAAACCACCCCCGGCAGTGAGAAATAGAAGAGCGAAAGAAAGCGGGCGAGGAATAAATTTCTTGGGGGCGAGCGGCGGAGGGTGGCGGATCGATCTATCGATCGCGGGGTCACGATTCTGCGATGTTTGCGGCACAATTTCGGAAAATTTTCAATGGCGGTCAATGCGATACGGGGCGCTCGGTGACCGCCGACCGATGCCTGTAATGGCCTGTGTACGTGTACCTAAACGTACGCGCGTTTCGAGGCTCCCCTTTCGCCCTCTGGCCACCCCCGACGATTCCACCCCCTCGGTCTCACCCCGTTTGCGGCTATGTACAAATTTCACGTACTTAGGTACATATGGTTTCCCTGTTCGCGTCTCGCTTTCTCCCGAGCCGGCAACACCTACGCGCTTGTTCTTCGCGCTCCTCTCACCCCCTTCAACCCCTTCTGCGCTCCATCCCCTCCTCCGGTTCATATACTTGCGGTTACACATATATACATACATGCATGTACACCGCTCGTCAGTATGTGCCCAGACCCTCCGTTTCACTTCGCCGGAGTACATAGAGGCCACACGCATACAACGCTGCTTTTCTGTACAAAAAAATTTGCTTTCCACCACCCCCCACCCCCGCCACCCGCCGCACATGGATCCCACTCGATCGTCTAAATTGTTTCAATCGAGCATGTCCGTCAAAGTTATTTCCATGAGGCGCCGCGTCACTTTTCCTTTCCGCCGGGCTGCGCAGACTTTCCAACCCCCCGCCCCCGAAAGCAGCTTCATCCCCCTCGGCTGTTCTGTGCGGGTAATTGACGAAATTCGTGGACGTTTATTGTAGTTGTTTTTGTGTTTTAGCTGGCTCTGATTAAGCGGTTGCCGTGCTTCCGAATTCTTGCTTTCTTTGGGTCGATTGCAACCCCTCCCGAGCAACTTCATCCCCCTCCGTTGCTTTGCAATTTATGGACGTTTATTGCAGTTGGTTTTGTGTTTCAGTCGGCTCTGATTGAACAGTTGTTGTGCTTCCGAATTTTTGTTTTCTTTCGGACGACTTCCAACCCCGAGTAACATCATCCCCCTCTGTAATTTTGCGGCGGGTAATTGGCAGAACTGATGGACGTTTGTTGCAGTTGTTTTCGTGTGATTCAGTCATCTCTGACCAAACAACAATTGCATTTTCGATCGTGTGTCTTATTTGTTCGAATTCCACCCTCTTGTTCAAGTTTAATTCAACTAGCACCCCCTTTCAACATCAGGCGAATTTTTTAAATTGTCGCCAGGGTATGAATAATTTATTCTCAAGAGATTTTTGTCTCAAAATAGAATTTTTAATCTATAATCTTTACCATAATCTTGAATCCCTCTCAACCCTTGCTGTCTTCATCCCCCTCTTGCTTCAACTCTTCCAACCCACAATTTAGATAAAAAAGTGTGATATTTTAATCTCCTTCGTTTACTCCCAGTTGAACAATAACATTATATCTCAATCTCCACCTCTTTCCACCCCTATCCCACCCTCTTATACTGTCTTATCTCACCAGCGATCTTCTTATCAGATCATTTCATTTATTCAAACTTTGAATATTTCACGAACGAGGTTTTTCCTTCAGTTAAACTGTAAACTTGCAACAATTTTAAACTTTCCCGTCGTGTCTTGTCTTCAACCCCTCTTGCTTCATCTCCAAAAAAATGTAGAAATGGTGTTTTCATGTGCATAGTCATACCTCAAATTAGAAACTAATAACATTTCTAACGTCTCACCCTATTTCATTCCCATCCCACCCAGTACTATACTATCTTGTGTCTCATTCACAACCCCCTAATCAGATCATTTAACATCTTCAAACGAATAGCCAGCGAATACCGAAATAATTCTCTCGGAATACCAAGGGACCCAATTGTCTCCACTAAAATTTTTAACTTTCCACCCCCGATCCTAGCACCCCATCCTCGAGCATCACATAAATATTATTCCCAGGCATTTCGACACCCTCTCGCCCCAGCCTCGACATTTTCCACCCCCTCGCGCGACGACGACGCTTTCTCGGCCGACTTTATTCCCTTGCTTCTCTTTTCCCGCTCTTCCGTCGCGTTTACGCGGAAAATCCGCGCGCGAGTTGATTATTATTAGCCATCCCCTGTTCCGTGTATAGTGATCTGCTCGCCCACGATCCCCCTCCTTCGAGAGACCGCCTAATCTATTGTTATTCGCGCGCGGTGTACACACTACATTAACGTTCTTATCCGTTCCCTTCGGTACCGAATGCAAATTTCACGTGCTCGCTCGGATTTTATCTCTCACTCTCTTTCTCTCTCATGACGGCCTACACCCTTGCGGCCGGCAGACTATTTATAAATAGAATTTGCGCAACCCTGTTAATAACTAGAGTGGTTCCTCCCTCGCGAGCTATACACGGGCTTCAATTTTACACGACTTTCTATACGGGAGCACTTCTGTTCGGGAGTGCTTCTGTTCACCCTTCTTCCATCGGCAAAACTAAACTTGTACCACGTCACTTCCTTCTCCGAGCTCCTCGCTATTGTTGTTCCTCACTATTTACTGTCGCGACGGGGCCACTTGAAAATAGCCCCCGAACAAACTACCTTTAACATTCATCCCTCCCCCGTAAACCCCACTCCCTTTGTGATCGCTTACCTGCTTCCTTAAGGGCCCGGGATAGTCACGTGAAATTTTAATTAATAATTTCGGACACAGACTTAAGATCCGTCTTGGTCTTATGTCTGTGACTAAACTTGCCACACTTTTTGCTCTGTATTATCGGATATTATGAATTCTGACTCGCCAGAAACGTGCTTCAAGTTTTATTTCTTTATTTATTTATTTCGCGGAGAATCAAGACAAAATATAGCTCAATTCGTAGCCGGAGATATTTTCTAGCGCGCGCTGCTCTCGATTTCATCCAGAAAACTCATCCGATGGCAGAAAAATGCTCGGATTCCACGGCACGCGCATCGTCAATTTTTGGCATACTTCGAACGCTTATGTTACCAAATATCTGCATAATCTCGGCAGCTCCTGACCAGGGCGCGCTAGATGGAACCTTCGTCTTTCGAACGAGCCCTTCACCAGCGACAAAATATTCTTATATCAGGACGAAAAGTTCAGGCACGTGAAACCATTTTTTGTCGGTAATGTAGTCACTCTACCTTATCGCGAATCTACGAAGACCGGAGCCTTCATGAACGCGTCACCCTGTCATGTTTGTTTGTAGATTGTGTTCTCTTTATTCCATTCCAGACCTAGCTTAGATCTTGTAAGCCCTTTTTCCTTCCAGTTACTTCCATTCTCAGTCTTTATTTATTTACTATTTTTTAAATTATATTTTATTTATTTCATGGCAGTCTTAGACCTTGTAGGTCATCTGTGTTTTTTATATTTCCTTCCGCCATCAATTTTTATTTATTGTTCTATTTTCAGTCATCATTCAGTTCTCATTATATATTATGCTTTATTTATTTAATTGTGTCCTTGACCTAGCATAGACCTTGTAGGTCATCTGTGTTTATACTTCCTTCCGCCATAAATTTTTATTTATTGTTCTATTTTCAGCCTTCATTCAGTTCTTATTATATATTATGTTTTATTTATTTAATTGTGTCCTTGACCTAGCATAGACCTTGTAGTTGTTTTTTATATTTCCTTCCGCCATCAATTTTTATATATTGTTCTATTTTCAGTCTTCATTCAGTTCTCATTATTTATTATGTTTTATTTATTTAATTGTGACCTAGACCTAGCTTATACAGGTCATTTGTATTCTTATTTCCTTCGGTTATCAATTTTTCTTCAGTTACGTATTCGCCGATCATTATTACTGATTAAATTAATTAGATGCTGAAGCACGTTTCTGCATGCACGAGACTTGTAAAATTGCGTCGATTGATCATAACGTTACGCAACCCTTCCGTTCTCGTCGCCAAGAAAATATCTACGAAATAATCACCCCTTTCCCACCCTCGGTGGAAAACAATTCCCACCCGCTCTTCAATTATACATCCACCTCGCACCTGCACAACGGCGCATCTGTGCAAACAGGCCAGCTCAAAGCATTCTTTCCTTTCTACCCCTAATTCCTTTCTCAGGAGGAGCAGAACACGAGACCCATCCACGCTCGCTCAAAAGACAAAAACCTTTTCGCACCTGAACGTCTCTGTCTGGTCTCGGTTCTGTGAAAACGTGTCTGCGCCCCCTTTGACCCTTCAACCCTTATTTCTTTAAAATGAGAATATCCATTCTAAAATCGAGCCAAGCGACGCGGATTGTCCCGGAAAAGTTGCAACAATTAGTCCCCTAGATTACGGAAAAAAGCAAAAATGACAATCGACCAGAATTGCAGAGTAGATGACACTAATGACGATACTAATGATCGCGTTTTATAAGTTTTGTGCGGTCCGAAATGCATCTCTGTATTACCAGACGGGGGCGTTAATTGAAACATTCAGCGCAAAGATAATCCACAAATGGACCATCCCCTATCCCCGAACATATTAACCATCAATTTCACCGTAACGTTAACTATATCTAGAGTGAAATTTCCCCTAGCACCATTTTCCAAGTCTCTCAAAATTGCCTCAAAGTAGCCCTCCGTTCCTCGCAGCTCCCCTTCGACCCCCGTCGCGCGGCACGTTTCCGTGTTTATGGCAGCACGCGTTTATGTGCGCGGGCTGACCGCTCTTCCCCCGCGCCCCCTCCGCCCCCGCATCCTCGTCTTCATCCCGGTTCGCTCGCGTGTAACCACACACGCGTCGCGCACACAGGCTCCCCCTTCGACGCTTATGTGTCCGTGCGCGGTTATGTACGTTCTCACCCTCTCCCTCTCTCCCACCCTCTCTGTCTCTCCTGATCCCCCTCTCTCTGTCGCGCGCCCGGTACATACATATCGGTCGCGCTATCGATTATTTTACCCATGTGGAACTTTCCCCTACGCCCCGGTCGCCCCACTCGGCGTCGCGACGCCCGGTATAGAGCGCGATATCGACGTTACATCGCCGCACTCCCCTCCCTGCCAACCCCCACCACCGACCGCCAACCACCGACCTCAGGGCCGTCGAAATCGGGTCGACTACGGTGCCCTGTTTCCTCGGAACGACGGAATCAGGCCGACAGAGTTCTCCGTTCGAATTCTCAAGAGGTCACACCGACTGGTTCATGGCCCCAATTTTGGAGAGTTTTTGTAATCCCCCCCCCCACTTCTAAGAGTTTATTTCGAAATTTTAGGGTGGTTTCATGCTGCATGTCGGAAGGCTTGGTTGAGAATCAAGGGAACAGAGTAGCGTTGATTTTGGGAAATTTTAGATCGGTTCTACCTCTTTGGGCCCATAGCTCCCACCCCTTTTAGAATGTCTTTTTGTCCTGTGTCCCCTCCCTTTAGGGAATTAGATTTATTTGGGAATATTTGGGGGTGGTTGGAGGAAACAGTGTAGAATTGATTTTTGGAAATTTTAGATCACTTCTATCTGTTTAGGCCCATAGCTCCCACCCCTTTTAGAATGTCTTTTTGTCCTGTGTCCCCTCCCTTTAGGGAATTAGATTTATTTGGGAATATTTGGGGGTGGTTGAACAGTACAGCATTGATTTTTGGAAATTTTAGATCGGTCCTATCTGTTTGGGCCCATAGCCCCCATTTACAAGGAATTTTTCTCCTGTGCTCCCTGCCTTTAGGGAATTAGATTTATTTGGGAATATTTGGGGGTGGTTGGAGGAAACAGTGTAGCGTTGATTTTTGGAAATTTTAGATCGGTCCTATCTGTTTGGGCCCATAGCCCCCATTTACAAGGACTTTTTGTCCTGTGTCCCTCACTTTAGGGAATTAGATTTATTTGGGAATATTTGGGGTGGTTGGAGGAAACAGTGTAGTATTGATTTTTGGAAATTTTAGATCACTCCTATCTGTTTGGGCCCATTGCTCCCACCCCTCCTAGAATGTCTTTTTGTCCTGTGTCCCCTCCCTTTAGGGAATTAGATTTATTTGGGAATATTTGGGGGTGGTTGGAGGAAACAGTGTAGTATTGATTTTTGGAAATTTTAGATCGGTCCTATCTGTTTGGGCCCATAGCCCCCATTTACAAGGACTTTTTGTCCTGTGTCCCTCCCTTTAGGGAATTAGATTTATTTGGGAATATTTGGGGGTGGTTGGAGGAAACAGTGTAGTATTGATTTTTGGAAATTTTAGATCACTCCTATCTGTTTGGGCCCATTGCTCCCACCCCTCCTAGAATGTCTTTTTGTCCTGTGTCCCCTCCCTTTAGGGAATTAGATTTATTTGGGAATATTTGGGGGTGGTTGGAGGAAACAGTGTAGCACTGATTTTTGGAAATTTTAGATCGGTCCAACTTCTTTGGGCCCATAGCCCCATCCTCTTCTCATTTTTGCCCTGTGCCCCCCTGGGTAAGATCTTTAATTTTAACTTGAAAGTGGCGGATAACTTTTGGAGTTTCCGAAGCTTTTCTTCGCTCTTTGAGTTTGTTTTCAAAACTTTTCAAAACGGCCAGATAATTTGCGAGATACTGTGAAACGATTAAAATTGCTCGAATACTGCACAAAGGTTGAACACCGCAAGCTTCAGAAAAATACTTACCGGCAAAGGGGTGGGTTCACTTTGTGGAAGCATCGAACCTCGACAAATTTCATTGTTTTGTACATTACCTTTGTTAAATTGTTTTTACACAGTTGCGAATTACTTCCGGCATTCTTTTTCTTGGCTCGCCTCGATTCGCCACATTCTGCAACATTAATCTCTGTTAAACATATTCCGTTGTTCTTATGGACGTCGTTATTTCATTAAAACGATCTTCCCATCGCGTAGTAATTAACCGAGTCTATCGAAACGATTTGATATTCCGCCGATCTATACATTATGCGATTCCCGAATAATGTTAATTTATGCGATCGATCGTCGATCTGGAAATTCTTCGAACCCCCTCTCGGAATTATCGATTTATACAATATCGACGAATTCTCAGATATAGTAATCGAGGACTGGTTAATGAAGTCAACCGAAGATTTGTATGTTTGTCCCATATTAATTATTTCGGCGGGCCGAATTTCAGCGCGGATTTAATTTGGCTCGTTTGGCATTTTAAGTACGCTCTAATGAAATTGAATATGCTAATCAGTAAAACAGATTATTAGGTCTCCATTACACTCTGTTAACCGAACGTTTCAAAATACCTCCTCGTCGAACGTGATTTGCAAAATTAAATATTTCACGCACCACCTCGGCTGCCATCCCCCTCTCCCCCCTTTAGAGCATATACAAGTTCGGGTCATTTAATTACAAACACATTTTAATTCAGATTCAATTAAATATTTTCCAATTCCCTTTCCTCTGGAGTACCTTCTGCAAATTGCAAATAGAATTCAATTATATTACCATAGATTCTACTAAATCTTAAATTTTCCTGATACTACCATTTCTTTTGCTATGCAATGTTTGCTGCAAATTAAAATTAAAAATCAGTTATACTGGATCCACTAAATCTTAAATTTGACGATTTTTCTAATTCTGCTATTTCTTTTGCTACGCAACAAATTGCTGCAAGTTGCAATTAACATTCAGTTATACTGGATCCACTGAATCTTAAATTTGACGATTTTTCTAATTCTGCTATTTCTTTTGCTACGCAACAAATTGCTGCAAGTTGCAATTAACATTCAGTTATACTAGATGCACTAAATCTTAAATTTTACAATTTTCCTAATTCTGCCATTTCTTTTGCTACGCAACAAATTGCTGCAAATTGAAATTAAAATTCAGTTGTACTAGATGCACTAAATCTTAAATTTTACAATTTTTCTGTAAATTGCAAATAAAATTCAGTTACACTAGATCCACTAAATCTTAAATTTTACAATTTTCCTAATTCTGCCATTTCCTTTGCCATGCAAAGTCTGCTGCAAATTACAAATAAAATTCAGTTACACTAGATCCACCAAATCTTAAATTTTACAACTTTCCTAATTCTACCATTGCGAATAAAATTCAATTACACTACAAACTCCAATACTTCATATTTTCATACGCTTTTGCAAAGCGCCACGGTGAATTCTAAACCCCTCTAAAAACCAAAAACGAGAAGGCGGATCTAAATCGAACAGAGGTCGATTAAAAATGAGAATGATTGGAATTCTTTGCCCTCGAAACTGAAGAAGTTGTTCACAGTTAGATGGGACCGTTCTCCAACTTTGATCGCGCAGCAAATGGCGACTTCCGGTCGGATTTGCAGGTCGTGGAAGGCCGTTCTTTTCAGGCAGTCTGTTCGAAGGAAATCGAGCAGGGACACACGCGGAATCGCGCGGATTACGTTTCTGCCGGCTCGCTGGGGCGCGTCGCGTTTTTATTTGTTCCTGCTCGGCTCGGCCGATGCGCGCGCGATATCGATTTTATTTTCTCGCCGATGCGATGCGATGGATTCTCTTCGGGGCGACGCTCCGCCATCTTCCTGGACCGACGCGTGTGTCCTACGATCGCGATCGATGGATCGGACGCGCTGCGAAAGCGCGCCAGATCCGCCGCGAACCGGAAGTCATCCAGTTCTTCGCGCCCCTTCGCGCGGCAAAACGAATTTCCTTCGGCCCCAACGAGAAAATCTTTCGAAACGATTCGCTTCGCTGCGATCGTTTGTCGTTGATTCGCATTTAATTGCCGTCTTGATTAGTTCACTGTATTTGTTGTACATTTGTTGGACAATGTATTCTAGTCACTGTTGAGGGTTCATGATTTTATCAAATGGAGTAGCAAAAATTTGTATAGTGTTCGAGAAGGTTTTCTTCCTGTTTAAGTAAGTCATTCTTTTGGGTTAAAATATATTACTAGACTGCGGATTTTAGGCATTTGTGACAAGAATCCGTAGGTGTAATTTTAAATAGGAAAAGTATTAGAAAAATTGAAGCATACTATTATACTACTTCCAATCTTCAAATATAAGAAGAAAGAAATGTCTATTTCGGTTCGTTGCAATTCGGGTAAAAAATTTTTATTTTGCGTAAAGGTCCAACAATCTATTACTATCGTGATTGCAATGGAAGGACACAAATGGAAACTAAATATTGAGATTATGAATATAGAATTTGTAGGAGCAGAGAGTCCGGGGGTGAGGGGGGTGTAGCAGGTATTCTTAAAACGATAGTGATATATAAGAATATCGACGGTAGGATTAATTAGCGATAAAAATAATGAAATAATGGATAAGAAGGCGGAGGCGCGGCCGATAGTAAAATGGGTGAACGGCGTAACGCGAGTAAACTTTTACCGGAGAATGTAATTTATTGGCCTTTCAAAAGTTTTCCCCGCGCGGTTGATTTACGAAGAGGAACTCCTCCGGTTCTCTCTCTCTCTCTCTCTCTCCCCTCGAAAAAAGGATATTCTTATTAATTCCCGGGGCTCCCGGTTGCAGCAGCGGATCAAACGACGTCAAGGCGAACCCGAACGACTTGCGGTGTTTCTCTCGAACATCGCCTAACGCCGTTCCCCTAATAAATTGCGTATTAGCCTGATTCCCTGTCGCCCGTTGCCGAACAAACAATTTCCCATCTCGAATCAAACTGTTCGATTTAATAGCGCCGGAATACCGGGATCATAGTTGCGCGATATCCTCCCCGCATTGTCGGACCTGTTCTGTAAATATACAACGGTCATTATTCTAAACACTATTCTCTCATTACTCACTGTCGTCATTCTCTATTTCCACGGCCGTAACGAAGATTTATCCTTGTTATTACCTCGAGTATTTGCGCTCTCGCCTAAACGGTTCGAGAACTTTGTCGGTGCAAAAGTAGTTGCAAAAATTAACCCCTTTCCTAATTCAATCTTCTAATCTTGCTTCGATCCATTGATCAACGTTCTGATCGATCTTCGTCGACTGCTTGGCGATCTTTAATGCCAGACTCACGGAGTACTCAAAGCGGCCATTTTACATTATTTCATAAAAATTGAAAGATTGAGTTTGTCAAAATAGTTATTAGAATTGTTGACGATATTCCTTGAAAATTCACGGACTGCTTGGCGATCTTGAACATTAGGCTTACGGAGTACTCAAAGCGGCCATTTTACATTATTTCATAAAAATGGCAAGATCGTGTTTGTCGAAATAGTTATTAGAATTGTTGACGATATTCCTTGAAAATTCACGGACTGCTTGGCGATTTTGAACATTAGGCTTACGGAATACTCAAAGCGGCCATTTTACATTATTTCATAAAAATAGCAAGATCGTGTTTATCAAAATAGTTATTAAAATTGTTGATAATATTCTTTGAAAATTCACGGACTGCTTGACGATCTTGACCATTAGGCTTACGGAATACTCAAAGCGGCCATTTTAAATTATTTCATAAAAATAGCAAGATCGTGTTTGTCGAAATAGTTGTTAGAATTGTTGACGATATTCCTTGAAAATTCACGGACTGCTTGGCAACTTTGAACATTGGGCTTACGGAATACTCAAAGCGGCCATTTTACATTATTTCATAAAAATAGCAAGATCGTGTTTATCAAAATAGTTATTAGAATTGTTAATAATATTCTTTGAAAATTCACGGACAGCTTGACGATCTTGAACATTAGGCTTACGGAATACTCAAAGCGGCCATTTTACAGTATTTCATAAAAATAGCAAGATCGTGTTTATCAAAATAGTTATTAGAATTTTTAACAATATTCCTTGAAAATTCACGGACTGCTTGGCAATCTTAAACATTAGGCTTACGGAGTTCTCAAAGCGGCCATTTTACATTATTTCATAAAAATAGCGAGAACGTGTTTATCAAAATAGTTAAAATATTCCTTGAAAATTCATCACACTGTGCGTTGTACACTTTAGCCGAATGCAAATAGTACTAACGCCACATGTTTAGTGGTTTCATGTTTAAAATAGTGTCTCAATCGATTTGCGGAGGGTGCGTAAATGTTTGGCAAGCGTCAGCAGAACGGGGACTAATCTGCAGTCAATTAATCCACGTTAGTCTACCTGTCTATAGATAACTGTATGAATTTTATTAAACGAATAAACAGTTCTCCTTTCCCCAGTCGTCTCGACCATCGCTCAACTAAGAGCGCTAAGCAAACTAAAAATTGTAAAGCACTTTTTCACAAGTGAATAACCTACAATTCGCTGGTAATAATAATAATAACCCACAAAATTATCGTGCAGCACCGGACTCTCAATCATCGCCTAGGTAAGATCGTCAAGAACTCCAACAAAATGGACACCCAGTATCCTCCGAAAAGTCAGTTATATACACGGTAAAATTTTCATCGAAATCGGTAAACATTGTTTACGAGCTACAACCATTTCCAATGGCGGAATTCGCTGACTATAATTGCTCTCAACTTAAAGTTTCACCTTGAAATGTTCGTAGATTACCAAAATTCCGATGAAATTTTCCCATAATCAATTATTTGCAAAGAATTTGTTTTGCCTTAAGTTCTGTACCGATCGTTGCAATAATTGATTACTCACGGGTCCCGCTGATATAATTGACGGAGATTTCTACGATTGAAGTTTCTGTTGCTGTCGAAGGGTCTATTAACACTTTGAACGCCAAACTAGAAACCCCAAGAATTCCATAAAATCAAAGCAAGTTATTCAATGAAATAAAAATTGCAAAAAATTAAATGTACGATACCGAGTAATCCTCCAACCTTCTCGCATGTTACAGATCCTAATTAACCCTTAAATGCATGAGTGGGGTCCGCAAAGGGCCCCAGTGTTGGATTTTGTGTTAACATATTTAGCCGCGCCATTTGTGAACAGAGAGTTCAGCTATTTGCTTCTGTCAATATTTAGGTTATGTTTAACGTGTTTACAGAAATAAATTGTTGCTGTAATCAAGGTTAGCAAGGAATTAGGTAAGTGGGGTCCTCAATGGACCCCATGTATGCATTCATGTTCCTAATATTTAGTTTACCTATGCACTTAAGGGTTAACCCTTTGCACTCGACGTTATTTTCATTCTAAAACTAAATTTTTCTCTTCCGTCTTAGAATATTTTCATTTTATTCGGATACGAGACTGATCCGATTTCCACATATAGAATTTAAATGTTTAGTAATCTGTTAAATACAAATTTTGTAATGTAACAAATACATTGCAATATTTTTTGTAATTTCTTTGAAATAATGCCACAACAATTTCTAGTGGTGCTTCCGAGTCACCACTCCAGTGCAAATGGTTAAGTTTAGTACAATGAATACATCAACGTAAAAATTCATTCCGTCAGCCACGTATGGCGTTCAACGTGTTAAACAATTATGGAACATATATATATATATACAGGGTCATCCGTTTTTAAACGGCCAAACGTCAACCAGCTATAGAGGACCCCAAATGAAACAATTTTCACCCCTAACACTTTTTTTGATTCGGTCTTGATTTTTAGATAATTGAAAAACCCGTCATTTTTTGCGTTCACTTAAGATTAAATATATTAGGACTGCAATTATGTATCTCGATGATTTTTCCTTTGTTTGGTTTAAAATAAATAGGGGCAACTTTTTCATTCAGTCAACTTTTTCGTATGACCTTTGGATCTTGGTTTTTTTGACATGGGGCACGCCGTGGAGACTGAATGAAATAACTTCGAATCGAGAAAAGTGTTAGGGGTGAAAGTTGTTCCATTCGGGGTCCTCTATAGCTGGTTGACGTTTGGCTGTTTAAAAACGGACGACCCTGTATATATAATTTAATTATTTAATGTTGCTTCAACATCAAAGGTCATTAGCAACACGGTACATTTTCTTACGATATATTATACAAATTTGTATCCTTCATCGAAGAATCGCCGGTGTCGCGAAGGAAACGTTGCGATTTCGAAAAAGGTGGTCGAGTACTGGCAGTAGTACCACAGTGTTCCAGCGCAACGAAAATACCGGTTTCCTCGAGGCTGCCTTAGAGCAGGGCTCGAAGAAGAGCGTCAAGTCCCTGAGCCGCCCCTCGCGGCGTTCTCCTCTCGACCCCTGCGTATCGAGTTCGTTACAGATCCCCGTGGCAAGATCTCCACCCCTCTGGGTTCCCCACCGAGCCCCCTAACCTTCCCCTCTCGCCCCAGCCAAGGGTGAACCACGCGAGAAAGAAAAACAGCGAGCGCAAAAGAGAGAGAGAGAGAGAGAGAAAAAGAGGCAGACATAGAGAAAGAAAGAAAGAGAGACAGAGAGAGAGAGAGAGAGATTCCTCGCCACGTACACTCGCGTCCGCGATCTGCGCAACTCGTCCTGCTCGCTCTCCTCGTCCCTCCAACTCACCAAACTCGTCCCTTCTCTTTCGAAATCCCCCGGCTGCCCCGTTCTAGGCGCGCGAAATCCGCCTAAGCTCGCTCGCAAAATCATTCTCTGCGCCGTAAAAAGTCTCTCCAAGGAATAAGCGATCGTCCCGAAAAGAAACAACAAAGAAGAAACCGTGTGGTTCCCTCGTATTTTCCGCGCCGCGTTGCGACGACAGAGCGCGAGGGGAGGCTGGTGAGTCGCGAGGGGGTGAGAATTGTCGGAAGGGTGCGCGCACGCGTGCGCGTGAACGCGCAACGCTCGCCTCGCACAGGCTCGCGGGATCGCGAGTCGAAGAGGATCGGTGTCTCGGTGACGCGCGCGTGCGACAGCGATATTCGTGTCCAGCTCGATTCGAGGAGAGACACTTCCGGCTATCGACTCGCCGGAAAATCGATTCCCTCGTCGCCCCTCGCGAGCCGTAGCGCGACGACCCCCCTCCCCTCCCCCCCACTCCGTTCGTCCGTTTATTGATCCTGCTATCGACCCCTCTCCTTTCTCTGCGCCTCTGCGTCCGAGGAAGACTCCTCTGTCTCTATCTCTCTCGGCAACCGTCTTTCTCTTTCCCGGGGTTCGTTTCGACCATCGTCCTCGACCCTCGATCAGCCCTCCTCCAGGACCTCGGGGGGAGAGAGACCCACGGGAGGACATCTTGGAACCCGGTCCCCCCCTCGTTCCCCCCCGTCAATCCTCCCCTCGAAAGAACCCCTCTATACCAGCTCTCTACAACCAACCCCTTGCGGAGACGCGGGGATGCGCGTTTCGATCGCGGAATTGCGTCCAAGTGCTCGGCCGGAGCGCGTCTCTTGCCTCGCGAACGATTCGGGACACGTGGACCGGAGGAGAGGGCCTGCCTGATCGATTACGCCACTCGCGACGCTCTGCCAGCCGCGCCGCGGTTCTTCGATTGCGTATTGATCACGGGATTCGCCGCGGCGACGCAACCCGCGCCGAAGGAATCTTCCAGAATCGGACCGACCAAGATCGCTAACCCAGACCTTGCAACCTTCGACGCGGAGGACCGCCGAACGGGCCGAATACGGCTGTCGAACGCCTCTTGCCGGGAGGCAGCTTTCGACGGGAATCAGGAAAATCCCGAGTCCCCGAAGAGGACGCCGAAGAAGCGAGGTGCTTCCGGTGGTGGTCGGGATCGAAGGAAAATGCGATCCGGAGGCGCCTTCCGAGGATTCGAGATTAGATCTAAAAACCTTCAGGTGTAGCATCTTCCTGCGTCGTGAAGTCTTCCTGAAGCTAGCACGGACCGTAACACCTTCATAAACATCATCGGTTGCCGAACAGGGAACGAAGTGAACATTTCCCTAACATGTCCCTGGTCCAACCTAAAATAGTCCGGACCTGAAGAGGATCGCTAGGATTTAGACAGGAAAGTCCCCGCAGGAAGATCGCTGGTACTAACCTTTGCAACCTCGACGAACTGCGTGACAGACCCTGAAGAGAAATCGAAAAAATGCTCTACGTAGGAATCACCGTCTGGAAGATGCCGGGATCGCAGAGTCGAGTACCCTAAACAATCTGGAAAGATCGTCGATTAGGCAAAATCGACGAGATCCTCGTCTGATGGTGGTTTCCGGTCGGTAACGCGACTCTGGCGGTAGGTGGTGATCGGCGAAAAGACGATCGGCGATCGTTGTGCGACTCGATAATCGAGGGCGGCGTCGTGGTCGTTTGGGAATACACGGGAATCGAAGTTGGTCGGTCCGGGTTCGGGTTCGGGTTCGGGTCCGGGTCCGGGGATAGCAGTCGATGTTTATGCTCGAAGTATCGGCGCATCGAGCAACGTTGGTCACGAGGTATCGGAAAATCGATAGAACGCTGAGCGACGGCCGAGTGGTGGCGGCGTCGGTGTCGGCGTCGCCGTTGCTGGTGCTGCTGTTGGTGGTGGTCGTGACGACGACGACGACGACGACAACGACAACGACGACGACGACGACGACGACGACGACAACGGTGGTGGTGGTGTGATGACGACAGTGTAGGTGGTGGTGGTGGAGGCAGCGTCGGGGTCCGTTGGTGGTGGTGCGACGGCGGATACACGACGACGACGACGACGATACACGTCGTCGACGACTCGCACGAGCCTGGCCTCGTTCCCGGTGAATA